>NC_138371.1:106799501-106854233 GCF_054177405.1 Leptonychotes weddellii | reverse complement strand
TCTGGGAAATGAAGTCTTTATTCTGAAATGGTGACCAGTTCTTTAGACGGCCCCAGGTGAGAAGTTCTTTACTCCAGTCCTGTCAGTCTCGACACCGCTGCTGACTTTGGGCCAGTCACAGAACACTCTGGCCTCCATTTTCTCAATTTAAAAAAAGAGTGAGTTAAACTCCATGCCACATTTTAGCTTAAATCAGAATCAGAAATAGTAACCAGACTCACTTAATTTTTAACTTAGATTATCACATTACCAAATCAGGTTGTAAATCTTTTGAAAAAGAAGTCTGACTGCAGGTATAAAAGGTACACTCACAATAACTACGTGATTGATTTACTAGAGTACTTCACATAAAATCAAGCATAAAGTTAAAGTTTGTGTTCACTTACTGAATTTACAAGTAGATCCATTTGGCATTATGAGGGTATGCCCCCGTGTGTCCTGCCTGAACACTGTGGGCTCCAAGAGAGGACAGGCTGGTGGGGGACCAGTCAGCCCTGCTGGTCCCCTGGGGGTCTACAGTCCTCATCCTCCAGGTCTCTGGCTCCTTCTTGCTGGTATAATGAGATCCACAACACCTGAAGTGGACCATCTCTGTCTCTCGCTCAAGTCCAAAGGCCTCAAGAAGCCATGAAGGCCGCTCTCATAAGCTTCCAGGAGCCACCTGGCCAGCAGCGGCTAGGGACCGTAAGAAGTTAGGAACTCTGCTCCCCTTTAGTAGATTACTTTGGCACCTAATACATTTTGAGCACAGCCTGTGGCTGTGGAAGGCGGATGGTCTCTAAACAATCAAATCATGTCTCCATGGGAAATAAAGACATTGCTTGACAGGTGGATCCTTTTAGCTACCAGTCCCCAAATATTGTGGCTTAAGCTGTAGTTTTTGTAAACAATTCCTTCATTTTCAGCATAGCTTTATGCTAACTGTCCTGCAGGGGCCATCATGTAGACTACTGCCATCATGAAATGGCCCGGGAGCTCGGCCCTGAAATACTCCATACGGAGCTGTCCTTTCTCCCGGTCCAACCAGCTCCACCCGACCCGCACCTGTAGCTGCCCTGCAGACCGGTCCGTCTGTCTGTGGGAGACACACCCCCCTCACCCCACCCCAGCCTGCTAATGCGCATTTGCAGTTTCCAAAGTAGCCTATATTTTGAGCTTCCCAGCATTCCCTGCAAATTTTGCTAAAAAGAAATCTGTACAGGTATGTTGGTCTAATGCAAGAAGAGAAAGAATTGTAGACAAAAAGCACATTTTATTTATATAGCATGAGGAGGACAAGAGTTTGGGTGGAAAAATTTATAGTCCTTTTTATTCATTTGTTTTAAATGCTGCAACAGAGAAGGTAGAGGTCACCCAGAATCCCAACATTTTGCAGAAATATCGATACGTGAAATGATCCCAAGCCTCCATTCTCACGCTGCAGTCACAGCTCTCCGTACCCCCTTGAAGGGCCTGCCCCATTTTCTATATGTGGGTATATACACGTGTGCATGTATACAAATAGACACACACACTTCTTTTACATAAACTAGAATTACGGGGAAACTCTTTAACAACACATTCTGAGCAGCTTCTCAGAGCCAGAACTACAGAGCTACAACTTGGCACCCTATCATGTGGATACACATCATTTGTGAAACTCGTTTCTCCCCGGTCTCCTAACAATGGTAGAAGATGTTTTTGCTGACAAACAGGTGACACTTTCTGAGGGAGACGAGGATGATCAGCCCTGCTTTCTGTGTAAGAAAACTAAGGCTGAAGAGGTTAAGTGACTTGTCAGAAGTCACACGGCTGCTAAGCAGGGAGCAGGACACGGACATGAGAGTCTCCCTGTTAATCCCGGCCTCCTCCTGGCTCCTCTCACTAACCACTCACCACGTGGAAACATGCGTCTGACTGCCTCCTTCCGACCGACCAGGACTCAGCGTGACCTGCAGCAGGAAAAACCTCAGTCTTTGCCAAAGCAGTCTCCCTCCTTAGAATTTAGGAGTAGTATGAAACTAATAAGAGGAGGGTTGTTTTTTTTTTTTTAATTTATAAGCTTGACAACATTTAAATAAGCCCCTGTTTTTGGCTGATACTGTCCGAATGGGCAGTGTTGAAGATGAAGGATAAGGAAAGAATCTACGTTAGAAGATGGGGAGCCCAGAACACCAGGAAGACAGTCAGTAGAAGAATCAGGGATGGTAAGAAGAAAGCAGAACTGGATGAACCTAGCAGGATCAGGTAAACGAGAGTGCTAACAGCAAGAATGAAGGAAAATGACCAAAGGAGTGGTCATGAAAACTTGGAAACAGGTCCACAAGAAAGCTGAAGCCAATTCAGGGAGCTTCCCAAAGTGGAATCCCTGGGCTGATGTTAGCTCAGGGGACTGCCACGGGGAAGGGCCAGCTGCTGTGCAGCCCATCAGTGATGGAGCCCTTTCTTCTAGTCTTTACTGCGAGGCTGAGCAGAGCACATAACCCTCACACAGCGCCTAACTCACAAGAGGTATTGAAAATGCATGTGTTATTTAGGAAATACACAGGGAAGGATTTAGGAGTAAAGGAACATGATGTATGCAACCTCCTCTCAAATTGTTTAGAAAAATATGATGTGTATATATATGTACATATGCATACATCTATGCCTATAAGATATACATATATAGGCACAGAATGAGAAAGTGAATACACAAACTGTTAAAAGTTGATGAACATGAATAAAGTATTCTGAGTTTCCTGTACCATTCTTGCAAAAAAAAAACAACAAAAAAAGAAAATCTATGTGTTGATTTAACATGATCTATACCTGGGTATTAATCCTTTACTTTGTTTAAAACTAACTTATTTCTCCAGCAAATACTGTCTGAGGGCCCACTAGGTGCCAGACACTATGTAGAGCATTGAGGAAACAAGAATAAGATACAGTCTTTGACATTGGGGAGGGTATGTGCTATGGTGAGCGCTGTGAATTGTGCAAGACTCTTGAATCACAGATCTGTACCTCTGAAACAAATAATGCAATATATGTTAAGAAAAAAAAAAGAAGAAGATAGCAGGAGGGGAAGAATGAAGGGGGGGAATCGGAGGGGGAGACAAACCATGAGAGACAATGGACTCTGAAAAACAAACTGAGGGTTCTAGAGGGGAGGGGGGTGGGAGGATGGGTTAGCCTGGTGATGGGTATTAAAGAGGGCACGTTCTGCATGGAGCACTGGGTGTTATATGCAAATAATGAATCATGGATCACTACATCAAAAACTAATGATGTAATGTACGGTGATTAACATAACAATAAAAAATTTATAAAATACCAGTCCTCTTCCCCAAGTACTAAAAAAAAAAAAAAAAGATATAGTCTTTGAGTTCAAGTAAGGTAAAATTCAAAGGGAGAGACAGATGTATAAATGAAAATATATGACAGTGAATTTGACTTCTACGTATAAACAGACAACAGTGCAGCAGAACTTTTAGGAGGATTTAAATCCTTTCTGACAAGACATAGAGGAAAAGCTTCACGGAGGAAACAGTATTTGACCAAGGTCCTGAATACAAACATGAATTCAATAATCAGAAACTGGAAGGAGAACATTTATCCGAAGTGGGGAAACCGTCCCTAAGCCCCGTCTGTATAAATTCACTCGCCCTTGTAAGCGCCATGGCTGATGTGAGAAGCTAATCGCGTTTGTGTTGTGAACCAAAGCACTGCAGCTGGAGCCACGCAGAAGGCTGCGCCTCGTATGTCATTAATTTTGGAAAAGCGCGGTGCTAATGGGGTCAGCCTCTTCAGCCATTTGGAATCAGAAAATGCCCTAACCTCTGCGGCTTGCTGTAAACATAACCAGGTGTCAGGTGCCCAGGTGGCTCAGTCGTTAAGCGTCTGCCTTCGGCTCAGGTCATGATCCCGGGGTCCTGGGATCGAGTCCCGATCTAGCCCACTTCTCCCTCTGCCTCTGCCTCTCTGTCTCTCATGAAAAAATAAAATAAAAAAAAATAATAATAACCAGGTGTCAGCGCAATATGCAAATTCTATCACCTCTACTGGCAAAACTTAAGGGCCTGTAGTTTCTCCTGATGGTCAGGCAGTACATCCTGTTTCCTGGCTGTACGTTAGTTCTGTTCTTTTGCTTTTTCCACCTTTTTCCCTAGTTATCCTCGCTGATTCAAAGGCAGTACCACATTTGACCTGAGCTTCATGGTGTCTGGCTTAGTGTTTCCTGTCTCTTTGAAGGTCATGATGCATCCTTACAAGAACCTGAAATAAAACATGATCATTCTCTTGAATCATTTTTTCCATGTACTCTTCCAGGGTATAGATTTTACCATCTCTTTCCTACTTTGGCTTAGCTATTTGCTACGGTATTTGGGTTTTTTTAATCTTAGATTGTGAGCCCCAGATGTCTGAGATCTTATCTCTGTTTTACATTCGTCATGCTTCATAAAGATCACGCTGAGAGTGATATACAAATGTCCATAGCCATCTCCTTCCTTCCCAAAAGGAAATGAAGCCCCGACAAATTCCTTTTCTGTAAATAGACACAATAGACATTATTACTAAGCCTGCAGACTTTAAGTCAATACTTCAGTAGACAGAGCGTATCATGGCAGAGGGGATGAAAGCCAGCCTGCTGGTCTAGCCGGTAGTGATGTTTCCAGAAACTGTTTACAGAAAAAGAGAGCTTTACAGGAAAATCAAAAGAGAAAAGGGCATATACCAGTAGAGGCAGGGAACAAAAAAGTAAAGAAGAAAGAGTTTTGAATAACAATTCCATGAGATGGCATATGAATTTGCAAACTATAACTGAAGATATTAAAATCAAGAATCACAATGATGCTTTATTTCTTCAAGTGTTATTATAATTCTTTGCATGTTTGCAGAAAGCCCATTATTTCTATATTTGAACTCCTTTCAAACAGTCCAAGAGAATCATAGTATCGTTCTGCATCTATAATCAGAAATTAAAATTATTAGTTGTAAAATTAGTTTCCTTGAACTATCCAATCAAGGAGCCATGAGGGCTGTCCCAAAGCATAAGAGATAGGAGGATTCCCTAATTAAACAGTCTTTTAAAATAAGGCCAAGATTATTTTGGGAGAGACAAGAGCTTAAGGTAATGGCTTAGTCTAGATAACCCATAAACAGAACTCATAATAAGACACTCATGGTATACTTTAAATTTTTTATTTAAATTCAATTTAGTTAACATATACTGTATTATTAGTTTCAGAGGTAGAATTTAGTGATTCATCAATTGCATACAACACCCAGTGCTCATTACATCATGTGCCTTCCTTAATGCCCATCACCCAGTTACCCCATGCCCCCACCCACCTCCTCTCCTGCAACCCTCAGTTTGTTTCCTATAGTTAAGAGTCTCTTATGGTTTGCCTACCTCTCTGTTTTCATCTTATTTTATTTTTCTTTCTCTTCCCCTATGTTCATCTGCAGAGCTAAAGAAACAGTCAATAAAACTGGAAGGCAACCTACAGGGTGGGAGAAGACACTTGCAAATGTCTTATCAGATAAAGGGCTAGTATCCAAAATCTATAAAGAACTTATCAAACTCAACACCCAAAACCCAAAAAAATCCAGTCAAGAAATGGGCAGAAGACATGAACAGACACTTCTCCAAACAAGACACACAAATGACCAACAGACACATGAAAAAATGCTCCACATCACTCGGCACCAGAGAAATACAGATCAAAACCACAATAAGATACCACCTCACATTGGGCAGAATGGCTAAAATAAACAACTCAAGACACTAATAGTATATTTTGAGAATTTTTACTTGGCTATTCTACAAACCTAGTCACCGAGTATATATCCCCTGACTGCAGACTGGAAAAAAATGTCTTTTAACAAGATTAATACATCAACACCAATGTGGGGATCCCGCCATGAGAAACAGAAGCTCCGTGGCAGGAGTCTCCACAGCCCCCTATCCTGTCCCACCAGCACCCCTGAGGGCAGGGCCAACTTATTCTGGGAACCTGATCAAACGTTTTAACACCAGAGGAAAGAGGGCCCTCTCTGACTCCAGAGGGAGTGTTATCTTTGGCCACAAGAGACACCAGCTCCACAGCAGTCAGATTAGACAGATTACACCAATGGCGTGACAGCAAAACCAGCCTGCATCCAGGCCAGCTCATCTCCTGGAATGGAGGCCACAGAGTGGCAGTGGGGTGCCCGACAGCAGCAGCTACAACAGGAGGGCCTTAGCAGCCAACACAGAAAGCAGGGCTGGGGAGGGCGGAGTCTTCAGGGGGATGCAAGCATGGGAATGAGTTCCAGTCATTCTGCTGGTGGGCATTCAGAGCCTGAAACCAGGCAGAACTGTGCCAGGTTGCCACAACGGTAGGACGATAGGGTCCTAGAGTTAACAAGGAATTCATCAATCCATGCAAATAGGATTTGAAAAATTCAAAAATTTCATAATGGGTGGAGCTTTAAAGGGATGAAGCTTCTCTCCAGGAGTGACTATCAAATTCGGGGTCCAGAAGACACTGACCCTCTAGATATCCCTATCTCCTTTACTTCTGTCTCTGTACCTCAAGGCATCCTGAGGATGCTCAGAAAAGTCTGAAAAAGAGGCTTGGATACTATTTAGCACTAAAAAGAAAGGGGCTAACAGGCCATGAAAAGACATGGAGGAACCTTCCATGCATATCACTAAATGAAAGAAGCCAATCTGACACGGCTGCACATGGGTGATTCCAACTATATGACATTCTGGAAAAGGTAAAACTGGGGAGAATAAAAAATGGGTGGGTGCCAGGGTTAGGGGGGAGGGAGTAATGAATAGGCAGCACAGAGAGGAATTTTAGGACAGGGACACTATTCTATGTGACACCAGTATGGCAGATACATGTCACTACACATTTGTTAAAACCCACAGAATGGACACCACCAAGACAGAACCCTAATGTAACCTAGGGACTTTGGCCAATACTGAGGTGTCAGTGCTGATTCATTGACTGCCAAAGGCGTACCACTCTGGTGCAGGAGGTTGATGGTGGAGGTAGCTGGGCTGGGGCAGGGGCAAGGAACTCTAGACTTCCGACCAATTTTGTTGTGAACTTGAAAAATAAAGTCTATTGAGAGAGAAGTGGGACTGGGGCCAGATCCAGAGCCCAGAGTATGCAGAAAAGGGTAAGGAGAGAGCTGGAGGAAGGGAGACTGGTGTGGTCAATGTCACCTGGGCCAATTACAAACTGTGGAGTCAAAGTGTTCCTTGGCTGCATTGATTTTTGAAAATTGTTTTATATAAGAGTGATTACTTCCCTCCACTGAATGGCATTGAGAGATGATGCAGCCAATGCCCCTCAACTCAAGCCATTCCATACGGTGCCCTTTTGTGGTCCCACAGGTCAGAGACCCTGTCTAGGGTCGCCCCACAGCACTGGCGTGATGCCTGCCACCAAATATATATTCCCATTAGTCGCAGAAGGAAGACTACTGTCTTTCTTGGAAACCCACCTGGAGCTCCCAGCTTAGCACAGGCAGGAAGCCTTCCCTAATGGCAAACATCCTCTTTGATTTCAATCTTTCTTCTAGGCCTTTCAGTTGTTTCCCTACTGTGAAATTTCTTAAGATCTGCTTATCATTTTCCTCTTAATGCCCTTGTCTAATTCTCCTCTAAATCAAATAATCCCCACTTTCCAATCCCACATCCCTTTCCCTAGACCTCAATATGAGGTAGAGGTGAAGGTGAAGACACCTTTTCTCTCACTCCTCACTAACTCACTGCATATTTGGAGTATAAATTTCTGACCTAGATGACATTTCAGTATTACCATCCCTAATTCTAATTGCATTTTCCAAAACACACAAAGTTGGAAGGGTCTGGCTTCTTAAATTTGCTTCCTCATTAGGTGGATTTTAACACTTAATAATGAATAAGGGTCTTCATAGGGAGCACAAAAGTCCACTAGCCTTCTCCCTCAAATGTCCGGGTACAGGGTGGGGAAGAAGAGAAGCCATGAGGCTCGCTTGTCTCTCTGGCCTGCCCCAGACAGCACAGCTTCCCTCCTTCCCTGCAGTCCATGTGCTATCAGCTCCTCATTCCCACACCTTCCTATCAAGTCAGTCAACCGATCTCCGCTAAATGAGGACTGACGCTTTCCAGGTGTTTACATTTCACAGGGGACCTTAGATCTAAAAGAATGGTGAGATGAACCATAGTCTCTCCTCTACACACACCTACCACCTGATCATGACATCAACCTTGTCTGGACATCAGGGCTCTCCAAAGCTCCTTGGGAAGGAGAATGGTGCCTCCTTACATACGGACCAGTCCCTAAACCACCAGGGTGCAACCAGGCAAATAATGCCTGCAAGAAAGAGCTAGAATTGCATCTGGAAATGAAGAGAAAGATATGGATTTCTCACCAACAGGGTGTCCTGCAATTACTTGAGGATGTATGATTTCCAGAGAGTTCCAGGTAGCAAAAATTAATTAAGCCTCCCCATAAAGACAGATTGACCAAGTCCTAAGATGAGAAGACTTAGAAACCACCAGCAGCCTGTTTATAGTCTGTACTTCTACAGAAGTACTAACTGGAGAGGGGGTCCCCAGCCTTAATTCAAAAGCAAAAAAGTGCTATAATTACAGTAAGCCTTCAACTTTCAGGACAGTCTGACCACCACAATCAGAGGGAAACTCCACTCATTCATTCTCTCATTTACTTAACAAAGGTTTACCGTGAGCCTGCTATATCCCAGAATGTGTAGGCTTACACATTATCCTTTGCAAAATTTGGTTTCCCATCTCACTGAGATGAATTTGTCTGAAATACAGTCTAGAAACAAAACCTTAACGTCGGAATTCAAAGACATTCTTCCTTTAATCTGAAAAAGACTCACAGAAAGAATGCCAAGGTTTTGTTTTCCCTGTAAATTACTCTTTAAATTATCTCACCAAGGGGTGCCTGGATGGCTCAGTCGGTTAAGTGCCTGACTCATGGTTTCGGCTCAGGTCAAGATCTCAGGGTTGGGAGATCAAGCCCTGCGTCGGGCTCCATGCTAGGTATGGAGCCTGCTTAGGATTCTCTCCCTCTGCCCCTCTACCCTGTTAGCACACACACTCTCTCTCTCTCCCTCTAAAAAAATAGAATAAAAATAAATAATTTCACCAAAAAGCATTCTTTCTCTCTCTCAAAAAATAAAATTAAAATATATAAAAAATCACACCAAAAAAATATCATACAGTCAGGATTATGGGGTATCAATTTTCTTCTAAAGTTATCAACTTCCCCAGTTTAATTAGATTTAATGGTAGAAGCTTTTCTACAGCGAAACTTTGTATTGACACCGAGAACATTAGCGTAACACTTGAAACACTTCTCTGTGGTTCTGAATTCAACCCAGTCACGGTGTCTATAAGGGCCCTTACAGATCCCTGCTACCAGGCAAATGGTCCCTTTTCAACAATGCCATCACTTGGCCCACAGTCTGGCAGTGGTGGCAACAGGCTGAAACCAATCAAAGGGGGGCTCTGCCTGCGACATGACCTTCTGAGAGGCACGACTATCTGGCAGCCTGAAAACACACCCCACGTGGAAGCCACTGCCTAGGTGGCATACACAGCATCGTTAAAATAAAAATATCTTACCTGGAGGATAGAATACATTTTCTAAGAAGGGTGACAAAACGGTCTCATCAACTCCTTAGCCTAGAATCTGACCCTCCAAGGATGAGATGGGTGCAGAGCAGGGAGATGGATCTGGAAGAGGCAGAGGGGATTCCAAGCATGGGCTCAGCTTGAACCACCTGGAGAAATCCAACTCTCCTCTCCGGGCTAGACTCAAATGCTGCCTCCTCCGGGAGGCCCTCCCTGCCCTTTGTATATTCCCAGGCCTTCTATGGAGTTTCCACTGCAGTGTGTGCTTGGTCTTATTAGAGCATTTGTCAGATTCCCCTCACAGGGCAAAAAATCCCATTTTGTTCATCTTCATCTTTGAATCCTTAGGGCCAATCACAGCCAGACACATAGATCCTCAAAATATTTTTGTTGAGGGAGAGAATGAATGAATGAGTGAGTCATGATCCAATGGGCCAGGAGCCAATTGAGAGAAGCTAGGGGCAGGGGAAGCGTGGCTAAAGGGAAGGAGGGAAGACCGTGTGTCTGTGGGTAACACACCTTTTCCAGTTTCCCCAGAACCTTCCCCACCCAGAATGTGCACTTGGAAGTACAAGTAACTACCCAACCTAAACAACACAACAAAACATTGCCTGAGACACTATATCCTGAGTTTGTTTTAATATATGATGTTTAGGATTCTGTCCATTTATTCGAAACTCATGATCCCGAAGGCATGGCCCTGCACCAGCCTTATCTGTGGGCGTGCCGGGCTCTCCAGGAGAAAGTAGCACGATGTCAAGCCTGGGCAGGGCCTCAGATCCAAAGGGGCCCAGGGGAGCAGCCCGGAAGCATGGCGTGCAAGGATGGGAAGCAGAGGCTGTGGGCTGGAGGTCTGAGCTAAGGGTGCCATCTGGAAGAAAGCTCAGAACTGGGCTGAAGAAGAGTGAATGAGGCAGATGGCTTTTACTGATAAGGTCTGTGTATTCTAACTTTAACCTGGCCTACAAGGGCATGACCAGTCCTTATGTGGTAGATAGCGTTCCTCTTTAAGCCTCCATTTTCTATACTTTTACTCATCGGTCAACAGCTTCTTCCCAACCCTCCCCTGCAGATGAGTTTCCAAAAGCACTGTCTCTACTCGCCCATTGGCTTCTCCCCACTCCCTGTCCCCTCAGCGCCGCTCCGCAGCTTCTGTCCCCGGCCCTCCACACAGCTGCTCCCTTCAGGGTCTCCACAGCCTCATGTTGCTGCAACAAAACTTTACAGCCCTTGCCTTTCTCAGGCCCTGGCAGCACTCAGCCCTGCTGGCTGCTCTCTATCTGGGGTACTCCCAACCCAGTGCCTCTGGGAGACCACACTTCCCAGCTTTCCTCCAACTTCCCTACTCACTTCTCCATGGTATTCATAGCTTTCTCCTCCCCCACCTGCTCCTTCCATGCCGATGTTCAGGAACGTTCTCTTCAAGACACATTTTTGTCACCTCCCATAGGCGCCTCATCGTTTGCTGAAGCATCAGGTCCCATGAGCACCAGTCAATGACTTGCGTCTCTCATGTCCCAGGGCCATGCCCTTAGATCCAACTACCCAGTAGACACCTGCTCTTGATCATTTTAAGGCCACTTCAAACCAATATGGCCAACAAATAAAAGCACTTATCTTCTCCTCCTCCCATATTCCTCATCCATCTAGTTGCCCCAGCAAGCAGCCTGAGGAGCACGCTTGCCTTTCTTTCTCCCTCAGCTCCACCTACCATCAAGTTTCTCCTGCAAGATCTGCCTCCCTACCCCCCTACTGCCACCCTCCCTGGGTTCACCCCCATTCCTCTCCTGTTGATGCTTCCTTAGCATAACCACTCTCATCTCCAAGCCACTCTCCAGTGAAACCCGAGTCAAAATTCTCTAGTGCAGATCTCACTGCAGCACTTCAAAATCCTTCAGAGGACTCTCCACCACCTTGTCCTGAAGTTCAAATTGCTTAACGAGGCCGGCTCTCTGGCCAATTCTGTCTCCCCTCTCCAGTGCCAGCCAGACTGGAATACCCCCAGCCCTCCTCGCAGCTTCAGTCCTCCCCTGGCTTCTGCCCACATTGTCCCCTTTGCCCCAAACACTCCTGACGCCCCCAGCACCCTTCAATGCATGACTCAGTCTTCATTCGGTCTCAGACACTGCTTCCTCCAGGAAGCCTTCTCTGGCCACCAGGACTGGGTGGGCGCTTTTTGCATGTGCCTCCTCTACCTTCCCTGCTGTATCCTTTCCCACCATTCCCCAAAAGCCTGTCTACCTCTCTATGTCTTTCACTGGGCCAGAAGTTCACACTGTCTTCATCAGCACATCCCCGGCACCTAACTCAGTGCCTGGCACTCGAACAGATGGGTGAATGAATGGATTCTTTCAGCAGCCCCTCTGCATCCCTCGTATTTTAGGATTTGTCTTACCCGTGACGAATAAAGCACACTGATAACTTTCATGCAGATGACAGCAATCATACCACGGGATTTTCTCAGACATCTCAACTTCAAGCTCTCCACTCTTCTAAACCCCCAAACTTCAAAGTGTCATGGCTGCAAGTAGCAACCAAATGAATCAAATTAGTAGACCATATTCAATTAAAAAGAAATAGAGGTCAGAAAAAAATATTTCCAGACTGTGTGTTCCTACTGGGTTCTGGGAAAATGTGGTTGCCACACATACAGAGGTAGCTCCCCAATCTCCCTGTGCAGAGAAGGCTGGCTTGGAGTGAAAACTCTGGATGCAGAGGAGTTGAAAACCTATTCAAGATCACCCAGTGAGTTCCTGGCAAAGGCAGAGACAGAATGTATAAGTCAGCCTGAATTCTGTTTAGAGGGTTTTTTCCCCATATATTCTCCAGCATAGCTGGAGTTCAACCAGTGTCTTCTAAACTAAGTATTACCAGGCAAGACGGACCCCTCCACAGAACAAGAACCATCTCACCAAGGAAGCCCCTCTCCAGGCCTTTTAATTGGTACCCAGCCTGACTCAGCTACACCCTCCTGAAAGGCAAAGAAAAAATGAGATTAGACAATAAATCACATGCTTGCTGGGATGCAGACCCAGGACCCAGCACCATGGCAAACCGGCACAGAAGAAAAGCTATTTTTAAAGGGCAGCTTTAAATCAATCCTGTCCTGGCGTGCCTGGCTGGCTCAGTCAGAAGAGCATGCAGCCCTTGGACTCAGGGTCATGAGTTCGAGCCCTACACTGGGTGTAGAGATTATTTAAATAAATAAAACTTTAAAATATATATATCAATCCTGTCCTTTCGCCCATGCAGAAAGACACACTGACCCTCAAACACAGAGGACCAGGGGCCACGAAGGCAGTTTGTGTCTGATAAATGTTGGCCTCATATCCACCCCAGCCAAAAATCACGTATCTTTGTCACTCACCATCTAGCCTAAACTGTATTCGTCAATAAATAAAAAGCAGCTGGAAGCAAGAGAATAGCAATGAAAAAATGGTTATTGGGCGAGATTAAAGCTTTTGGCTGTCACTTAAAGAAAACAAGAGCTTCCGCACCCCATCCTGAGCAAGCGTTTATTAATAACATTGCTTCTAGCCCTTCTTTTCAGATTCAGTTTATAACTTGATAGATAAGAGCATTTGCTATAGGGTACCAGACTGAAACTAATTTGAGAAAATGCCACTTCTAAGACAGCATCATGCCACTGATCCGGACATCCTATTTCTAATACTTCCAGTAAAAAAAAAAATAATGATCCCCTTCATTTGTATAATACTTAACCATTTCAAAGAGCTTTTGCGGGGCGCCTGGTGGCTCAGTCAGTCAAGCATCGGACTCTCCATTTCCACTCAGGTCATGATCTCTGAGTCGTGAGATCAAGTCCCAAGTCAGGCTCCATGCTCAGCGGGGAGTCTGCTTGAGATCCTCTCTCTCCCCACTCCCGCTGCCCCTCCCCCTGCTCATGCACTCTCTCTAAATAAATTGATCTTTAAAAAAAGAGAGAGAGAGCTTTTGCATACTTTTTCATTTTATCCTCACTACTCTGCAATATCGGAAGGGCAAGAATGCCCTCAAATTTTCCCAAGAAAATACTGAGTCTCAGAAAAGTGAAGGACCCAGAGTAATTTCCAAGCTGAACAGCACACTCACTGTATGCCTGATTCATCTCTGTCTGAACCCAAAATGCTTGGCAGTTGTTCAAAGAGTGAATCCAAGTTAACAATTAACGATGGCTAAGGACCTGCTAATAAGAAGAAAACACTAAATAATAAAACCCACCCAGTAGTGAACTGGGCAGTCACAGAACCCATATGTGTTCAGGGTTGATATGTATAGTACAACCCTACTGTTGTTAAAATATGGAAATGTTCCCATATCAACTGGTAAAACGCCACCATCCCAAGCTCCTAAGTGGCCCTCTGTGGCTGGTCTCCTCCGACCCTCTCTCAGGTGCCCCGGGCCTCCCCATGAGCCAGGGACTGCTAGGCTAGGGCCTGCCAAAATGCAGGCATCCAGGACCCCTCTCCATTGGAGGACAGGAACCTGTGCTGACCAGAACAGCCCCTGCTGTTTGGTGTTGACCGGTTCAAATATCACCCCTTTGCATGACTACACAGAACCATGACGGATGTTCACTACGACAATCGAGCCATCAAGACAGGGTCCAAGGGTGTTCAGAAACTTCTCCTTAAGAAAGTAAAGAAATGCAGAATTCATTTTAGAAAGTGTTTCCTTCACATGATTTAAAGAAACAAAGGTCTGGCATTGGGAGAGAGAAGATTTCATTACCTGGGTAAGTCATTCATGTGGGACACCCTGTTCCTCAGAAGAGCCAAGAAATCAGGGGTGATCTATCTTATACACCAGTGATTCTCCAAGTGTGGTCACAGACCCCACCACCAGCAGCAGCACCAAGAGCAGCGCCTGGGATGTGCTAGAACTACAACCTCTCCACCCCACCCCAGACCTGCCAAATCAGAACTTCTGAGGGTGGGGGACCCAAGCGTGCACGTTTCAACTAACCTCCAAGTGACTCTGGCGCACGCTTTCAGTTTGAGAATCCCTGCTCTCAGCCTGTGGCCCCCATCCTTGGCGGTATCAACCCCCCGGGGAGCTGGTTAGAAGTGCAGATTAGATACCCAGCTTCCCTTTCCCGGGACTCAGCGAGTCCACAAATTGGCATTTGGCCATCACTGCTGCAAACTGCAGCAAACTTTTCAAACAGAGGTAAAGAGTTCTCACAGTAATGACATCTTATTATACATATTTATACAAATGCACAAAGCCCGGGGTTTGTAATGTCTATCCCCTGCCTTATTTCGTTTCACATTCATTACTTCAGTTATGTAAGGACACTTTATAATAGCATTGCTTTCTCTTGTGAAGTTTTCTTGATCTCTCCCAGCCCAGGAAGAATGCACACTCTTCCCTGTGCACCTCTCAAAATCACGCATATCTGTTAATAAAATTTATCACACTGTATGAAAAATATTCTATAAAAATCTTTCTCTTCTCCTGAGTTCCTCAAGAACAAGAACCAAGTCCCATTCCAAGCTGTATTTCTAGGACTTGCAGCATGGGGCATTCAGTTAACAATGTTTATTGAGCATCTGCTGATACCAGGCACCAGGGACACAACAGGGAGGCAGAGGAGATGCGGGCCGTCCTCATGCACCTGTGGCCTACAGTGGTGGCCAAAAGAAAACCCCACACAGGGAAGTATAATGGCTAATTATAAAGGAAAATTCCAGGAGGTTATAAAAAAGATTCCCGATTGTTATGGACTGAAATGTTTGTGTCCCCCCAATATTCAGATCTTGAAGCCCTACCCTCCATTACGATGGTATTTGGAAGTGGGACCTTTGGGGGGTGAGTAGGTTTAAGGAGGTCATAAGGATGGTGCTTTGTGATGGAATCAGTATCCTTATAAGAATGGGGGGGTAGGGTGGGGGGCTGCGAATTTAAAAAAAAAAGAAGAAGAAGAAGAGGAAGAGACACCAGAGCTCTCTCTCTCCATCATGTGAAGACACAGGAGAAGACAGCTGTCTGCAAGTCAGGTAGCAGGCCCTCACTGGGGAACCAAATCAGTCAGCACCTTGATCTTGGACTTCTCAGCTCCCAGAACTGAGAGAAATACAGGTCTATTGTTTAATCCACCCAATCTATGATATTTTGTTACATAAGTCCAAGTTGATGAATGAACACCAATGAAGAGAGAAACTGATTCCCAGAAGTGGGATACTGTAAGTTGCCAGTCCTAGGGGCTCCTGGGTGGTGCAGTCGGTTGAGCGTCTGACTCTTGGTTTCAGCTCAGGTCATGATCTTGGGATCATGAGATGGAGCAGTGCATCGGCTCCACACTCAGCAGGGAGTCTGCTGGAGATTCTTTCTCTCCCTCTGCCCCTCCCCCTGCACATGCATAATCTCTCTCTCTCTCTCAAATAAATAAATAAATCTTTAAAAAAAGTTGCCAGTCCGAAAGTGTGAAACATGAGCTGAGTCCAGGTGGACAAGGAGCAGTGAGGACCGCCCCCTGCCAATGCCCAATTAGGGAATTGCAGTCATCTTCAATGGCAGCAAAGCAAGCAGGTTGAAAGGTCCCTGTGCATCTCTGGATTTCTACCACCTGTCCATAGAGGCTGGCGCTTTAGGACTTAAAAAAAAGTATCAGGATGTTGGTGGTGTTGGCATCCTCTAGTGGATTTCAGTAAGGTCCTATAAGAAACAGACAAGCTTTTTTCTCAGTTGCCTGGTCTGAAAGTAGAAAAGAAAGGAAATGCAGCCTTGCTAGAGAAGCAAGGCTTTCCAACTACAGCTCCAGATCAGTGTTAAAAATACCAAGATAAGGTTAGTACTGTTAGGAGTTAGTTGGATAGTTAGGTAGTCAGGGCCAGGGTCCCCAACAGGAAAATATGGTGTCAGGACAGCTAAGACAAACCAGCACTAAAATCCTGTTTTGCAGCTTAGACAGGACTGCACTAGCATTCTGTTTTGCAGCCTTTGCAGAAATGAGTCCTGCAAAACATCCTAAAATAAAACAATTAACCACAAAGCAATTGTCACTAACACGAGCTAGGGGCAGTTAAGACAGAAGCCCCCAGATGTCAGCCCAAAAAGACCATCAACACGTAACCATTAACCTAATAGGTAGACACATGCATGATCAAAGCCCTGACTGGCACAACTCAGCACACCCTGATTGCTTAAGATCATTCTGCAAACGAGCTCATAAAAACCCCTAAACTTAGAAACTCCAATGCAACCCTCTCAGGTCCCCTCCCTCTTCGGGAGCTTGTACTATCACTCAGTAAACTTTGCTTTGCTGCCCACCACTCTTCATCTGGTCTACCTCTTCATTCTTCGAAGTGGTGTGACCAAGAACCACAGGCACTAAAGGAGTAGAAATCCTAGAACAATATGAACACGAAGATATTAATGCATCCAAGAGCACCCTCATGGTCATGGGCCATCTGAGGTAAAGGACACATTAGCTCACCTTACTAGATGTCCGGGCCAAGACAGAAGCCACTGAGCCAAGGGTGAGGATGACAAGTGGAGCCCCTTGGCCTTCCTCTAAAAGGCAGACTCCCTCAGGCTGGAGACAAGATCTCTGCCTTTGACAACTAGCTTCTGGAGTGGACAGACTGTGGAGGGACCAGTGGTCTACGTCAAGGTGGCCTGAAGAAATGTCAAGCCTGAGAAGCCTAGATCTTACCTGTGTCATCAACTTGGCCAGCAACTGGTCTCTGCAACCTCCTGCTTTCTGCTTATCAGCCTATTCTGCCTGGGTCTCCCCCTCAGGCTGGTGGGGAGGCGGGGAGTGGGGGCAGGGGCACAGGGTAAGCTGCTCCACGCTCACTCATTGGGCTTGCAGTCTTCTTTTGTCTTGATTTTTGGTTTCCTTCTTTTTTTTTCTTTCTTCTTCTTCTTTTTTTTTTTTGGCTTTTGTTTTCTATTGTAACATAAAATACAGATACCAAAAACCACACAAAGCAAATGGATGGCTTAATGGCTTATCTGAAAGCAACCCCCTTGTTGATGTCTGCCTGAGGCCAACTTCCCTGCATTGCCACTAATTTCTAATGAGCTAGGAGCTCCCCTCCCCCTGGACTGTCCCCCCTCCCCAGCCTACTTGTGGCCAGATCAGGCCATGCCTGATCACATTGCAGAGGATGCGCCCACCCATCTGTGGCCCGTAAAGGAGACCCAGAAAACCAAAACCATCCACTAGAATCTTTCCAACCTGTTAAAGATGTACTTACCAGATGATGACAACTATACTGATCACTCAACTATTTGACAACAACCAAAACAATAAAAGCAGTTATTTATGGGGTAACCACCAAAAGCCAAGTGCTGTCTATATAGTCTAGTTGCTCTCAATGATCATGAGATAGTAGTCATATGTTTTAAGTTGATGGCCCAAGTCTGAAAAGCTTCATAGTTTTTCCAAAATCTCAGACCCAGGCTCTGGAATTTCAACCTCAGTCTGCCAGATGTGGAAGCCTAGACTCTTCCCAGTTAACACCACTGCCCTGTTAGTGAAGGGCAACAGAAAATACCACTGCAAAATATGCCCCTTTGGCATAAGGATTATTTTGAGTTGATTATTTTGAGAAACTGCAGACACAGGAAAAACTCTGAAAACAGAATAGCAGTGACCCTTTTGGAAGGGAAACTTATGTTAGAAATGGGGCCATACCAGGAAGAGAGCTATTGCCAGAAATAACTTCATTACCTGAAGGGTAGCCTTTGTTTGCCAAGTATTTCCTCTCCTCGCCTTCCTGTGAATCGCCTCCCCTCTTTGAAGCCCCAGACCTTTCCTAGTTCAGGAACTAGTCATCTGGCTGCCTTCTGAGCCTCCCATCTTTGTGGGGATCCTGTGAGTACATACACATGTAATTAAAATTCATTGTTTACTTCTGTTAATTGATCTTTTATTATCATAAGGAGAGGGGTCTCAGTCAAGAACCTAAAAGGGTAGAGGGAAAATTATTTTCTTTCAGATGAAATTTTTTTTAAAAGATGTATTTATTTGAGAGACAGAGAGTGAGTGTGAGCCGGGGAAGCGACAGAGGGAGAGGGAGAGAAGCAGACTCCTCGCTGAGTGTGGAGCCTGATGCAGGGCTCAATTTCATGACCCTGACAATCATGTCTTGAGCCGAAATGAAGAGTCAGTCACTCAACCAACAGAGCCACCCAGGCACTCCTAGATGAGATTTTCAAAAATTGTGTACTGAGCATCTATGGGAGTCAAGACCCGTACAAAATGTAATGAAACCCACATGAACCCCCTCAAGATGATGAAGTCAAATAGCAGGCTCAAAAAATATCAGACAGAGAAACAAATACCATATGATTTCACTTACATGTGGAATCTAAAACACAAACAAACAAAAGACAAACAGAAACAGACTCATAAATGCAGAGAGCTGGTGGTTGCCAGAGGGTAGGGGTTGGGTGAAAAAGATGAAGGGGATTAAGAGGTACAAACTTCCAGTTACAAAATAAATAAGTCACAGAGAGGAAAAGTACAGCATGAGGAATATAGACCATAGTATTGCAATAATGCTGTATGGTGACAGATGGTGACTACACTTATCGTGGTGAGCACAGAGTAATATATAGAATTGTTGAATCAGTGTTGTACACGTGAAATTAATATATGTCAACTATACTCCAATTTAAAAAACTGAATAAGAAAACAAATGACCCAATTTAAAAATGGGCAAAAGATCTAAAAAGACACCCCAGCAAATAAGATATATGGATGGCAAATAAACCTACGTAAAGATTATCAACATCATCTATCATTAGAAAAATGCGAATTAAAGTCACAAGGAGGTACCACTGCTCACCTACTGGAATGGCTAAAATCAACAACAAAACCAAATGCAACAGGGACTCTCACTCCTGGTGGAAATGCAAAATGCTGATCCCAGTCACTTCGGAAGACAGTTTGCAGTTTCTAATCATGGGAAAACACCAGACAAACCCAAATTGAAGGACGTTGTATAAAATAACTGCCTAGTACTCCTCAAACCTGCTAAGTTCATAAAAAAATAAGGAAAGACAGAAATCGTCACAGATGAGAGAATATGAAAAAGCCATGACCACTAAACACAATGTGGGATCCTGGGCAGGATCCTGGGGCAGAAAGAGGGCAGCAGGGGAAAAAACCGGTGAAATCCAAATAAAATGTGTAGTTTTGTTAATCAGTATTTTGATTAATGCATCACGGTTACGTCAGATATTAAAATAAGGGAAGCTGGGTGAAGAATACAGCTGTGAGCTCAAACCGCAGTAAGTGACTGAGGTCAGCCTCCTGTGACCCTCTCAGGTGACCTCAAGGAGAAACCAACAATAACAAAAACCAGAACACCAGTTGAGGGGAGACACACAGGCAATATTTTTGAACAATCAGATAGAGAAGAAACATAATGTGTTAAGACGACCTATGGGTCTTTCACGCATCTACGTGGAAATAAGTAAGCCTTAATTTTCTACAAGTGAGCAAACCCTGTGACGTGCAACTACGCTCTGGAGAACGGCAGACAAGCACATACACCCCTTCGGCTTTTTGTAAATAATCCCCTGTAAACCGACAAGCTTTGGAGCAGGTCTTACAGAGCAATCTGAGATACCGTCTCCTGGGCTATCGTCCTAGGAAAGATAGCGTATAAAGCATTTACTAACCTACTTTGAAGTCGGCTTTTTTTTTCAGTGGACATACCAAACCCTGTATTATCTTTGTAACTTTTCTGTAATTCTGAAATTATTCCAAAGTAAATAATTTATTAAGAAAAGAAACCCCAGGGGCTCCTGGCGGGCTCAGTCAGTAGAGCATATGACTTGATCTCGGGGTTGTAAATTCGAGCCCCACATTAGGTGGAGAGATTACTTAAAATTTTTTTTTTAAAATCTTAAAAAAAAAAAAAAGGAACCCCACAGTGAGAAACACACCCATGAAAGTGTCTAATAAAAAAAAGTATGTAAATAATTCTGAGAAGGTTAAAAAAAAGTATATAAGAGGGTGCCTGGGTGGCTCAGTTGGTTGAGCGACTGCCTTCGGCTCAGGTCATGATCCTGGAGTCCCAGGATCGAGTCCCACATCGGGCTCCCTGCTCGGCGGGGAGTCTGCTTCTCCCTCTGACCCTCCTCCCTCTCATTCTCTCTCTCTCAAATAAATAAATAAAATCTTTAAAAAAAGTATATAAGAATTTAAAAGTGGTGAGCATAAAATGCCAGGGTGGCTTAGGGAAGGAAAAGCTCATTCATCTTGATCAACCATGAAAGGCTCCATGGAGGAGGGGACATTTTGGTCTGGATGGACCTGTGCAGATGTACAAAGGAAAGGCACAGTATGTGTAAAAGCAATAGAATTTTCTTCTGACTGGAGTGTCAGACACCTGCCGGTGTGAGGCTCACCATCAATCACTGGAGCCACACCAACGTCCGCCATGGCGGGGCGTAAGCCTAGCTACACCTCCCACTGCCTGGGTTCAGCACTACATGAGTGAACCCGGGGACTTCCTGGCTGCCTTTGTCCATCCACCCCCACACAATGGAATTTGATGGTTTTATTTTTTTTAATTCACGGACTTAACTATTGTAATATTATGACAGACTGGCTTATTGGCATTTTTCAAACGATCTTCTCAGCCACAAACAGGTAGCAAGTAAAATGTAACTGCAATCAGCTGTGACTTTCCTGAGCCCCACACCCGCTAAAACAGCCTGCTCAGGGTCCCCACCTTGGCCAAAGATTCTTCTGTATGGCATCCTACAAGGGCGAAAATGTAAACATCGATACAGGTAGGTTCCGTCTCTTTCCCAAAGACCAAAACTAATCTAACTGGCTTCAACTATCTCAGGATATTCAAGGCTCCAAAATGGAGGGTAAGGTGATCTTCCTGCCCAAAAGGACCCACATCGAAAGTTAAATAACAATTCAAATCATTATATGATAAGTGTCTTTGCTAATTGTTGATGTTCCTGTTATGTCCTCCACTAGACTAAGAACTTCTAGGGGGCAGGGGTTATGATTTTTAATTTGCTTAACCTGATCATAACTCAGTGCCTGGCACTTTGAAGGCTGACTGATGAATGAACAGAATAAATAAATAGATGATGGGAGAATGGATGGATAAATGATGGATGGATGGACGGACAAATAGATGGGCAAAGATGGACAGAATAACAGGAGTCCAGGGTAGGGAGAAATTACTGCTGGTTAGTTACAAAGAGGGAAGAAAGGCTTAAGCTGGATTTATCGATAATAAAAATGCAGATAAATCCTCCTATCAAGAGGTTTCCTCTCTGATTTACTGGTTCTGCCCAGACTCAGGATATAACTCAGAAACTCATTCTATTCTAACTCATGCCACTCTACCTCTGAGTTGCCCTGTCCCCTCCCCACTACCACCTCCATCTAAATCTGCCCACCCTTTGAAACCTAACTCAAGGAAATGGGTAAAAAGATAAACAAATTGCGGTACATCCATACAATAAAATGCTAGTCAGCCATACAAAGGACATGGATGAAGCTCAAAAGCAGAAACCAAAAGAAGCCAAACACAAAAGAATGCAATACATATTATTCCATTTGTTGACATTCTGGAAAAAGCAAAACTACAAGAACAGAAATCAGACCATTGGCTGTCAGGAGCTGGGATAGGGGAGGGAACTGGCCACAAAAGGACAGGGGAGAAACTCGGGGGTGATGAAAATGGTCTGTGTCAAGATGGCACACAGCTGTATGCATTTGTCAAAATCATCAAGCCAGGCTACACACCTAAAAAGGGTGAATTTCACTGTATGGAAATCATACCTTAATTACCCTGACTTTTAACAAAGCCAAAAAATAAAAAACCTCACTCAAGTCCTGCTCTGAAAAGCATACCTTGACCAGGCTCTGCTTCAAGTGTCCATTTATCATCCTCATAACTCACTCAGTGATTAATCATGCCCTATGGGCACCTCTTCTATTATTGTCTTGAAATATTATTTTTATTACCTCCTTTTTACATGTCCAGGTCTTATCTCCCCAACCAGATGGTAAATTCCTTGGAAACAGGAACTATGTAGTATCATGCCTCCTTCAGCCACAGAGTATCCAGGTCACTGCTTGACACATTATAAGTAAGAAAGCTTCAATAATTATTTGTTGATTTCCAGTGAAAACCAGCTAGGTGAAGTTATTTTGCGGACTTCTTCAATCCAAACTTGAGTATGATAAACAGGCTCACCAATGCCTTTCTCTGTTCATCACCACTTTTCCCACACCCTCTCAGATTTTCTACATCATTCTCATATTTCACCCCCAGGAGCTCTCTGGTTGATTCATCACATAAGATATGAGACTGAAGATTTCCAAGTGAATCTAGATCAGGTGGAGGATGCTTCCCAGAAAGTGCTTGGGTTAGGTGCTGCTACCTCCTTTCCCATGATTACTGACCTCAATTAAGCCCAGAGTTTGTTTATGAGACACAACAAAATCACATTTCTATATTTGTAACATTACAAAATTCAACAATTTCTATTTCATTCTCCTTACATCTAAAATGCTGAGATTTCCAATTTCCAAACTTGCCTATTTTCAGTAACTGAAAATAAAACAATGGCCACTTCTCTCCCTGTATTCCCGCAAATTTCATGAAGAGCTGCTACCTTAATTAAATTGTCTTATCACACCCTTTTAAAGGGAATTAGTCTGTGACGGGAGGCAAGTAGTTTGTCCTGTGCTCATTTAACCCCATGTTAGCAGCAGAATGCTGTTCTTTCACATTGCAGAGCTTTGCCCTCACTTCTTTTTTTTTTTTTTAAGATTTTATTTATTTATTTGAGAGTGCGCACAAACGGGGAGAGGAGCAGAGGAAGAGGGAGAAGCAGGCTCAGGACCCCGGGATCGTGACCTGAGCTGAAGGCAGAGGCTTAACCGACTGAGCCACCCAGGCGCCCCTGCCCTCACTCTTAATTGGTTTCCTCTCAGATCTCTCGTGGCCACCTCGGTGAATCTATTTCCCATCAAACAGGTAGAGCGGCATTTCCTTTAAGCACACTTTCCACGCACACCTGAGTGGGCACTTTTCCTTCCACCCACCCCCGCCATGCAGCTGCTCCCGTGTCCAGGCCACCCCTCCCCCTCTCCTGCCCGCGGGCACCACCTAGTCCTTGACCTGCCCTCCAGCAAGTTTTCCACCTTGTCCCTGAGGCAGGACCCTTTCTGCCTGCCTGTCTTCCTTTCTGCATTCTCACACTGAGAAAGATACCACAACAATGTCTCTACCAGAACAACTGGGACCACAAAAATATTTAATAATATTAATAAAGAGAAAAAAAATTTAATATAGGGAAACATTTACATTGTGTTTAATACATATAAATACTTTCAGGTTAAAGAAAAGAAACACCTATTATTACATTTTTCTCATTTACAAAAACTTTTTCTTTTAATATTTTATTTATTTATCTGACAGAGAGAGAGCACAAGTACGGGGAGCGGTGGGCACAGGGAGAGGGAGAAGTAGACACCCTGTCCCTCTCCACCCCTCCAACCGAGCAGGGAGCCCGATGCGGGGCTCAATCCCAGGACCCTGGGATCATGACCTGAGCCAAAGGCAGAGACGCTCAACTGACTGAGCCACCCAGGCGCCCTACAAAAACTCTTATAACTACAAAATTACCATTAGAGTTTTAGGAAATTATAGCTTTAAGTGCTGTTTCAGGTACTTCAGAAGTAACTTGGTGAAAAGGTTTTTATTTATACTCATTTTAGAGAACAGTGACATACCAAGGCTGTGAAGGTGTGCATAAACACCCAATGCCCACCCACCTGAAGCATGGTGAACACCTCCAGGGCTTGCCCAACATCTCTCTCTCCACCTGCTCAGGGCTTCACCTCCCAGAGCATAAAAGTGCTAAAGCCAATGTACAATGTGCATGTGACCCACAGCCCACCTCAGGGTGACCTACAAAAGCAGAGGCAAGCGTTTAGAAATGAATACATATAAACAAAAAAGGGCAAAGAAAAGTTTAAGATGTGGAAACAACATGTTCATTTAGACTCTGCCACACAGAACCATCTGCACAATTTTAATTCCTGCTAAAACACACAGCTGGAGGTTCATGGTGCTCAAGCCGCTCTGAGAAATTCTCAATGGCTCTCTAGGCTCTGACCACCTCGGCAATGTTTTCTTGAGTTGTTCAGTGCCTTAGTTCCAAGCACAGAATGAGCCTGTTCTCTTTATTTCCAATGCTAAAGGAATGGGAACATTTTCCCCTGAGAGTCCAGAGAAAAAGTGATTTAATGTTGTATTTACAAGATCAGCTGAGAAGCCAGAAGGTCCCTGAAAGATGTGCTCTGTGGCAGAAATCAAGGTTGAAAAAAAAAAAAAGAGAGACACCATTAAGTTATTTCAGAATCTGGAGTATATGAGGTTGTCACACCTTCCATGTTTAGCGATGAGAGGAAATGACAATTTGGATTCCAAGAGGAAAAACATTCATCCTTATTAGTGCTCAAACCACTACTCAGCAAAGCATAGTTTCAGTTAAGAAGTACAAGTCTGCAACGGTGCCAACTCGGCGTGCCCGTATCCCTTCCAGTGGCCAATGTGGGCACAGGGAGGTTGGGTAGCAGGGCTCTGCATGGTCACTATTCCTCTAAGTTTACCAAAGCACCCTCATCAGGCAGAAAATTGGCTTGTTTCACAAGAAGAGACAAATTCTCCAATGCATTTGCTGATACGAGAATTTTGTAATGCTCTTTAAAAATTAAGCCCACTATGGGGAAGCCTGGGTGGCTCAGTTGGTTAGGCATCCGACTCTTGATTTCGGCTCAGGTCATGATCTCCCGTCAGGAGATCGAGCTCCGCTCATGGGGAGCCTGCTTCAGATACTCTCTCTCCCTCTCGCTCTGCCCTTCGCCCTGCTCAGGCGCTCTCGCATGCTCTCTCTCTCTCTAAAAGAAAAAAATTAAGCCCACTACGATTGTCATTTGACTTTCCAGACAAAGACTTTGGTATCCATATAGAGTTCATATTAAGTGGAGAAAAGTTAATAATCTACTTATGGACAAAATAAAATGGAGGGTCAGAGCCCTATATCCCCAGCATATTACTCTCAAAATAATTACAGTAGCATTTTATGTCATTGTTTTTAATTATTAATTTTATAATAACTAATGAGTAACATTAAGTTTCGGGTAGTGGTAGGTGCTCCCTAGGTTATCCTGTTCAAGGTCTCAGTAATCAGCGAGGTGGGTATTATTATCACCTGCATTTTATGGACGAGGAGAGAGGGGCTGATGGAGTCAGGTAACTAACTTCCCCATGGACACCCAGTGAGATGTGTCAGGGTGAGAACTCAGAAGCAGGTCGGACTGGAGTCATCTGGACTGCCTCGCTGCCTGAAGTCAGGACTGTGTTCAGCCTAAACTACAGCACAGACCAAATGAAAATAGAGTACTGTGGTGGCTTCCCTTCGGCAGCAAAAGAAAGAGCACGATACACAACTCACATGGCTACTGTGGTCCCGTAGGACACCGGGCGAGGGTTAAAACCACAGACACACAGGCCCTTTGGAAACTGACCAATACTTTTCCTTTGGAGAGAGCCTCCCCTGTTCATGGGACACAGAGCTGTTCATGTGTAAGGAATGAGGAGCAAAGAGGCTCAGCACACCATCCGTGGAGGCAGCCCACCTGGGGGGGGGGGGCAGGGTGTGTGTGTGTGTGTGTGTGTCCTGCACTCACTGAAGACAGTGCAGACACTCCCTGCAGCTCTGTTTTGCCCCCTCCAGGGACCCTCAACTGAAAAAAAAAAAATGAGTTCTGGAATCACAAGGTACTTTAAGTGCATGAACAGCCTAAAAAGAACAAAAAGAACTCACACTCAAATGATAAAACCATCAGAAAAAGACTTTGAAATGTGTAATTCACATCCTCCAGGAAAGGAGAGTGTTCAGTATCTTATGCGATACTAGACTGTTCTGAAAAAAGAATCAGTTAGAGACCATGAAAGAAATCACATAGTTGTTGAATAAAAAGTCAACAGATATTTAAACTAAGGAGAAAAAAGAAAAGCCAAAGCTGAAGAGTGCATTAGTGAACTGAAAGGTAACACCAAGCAATGATACCAAAATGGGGCATTAAGGGGTAAGGAGTATAAAACCAATTAAGGAACCTGCAGGGAGAGACAGAAGTGCCCACAGCCAAGTGGAGGAAGTTGCAGGTAGGAAGGGGGAGGATGGGGGTGGGGGGACACAGGAGGTGACTGACAGCACCAGATGAAAATTGTCCCCCAAAAGAAAGCCAGCATTCTCAGATTAAAAGGCCCTCCAGTGCTGAGCATTTGATGGGGAGAAGAAAATACTTAGACCATCATATTGAAACTTGAGAACATCAAGGACACATATATCATTAAAATCTAATCAAAAAGGAAAACAGCTTCGCGGCAAAGGAACAAGAATCAGATGGACATAGATTCCCATCAGCAAATCTGGGTACAGGAAGACAACGAAGCGATCTCCCTAAAGTGCTGAAGGAACAGAGTTTTGAGTCTAGAACTCTGTATTCAGCAAAACTATCGCTTAATGGGCAGGATGACATAAAAGCATTTTCGGGGACAGGAAGAATCAGTTTACACTCACAGATGGTCACTGGGAGACCCTAAGGGATCTACCCCAACGTGCGGAATGGCACACAAGGAAGGCTGCTGAGCAAAGAAAGCAGTGAATACCACCGGTTAACTATGCTCTGGAGCCAACACTGGGGATTTCAGCAGAGAAGGGAGTGGGGGAGGGAGTCAAACTGCCAAGGTTTTTGTCTTCTTTTTGTCTGCGGGGCTCAGTGTGGAGAGGAAAAGGATACACGTGCTGATTAATTCTCGCCTCTGTTAGGGGGAAAAATAGTATGTGTAATTCGCAATTTATTAGTAGCCTCTAGAAAAATGAGTTTACACATAAGTTTCAAAAAGCTAAGGAAAAGTATTGAGAGAAAACTTGAAACAAGAGCATAATCTATGAAAGTAAATATTGATAAGTTGGATTTTGTTAAAATTAAAGTGGTCTGGGAAAGACACTTAGAGAATGAAAGACAAGCCACAGACTGGGAGAAGATATTTGCAAAACATACCTGATAAAGAACTTGTATCAAAAATTTACATGGTGATTAACATAACAATAAAAAATTTTTAAAAATTTACAGAGAGCTCTTCAAACTCAACAATAAGAAAACACATAACCTGAGTTACAAATGGGCAAAAGATGTGAACAGGTGCTTCACCAAAGATACACAGATAGTCAGATAAGCATATGAAAAAATGCTCCACATCATGTGTCATTAAGGATCTGCAAATTAAAACAGCTATATTAGAATGGCTAGAATCCAAAACACTGAGGACACCAAATGCTGGTGAGGATGTGGAGCAGCAGGAACTCTTACTCACTGCTGGTGAGAATGGAAAATGCTACCACCACTCTGGAACACAGTTTGGCAGTTTCTTACAAAATTACATATACTCTCATTATGATATGATCTAGTTTACCCAAAGAAATTGAAACCTTATGTCCACACACAAACCTGCACACAGATGTTTACAGCAGGCTTATTCATATTGCCAAAACTTGGAAGCAACCAAGATGTCCTTCAGTAGCTTAACGGATAAATAAACTGTGGTACATCCAGACAACAGAACATTTCTCAGGGATTAAAAAAAAAAAAAAACTAACTATCAAGCCATGAAAAGGCATGGACGAATCTTACATGCATATCACTAAGTGAAAGAAGCCAATCTGAGAAGGCTACATCCTATAGGATTCCACCCAAATGATATTCTGGAAAAGGCAGAACTATGGAGACAGTAAAAAGATCAGCAGTAGCCAGGGTAGGAGTCAGGGGAGGATGAACATTGTAAGGCAGTGACAGTGCTGTGTGATACTGTGATGGTGGGGGCATGTCATTATGCATCTGTCGCGGTGCAACACTACAGAGCTGACCTCACGGTGTGACGTCACCGCACCAAGTTCAGAGTTGGCAGAGCCGTCACCACATCCAAGATGTCCTCTCCTCTGCCTCAGCACCACACTGCTGGCATTGCCCTGGTATATCCTGTCGATGAAAGAGCCTGGACGGCAGCCTTGGAACTATGGACTACCTCTCCTACCCCGGGTATCTTCAGTCATGCTCTCCAGCCATGCTCATAAAGCCAAGACCTCTACTGAAATATATCAGAGACGACAGACAACAGAGCTCTCCGTTACACAGACTCACAGACTGAGTCGAATCATACCCCTAGGCGCGCCTGGGTGGCTCAGTCGGTGAAGCGTCTGCCTTCGGCCCAGGTCATGATCCCGGGGTCCTGGGATCGAGCCCCGCATCGGGCTCCCCGCTCGGCAAGAAGTCTGCTTCTCCCTCCCCCTCTGCTGCTCCCCCTGCTTGTGCTCTTTCTGTCAAATAAATAAATAAAAATCTTAAAAAAAAAAAAATCATACCCCTAAGGAAAAACAACCACACGCCACTGGTACAAGACAATCAGACTGCTAACATCACAAGTATCATCTTGGTTACCAAGCCTGTATTTAGTATCACAGCCCATAATCTCATCAATGTTAAAAGAAATTCCTAAAAACTCAAAGTACAGGAACAATCTCAAAAGCCCAGCTTAATCCCCTGGTAATAAAACCTACATTGTCTTCTCAACAAGACTCAGTGCCACTGATAGCCTAATGGTGTTTGAACACAGCCCTTGGATTATTTTTTCTTTTGTGTTTACTTTCTCCATTTCTGGGGGACACCCTTTTGAGAAAGTTATGAAGAAAATATACACTAAGAGGGAAACATTTTTAAAATGTGTTTCTTTAAAAAACTCAACTCCAATTACTGATTGGCCTCTGGGAAGAGGAGATCTATACCGAGACGCCCACTGGTTGTAAGGGAGGCTGTCGTCCGGGTGGGTAGGATTTGCCAGCAGATCGCTCTAGACCGTGAAGCACGTGGCCAAAAGTTCATTTAATCATAAACTGCAGGTGCGTAATATTTGAAGATCCTCTCTGCAAACATTGACTGATGATCTCAGACGACAAACACTCAAGCAAGTAGGTTTGATTAGATGTTAGGTTCAGAGAAATACAACAGAATTGTGCAGTACAGTAACCCCCCCCATCCACAAAGACATGTTCCAACACCTCCAGTGGATGCCTGAAACTGTGGATAGCACTGAGCCCTATGTATACTATGATGTTCCTACACATACATACACACTTGTGATAAGTTAAATTTATAAATTAGGCACAGTAAGAGATTAATAACTACTAATAAACAGAACAATGTAACAATAATATACTATAATAAAAGTGATGTGAATGTGGCCTCTCCCTCAAAATATCTTCTTATACTGCACTCCCCCTTCTTCTTGTGATTATGCGGGATGATAAAATGCCCACGTGATGAGACAAAGTGAGGTCAGTGACACAGGCATTGTGATGTGGGGTTAGGCTACTACTGACCCTCCATCGATTGATCATCTGTTTCCAGACGGCATTTTGACTGCTGGTGACTGAAATTACCCAAAGCAAAATTGAAGACGTGGGGGAAGGGGGGCCTACCGTCCCTGAGCCAGTTAATTTTCGGAATAAACTTAAGGTGGACTGCATAGATTGTGTCCAAGAAGATTTTCACTCAGTGTAAAAGAAAGACAAAATAACCCTGAAAAGAATATTGGAAGAGTGGAAAGACACAGGCTCTGGGCTGTCACTACCCCTGGAATGCTGGGCAAGTTCCAGAATGTAACCCTCCACAGCCTTGGTTTCCTGCCCGAGGAAGGAGGGTGTTGGGCTCCTAGACAATTTTATTTCTGAAAGTCTGCAATTCTATGAATAGTCAATGGATGTCCAACATCACAAATGTTTGGACAAGATCATCTATGCAGAGTCATCCAAGCTATATGCACCGTCTTACATTTTCTAGTAGCCACACTAAAAAAAGGGTAAAAAGAAACAGAAAATAATTGAAATAATATATTTTATTTAACTTGACCTATCCAAAATATCATTTCAATACATAAAAAACATAAAGCATTACTAATGAGATGGCTCAGATTCTTTTTCCGTAGTGAGTCTTCAAACTCCAGTGTGCTTTCTACACTTTCAGCATGTCTAAGTCTGACTCACTCCTCAAGTGCTCAGTAGCCATCTGGGACCGCAGAAATCTAGAAAGTCACCCTCGACTTCGATAATGTCTGACTCTGACTGTTGCTGACTCTCTGCAAAGTATCTGGGCTCTAAAGGACAAATAGTGGGCAGGCAAAGATGGACAGACTTCTCCACACGCCTGGTTCTGTCTCTGCACCTTGTCAATTCCAACTCAGCTGCGCTTCCCACAGTCAGTCCCTCTCTGGTGTTGCCCTGGCCCAGGCCCTCATTATTTCTCACACGGAATATTGTAATAGCCCCTAACCGTGCCCTGCATTTGCGATCTTTCCCTTGTGTTTACACTCAGCCCAATTTATTTTTACCTAAGTTCCCCTCAACAGCTGGCCCACACTGGTGCCTTCCCTTCTAGAAGAACACTGGCCCACACCGGAACATCTGAAAATTAGACAGTGGAAGAGTTCAATAGAGTTGAATAGACGCATTTCCAAGCATCAGGAAGGGTCAACACAAACATGAACGAGGAGAGGATCCAGAGAGCGTATTTCTAATATTCTCACCAGCGCCAGTGCACAGCACGGGTAATCTGGGGAAGGGACTGGGGGGCAGGGGGCACAACAGAAACACCGCACAATATCTTACACCCTTAGGAATTTGGTCAAACTCAGCTGCTGAGCGAGGCTCCAGAGATTCCAGAGGACAAAAGGTCACTTCGTTTGCTAGATAAACAGTAACTACCTCTTTGGGGGTCCACAGATAAAAATTCTGTAGTCGTAAAACCAAAGTTCTGTTTCCTCAGTGCCTGAGAATAAAGAAAACAAAAAGAAAATGGAAAAGAGCCTTAAATAAGGATAATCGTTATGTGGCTAAAAATAGTTCATAAGAGGCTGATCCTGTGGAGCACGAAGCCGAACAGCTCAGCAGCAGTGTACGGTTTTCTCCCTCTGGATGTGAATGAGCTTCTCTGTGATATGAAGGCATCATTTAAGGCCAGTGAAGAAAGCCACGCTCCCTGAACTTAGGATCTGGAATGAGATTCCAAATGTCCGAGTAGAGAGGTCCTTCCTCCATGGAGTATTTGCTTACCCTCGTTTCCCATATGACCAGTCTCAGTAATGTACTTAAAATATTTACAGTAATCCTGGAGCCTCAGTGCTGATTGCAGCTAACACAGTATCTCCAGAGATAGAAGAGGGAGAAGCAGCCCCCAAACACTTCACCGAAATGTGTGAAATGTGACATTTGCTTATTATTTGGCATACGATTACAAAAGACTGGAAAACTTCCTTGCAAATGTAAAACCTCTAAATCAAAGTTAATCAGGATTAGATCACTTTTTAGGGAGAAATGTGATGCTATATCAGATTCTGATTCTTACAGACAGTGAGCAAAGAGATGAGCTGTCAGAGCAAGAGACACACATAAACAGTATGTGCACACACACACAACACACACACACACACCATCTATGGTGATATGTTGACACAGTGAGCCCTCCCCAATCACTGCTGATGAATGAACAATATTATTCGTGCACTCTTATGAACACATCTTTGCAGGCAGACACAGGTCTGTGACTGTGTCCCTCTGCACTGTCAGGGTATTTTGCGTGAGCCACTAACCATCCCTGCTTCCTTGGTGCTCTATCCTGGCAAGGGCTCTCTCCCAGGTCTTGTTCCTGTGTTTGCCCTTAATGATGGAGAAAAACTCCCAGGACATGGATATGAGATCACTTCTATTTTTAGTCTTTCTTAATGGTTGTTAACACTTGCCCTGAGCACCTTTGCCGGCCTAAGTGGATGTAAATAATATCTTGTATCCAGTGTTGTATTGACCAGGGATTATATTTAGTAATTGTAAAGATTCAAGGAGGAAAGGCAGAAACTCATCTTTAAAGGTGTTCTATACACATCCTCCCATAACCATTTGAAAACGTTTTTAGAGAATAATTTTAATTTAACGCTTTGGTCTAGCCGGCACCTCTGTCAGAGAAGGGTTTAAGATGAAACATCCACTGTAAAAGGAAAATCAATTATTAAGCAAGCGAAGCCATCAACTGAGGGGCTTACTGGCCACATATAGGGTAAAAAAGGGCCTTGAAGGCAGGACAAATGAACCAAAGGTGAGAGCCTCCAGAGACACTGGAGGATGAATTCTCTATCTATCATCCAAGCGCTTGGTGGGTGATCACATACACCTGGATAATGACACGCAAAGAATGCTTTAATGCTCCAATAATGACTCCTAGTTAGGCCTCCTCATGAGATTTGAGGGGGAAATAATGACAAGTGAAGTTTTTGCCAATCCTGCTGGCTTGCAGGGTAAGTATCTGAGTGCAGGAGTTTACCTTGAATGATGATGGGCAGCGTGAGAAAGAGCTGACATATTGTCAATATAAGTTTGATTACATCAAAGTTCTCTTAATGTATCAAATAATTAATGCACGCACTCTTATACACATTACTCAGTAATCACAACCACCCCATGAAGTACAAAATTGATTTTCATCCACGTGTGTAATAGAAATAAAGGAAGCTTTCCAATGTCATACAGAATTGGATCCAATTCTCTCCGATCCCAAAGCTAGGTGTTTTAACCCTGATATATACCACCAAAAAGAAACTTACAAACATAATCTAGACCATTAGACCAAGTTCAAAAATGAATCCACAACAGAGCTCAGTCAGAGCTTCATTTATTGAGTACCCACAGGATAGATGGTACAGAAAACAGAAGCAGGGGAAATTAGGCCCAGCTCTTTATGTATTTCCATTTGAGGAACAGAAGACAAAAACAGAACATGTTCCCTTCAGCTTGGGTGTGATTTTGAACCAGGCGCATTGGAGGGGGCCCAAAGCACCCTGGGCTCGGGGATTAGCTGGTCCTGCTGGAAACTAAGCAGCAAGGAAGGAATGTCTCTGAATTGTTTTTCTCCTCTGTGAAACTGGAGGATGAAGCCGTTTCTGAGATGTCAGCCAGCCCTTTGTGAGGACAAACAACGTTTATGTTTCTGAGTTGCTGCCTAGGTATTTTACGGCATGACAAACCAACTCGTACCCAGGCTCTGGGCATGTAGAGATGAACTTGAGTTTAGGAGGGCACCATCAGTTCTCACTTTGCTTGTCCCAAGGCGCCTTTTAAAATAACCACTTAGACTTAAGGTCGGGAAAAGCTAGTGCCCTCCACCCCGACCACCTTTGAAGTAATAGGTGCTTGTACCCTGTTCTCTGTCTCCTGTTCACTCATGACCTGGGATGAAGGGCTGCCCCGCCCCCAGCTCACTGCACCCCAACCCCGTTTCTGGGATTTGCAAGTAATACATCTTGTGACTACTTCCTTGTTTAAGTGTACTGAAAGTGCATCTTCAATCAAAACGACCCCGAGGGTTTTCACTTTCCCAAAGTGGGCACTCGGGTGCTGAAGGAGCTGCCTGCCAACCTCAGGCGAGTGGCTCATGCCTCCTCACTCAGCAGATCATGATCTGCATGTTCTGAATTCAATACACCAGCTCTGGCTTCCAACACACCTTCATGTTCTAATATTAGAGTTCTTTCTACTTTCAACTGCCCTCCTTTTCCTACTTATCCCCTTGAAGCTTGGGGCAGGTTGTTGTGGGAAACCTAAGTCCGTGTAGGAATGCTTTTTAAACAAAACACAATGAAAAACACCTTTGCTGACCAGGAGAGGACAGAAGAGATGAATGGGCCCAACGTGGGATTTGGAGAAGGACACTAGGGGCAGTTTCTGGCAGATGTGTTCTCCTCCGGGTTCTGTATTTGGTCTGTGTGCTTACTGCCCACCAGCTCTTCATTGCTAATCTTGTATCATTTAAGCCAAATCCCTAAATTTAATAAGATAGGGAGGAAGCTTCTTCCCTAGATACTGTTGACAACCATAGTCTATAAAAACAACTCCCCTTCCTTTCGGTCCTCCCTCCTTACCTCTACCCCGACACACCCACTTCACTGTTCATCTGTGTGCACTGTTCTGGAGCATCACCATCCACGAGTGTCACTGTCCATGAGTGTCAGAGCGAGTCAGGATAAGAGAGTTGAGAGCACTAACCCGTGGGTTATAACCCACCGCGAGACCACAGGCCCCACGAGAGTACACCTGCTCCGCTCGCCGCTCCGCTCGCCGCTCCTCCTCCGGCCCCAGGGGCACTGCCTGGCACACGGGAGGCACTCAGCATATACGGTTAAAGTCAACAACTCCAGTTCCACTCTGCCTCCCTTACTGGACTGAAAGGCTCGATCTTGAGCCACCTGTAAGCTCTGTATGGGCAGGGGGACCAGCCCTTATTAGTCTTTGCATTCCCACCACCTGGTAAAATGTCTGAGACACTAACACAGAATATATATTTGGAGAAAGGTAGAATTTGCAAAAGTACCATTGAATATCTAGATTAAGGAAGGAGTCAAAGATATCTCATAAGCAAAAAATAATAATCCCAGAATTATTTTCCTAAATAGTATGCAGCTGAGCACATAATCTTGAAGCAGATGGTGGTCTTTGATCCTTTCACTGTGAGTTTATTTTTAAAAATGAGAATAATTTTAGGGGAGTGCACCAAGGTCTGAGTTCACCCCTGCCCTGACCCTACCAAGATACATCAAACAGCAGCTAATGGGCCAAGCAAAAGCTCCTCAAACCCAGAGGTTCTGCCGTGTTACAGAAACAGGTGGTAAACAATTTAATTGCCCTGAGGGAACAGCCTATCAATGAAATTATAATATTATCACTCAAATGTCTTGAACTAAGAGTACGTTGCCAGACCTGAAATATGATGACTATTTTCTTTTGATAACAATTACGATGGTTTACCTTTTTTTTCACTAAACTTTTTATTTTGAGATCATTTTAGATCCACATGCAGTTGTAAGAAAAATAGATTTTGTGCACCCTTTACCCAGCTTCCCCCCCATGGAAACATCTTATAAAACCACAGCACAATATCACAACCAGGATACTGATATTGGTTAAGTCGGGATACAGAACATTTCTATCAACACAAGGATCCCTCGTGTCACCCTTTTATCCTTCCCATCCCCACACCTTCCTTCACTCCTGGCAACCACTAATTTGTTCTCCATTTCTATAATTTTGCCATTTCATGAATGTTGTATAAATAGGATAAAATGATGTGCAGCCTTTGGGATTGGACTTGGACTTTTTTTTTACTCAGCACAACTCCCTGGAGACCCATCCAAGTTGTTGTGTATGCCAGTAGTTGGTTCCTTTTTATTTCTGAGTGGTATTCCATGGTGTGGATGTACCGCAGCTTGTTTATCCTTTCAGCTATGAAACGACATCCAAATTTTGGCTAAATGAATAGAGCTGCTACAGATATTCATGTATCCCTGATCTTCACACAAAAAGTTTTTGTGTAAAGATACGTTTCCATTTCTCCGAAATCAATGCTCAAGACTACAAATGCTATATCAAATGATAGTTGCATGTTCAGCTTTATAAGAAACTACCATACCCAAAATGTATGAAGAGTTTATACAATTCAACACCAAAAGAAGTCCAATTAAAAATGAGCAGAAGATATGAATAGACATTTTTCCAAAGAAGACATCCAGATGGCCAACAGACACATGAAAAGATGCTCAACATCACTCATCATAGGGAAATGCAAATCAAAACCACAATGAGATGTCATGTCACACCTGTCAGAATGGCTCAAATAAAAAAGACAAGAACTAACAAGTGTTGGTAAGGATATGGAAAAAAGGGAGCCCTAGTGCACTGTTGGTGGGAATGTAGATTGGGGCAGCCCCTGTGGAAAAAAATACGAACGTTCCCCCAAAAATTAAAAATAGAAATGATATATGACCCAGTAATTTCACTACTGGGTATTTACCCAAAGAAAACAAAAACACTAATTCAAAAAGCTATAAGCACCCCCAGGTTCACTGCAACATCATTTACAATGGTCAAGACATGGAAGCAACCTAATTGTCCATTGATAATTGTGCATGGATCATAGAAATGGATAAAGAAGATGTGGTCTATATACACAATGGAATATACTCAGCCATAAAATGAATGGAATCTTGCCATTCATTCTAGACATTCTAGACATTCTAGACAACATCGATCGACCTAGAGGGTATTCGGCTCAGTGAAAGCAGTCAAAGACAAATACCATATTATCTTACTTAAATGTGGAATCTAAAAAACATAACAAACAAAAACAGAAGAAACAGATCCTAAATCCAGAGAACAAACTGGTGATTGCCATGTGGAGGGGGGGCGGCGGGGGGGAGTGGGAGATGGACAAAATGGATTAGGTACAGGCTTCCAGTTATGGAATGAATAAGTCGCAGGGACAAGAGGTACAGCATAGGGAATAGATGGGTAGCACTGAATGCTGACAGTTGGTAGCCACACTTGTGGTGAGCACAGCATAACATACAGAAATGGCCAATCACCATGTTGTATACGCGAAACTAATGGAACACTGGGTCAACATTACTTCAATTTAGAAAAAAAGAGAAGAGAAGAGAAGAAAAGAAAAGAAAAGAGAAGAGAAGAGAAGAAAAGAAAAGAAAAGAAAAGAAAAGAAAAGAAAAGAAAAGAAAAAGAAAAGAAAAGAAAAAAACCGCCAAACCTTCCTGAGTGGCTGTGCCATTTTACATTCCCAGCAGCCACGCAGGAGCGATCCAGCTTTCTGCATCCTTGCAAGCATTTGCTGATGTCACTAGTTTTCATTATAGCCATTCTGATGCGTGGGCTGCAATTCACTTTTAATGAAAACAAAAATCCAGAGAGGAAAGGGAAAGACCTGACAACCACCCAGGTATCTTTAAGTATTTTGCTGGTCCCTTATGTTTATCTTAATATGCACAATAAATCCGCCTCTGCCCTAAATGAAGAACTGGGTAGGAAGAGCACAGTGCTTCCTTAGAGTAATACAGAGCACTACTAACTGCAACAGCAAATATCACCCTGCACATGAAATCCTGGAAGCATTCCCTTTAATGTTCTAAGAGCAAAGCAAGAACGGCACTCGGGTTAAACTTTTTATTGGCAGTACTAGCAAATATCATCAAATAAGAAAAATATTATGAGGCATAACAATTATAAAGGAAGAAATTAAAGTATTATTTGCAGATAATGAGGGTGTCTACACAAAAAAAATTAAGAGAATCCTAAACTTTGAAAATTTATGACAGTTCACTTGGTTGTTGATACACAACATAAAAATTCAATAGCTTTCCTAGACATCAGCAACAACCCAACTAAAAATGTAATTTTTAATAACCCCATTCATTCTAATAACAGAAGTATCTAGGAATAAACCTTTTAAAATGCATAGAAATCTATGGAGAAAATTATACCACTTTAATAAAAGACCTAAAAGAAGACACATAGAAATGATGAGAAATAACCACATTTATGGTTAAAAGGACAACATTTTTTTAAATGTCTACTCTCTCCAGACTAATCTGTAAACTTAATGCAAATTTAACCAAAATTCTAAAAGGATGTTGTTTTGTTTCATTTTAAAACAGGTTATTTTAAAAATACACGTGGAGGGGCGCCTGGGTGGCTCAGTCGTTGCGCGTCTGCCTTTGGCTCAGGTCATGATCCCAGAGTCCTGGGATCGAGCCCCGCATCAGGCTCCCTCCTTGGCGGGAAGCCTGCTTCTCCCTCTCCCACTCCCCCTGCTTGTGTTCCCTCTCTCGCCCTCTCTCTCTGTCAAAAAATAAATAAAAAATCTAAAAAAAAAAAAAAATACACGTGGAGAAGTAAAGGACCAAAAGGAGTGAAGACATTTTGCAGAATGGGTGACAAAGGTACCCAAAGCTTTGAGCGCTGTTTGTGCTGATGGCAACGTCCCACTCATGGCAACACACGTCTGTCAACTGGAAAGAAGTGGTTTCAGCGCTCAGGACACTCCCGGGCCATCCCTCCAGCACCGATGAGCCCTCCCCTCGCGTATCCCCAGCCCCAGCACTTCCATCTGCCCTGGTCCTCATCCAAACTCAGCCTATCAGTCCCTTCACCCTCCTTCACAGGAGTGTCCCCACAGATCCCACACTATCCAGGCCCCCCTTCTTCCTCACACCATATGCAAATGCTTCACAGAGACTCCACCTCTTAGAACCTTCCTGTCCTCTGGAACTTGCAGCCTTTCAGCAGCAAATGCCCCATCTCCCCCACCTCTGGACTTCTTGCATTCACTGCTCTGCTTCGATGACCCTGCTCCTCGTTGTTGATCTCAGATCACTGTCCCTCCTTTCTCTCTAAAAACCCCTTACTTTGACACTCACACCATCGACTGTATGATTGTAATACTAGTTTTAAAATAGAACAGCCTCTCTGGAACTCACATCTTCCCTTCCAGCTACCACTCAATTTGCTCTTTCCCCCTTTGCTACAAAATTCACCCAAAACAGTTTTTGGACTTGCGGTTTCCAATATCCTCTTATGTCTCTCTTTCTCTGAAGCTGTTGCCCACGCTTACACAAAAACAGCTCTCTGCAAGGTCACCTGTGCCCTCCCATGAGGGACTCTTCTCAGGTCTCGCTGTTCCCGAGCTCCCCACAGCACTGGGCATGGCTGAGCCCCCCTGCCTTCTGAACAGTGAGCTCACTGAGCTTCAGGACACCGCTCTGGGCTTTTCCTCCGACCTCGCTGGCCATCCTCTCAACCCCGGGGTTGTCGCCTTAACCTCCCTGACCTTGAAATGTCCAGGTACCCAGGCCTCTGTCCAAGGATCTTTCTCTTTTGGGCCACGTCTATACACACTGGTTACATAATTGGCAGGTCCCACTGCAAAATGAAAATGCAGGCCCCTCATTCAAAAATTATTAACTGCTCTGTCACACAGCCACCGAGCTGAGGACTCTTGAATTTATATCTCTGCTCTAGACCACTCCCCTGAACTCCAGGCTCAGAGATGTAAACATCTCCACTCGCTCTCTCGCAGGCACTTCAAAACCAAATTCCTGCCCCCCGCCCCCCCCCCCAAATGAGAGCCCTGGTCTTTCTGCAGTTTTCCCCATCTCGGTGAGCGACGCGTTCTTCGACTTTCTTTTTCCTCCTAGCCGCCCCACCCCCCGCGCTTTGATTCTCCTTTCACTGAAACCTCACATCCAAATCATGAACAAATGCTATTGGGTCTACCTTCAAACATACGGAGGACATGCCCACTCCCCCCCTTCCACCCTAGCATTACCACGGGTACCATCTGGCACCTGGATTAGAGCTGTCCCCTCCCAGATGGTCTCCCTGCTCTGCCCGCACTCCCCACAGGCTAGCCTCAGCCCTCAGTCCCGCGATCCTTTCATACTGGGATTCTCCTCGGGTGGATCTGAAGGTGCCCTGACGTTACTCAGAAACACTGGTCGTCGAAATGACCTGATAGCTCTTTCCATGTCACATGACTCAACTACAAAAATAGGAAAGTCGTTTATTTTCATATGCCTATTTTCTCAAAACAACAAAAACCTCACAAACATTACAAGTGCCCCATCCCCAAATTGCAAACCCTGTCCCTTCCTCGCATCGAAGATCGACCTACAAACTTGCAGGCAGTCCCGAAATGGGAAGCGAATCATTCCTCAAGTTCCCTTTCCATGTTTCATTATCTAAGGGTCTAGGTAACCCGTCATGGATCATAATCACAGAACATCCAGTTTAACATGAGTTGGGTTTCTAAATATGTCTGTACGAAACAAAATGCCAAGTGTCTAGACGTGAGGGGCCGCGGGGCTGCGTCTGAAGCACCGGGGTGTTTGGTTTTAGAGGTTTGGCGTCCCTACGCGCGGGCGCTTGAGCGCAGTGTGGGGTGTGCGGTGGCTGTGCGTGTGGTCGCGAGCGAGGCCCGCGGGCCCAGCTAGCGACAAACGTTCCTGTGACCCTTTGGCTCCCTAGGGCTCTGCAGCAAACACCGCGCGAGGCCAGGGCACACGCCAGACGGTCTCTGCGCCCACCGAGCGGGGGGCCGGGGCACCCCCGCGTAGGGGCGGCCGGGCATGCGCGCCGCGGCTCGCACGCACACGCACACACACACACACACACACACACACGGAGCGCGCGCACACGCACCCCAGCCCCGCGGGCGGACTGGGGTCTCCGACGCCCCCGCCCCCTCCCGGCGGCGCAGGTGTTGGGCCGCCCCGCCCCTCAGGTGCGGGCGGCTGCGGAGCCGCGGGGACCGGCGGCCACCGACAGGCCCCCGCCGAGGGAGACGGACGGAGGGCGGGGCGGTGGCTCCCCTCCGCGCGCCCGCGCCCGCGCCCCGCCGACCCTCCCCGCCGCGCGCCCCTCCCCTCTCACCAACGGACGAGCGGATCCTCGACCTTCGTGGCAGGGACATCTTAAGAGCTCTGTCCAGGCCAGAGGCGTTCGGCATCGCGCTCCAGTCGGGGGCTACGCGGCCCCCGGGCTAGCGGCGGAGGCTGTGCGCAGAGCTGGGCGCAGGAGCGACGGCCCGAGGGCCATGGGCGGGCGCGCTCTGGACCGTAGTGCGGGGCCGCCGGGAGCGCCGGCGCCTGTGCCGCGGCCGCCGCCCGGGGAGGCTGCGCCGTCCGTGCCGCAGCCGCCGGCCAATGCGGCAGCGCCCGCGAACGCCACCGCTGCGGGCCCCGCTGGCCGGGCGGCGGCGGCGGGGGAGGGGTCCGGCCCTCCGGCGAGGAGCCGGGCGGGAGGAGGAGCGGGCTGCGGCCGCGGCTGGGAAGAGTCTGGACCGTTAAGCGGGACTGGGGGCTTTTAGGTGGCGGAGAAGGCGGGGAAGGGGAGGGGGCATGGATCGGTGCTCTAGGGGGCTCTCCTAGGAGTCGGGCGCGCCTTGGGGTACCCTTTTCTGTCTGTGCCAGTCTGCTACCTGTTTTACCTGTCACTTGTCATGCGGTGCAAGTGTCCCGTGGGAACCGTCCAGAAACTTCCCTTTCTTTTCTCGGTTTCTGTTCTGTGTCTATTTTGGTGGGATCTGTATCGGTTCTTCAAGGAACAGGTATTTCTAAGGTGTAGGGCCTGGAACGAAAAGAAATCTAGACTCCTAACCCCCAGCCCGGTTAGAATTCTAATTAGTGTTATGTTAAAACTGTAAGAAGCCCCTAGGAATACTTAGCTCGCGACACACACACACACACACACACACACCTTCTTCCATAGGAAACAAAATCAATGAGAGGTGAGGTGACTTGTCCAAGGTCATTTGATCCATTTTTTTATTGTTTTTACTCATCAGTGTTTAAACTGCGTTTGGTCTTTCTGGGCACAGTTCATAAAGAGAGAAGGAAAAAAAAGCTGAATCTGTTTAATATCTGATGAAATTCCGACCTCAGAATGAAAAGAGAAAAATTATTCAAGTAGAGTCTGACCTTACATTTATTGATGTGATCATTTCGCTAAATTTAGCATAAATATCAGGGGCTGAGGAAAAGAACAGAGTTCAGCAGGAAGAGTTGGTGCCCCATGAGGAAACACCATGCAGCCCCTCAAGCTTCTACTGGCTAGTCTCTGCTCCAGATTTTCTCAGAAAAAATGCAGAAGGGATGGACAGTAGACTGGCAACTTTAGCTTCAAGTAGGATTCCCTGCCTGTTTGTTCTGGGCCCTCAAAAAAAAAATGTTTCTGACAAGAAATGAGTTTTCAGCAGGATGTTGAGGAAAAAGAAAATTTTCAAAATTGTTGAGCTGAGCTTCAGGGTGGGCGATGTTTTCTCAGTGGGTGTTCATAGCTGCTGACGGTTGAACTTAAAGCCACTTTATCCTAGCAGTGAGTTTGTCAAAAACTTTGTCACTAATGGTTCAATTTTCTATCAATGACAACCCCTTGAAGGCTAAGCAGAACTGGAAAGGACTTGAGTGAAAAATATGATTTTTTCAACCCCAAATTTTAAGATGAAAAATGTTCCTACCATAACCAGACGGGAAAAGAAAGAGTAGATAGACGTTATTTTTAATTTTTAAGAAGCTGACTATGTTAAATATAGAACATTGCCTTGCTCACCGTAGACTGACCCAGTGTGTTACCCTGATTTTATGCTTCCTTATCATGAAATGTGCGGGGAGTGGGGGATACTTCTGTTTCTGTATTCATCTTCTGATAACCAAAACTGTTCTAACAACTTGGTACAGTGTTGAGATTCAGTTGACCCACCTTGAAGATGTGCAAGGAGCAATAGATGGGTGACTCACTTGAACTTGTATTCTCTCATTGACTGCCATGGCTAATTTCCCTGATCTGACTGGCTGGTATCTCTCTTGGGAAGTTAGTTAAGTATGGCCTTTGAGCACAGAATCTAGACCTAAATCCTGTCTTTGAGGTCTTCTAAAGAAACACATGCACAAAAGGATAAAAGCTAGCTGATGACCATTATTTACTATTAGTCTTAGAATCCAAATGTCAATATGGATCATTCAATAACCTGTGCTTGACCTCTCAGAGAAATGCTTTCACCCTTGCCAGAGGCAACCTAGGCTAGAACCAAAGGAGACCCCAGAAGCCTGTATAAAGAAGAGCCAATGGAAAATCAGAGCAACAGGGATAGTCAGAGAAATGTATTTTGTCTCTACCCTACCCTACCCTTTTTTGTCTCTACCCTATAGTACTCAAGAACTTCTCAAGAAAGAGCATTTGTCTCAATTCTCTAGAGTCACCACCCCAGGCACTCACAAGTCAGGTGACAGAAGCAGCCTGCAGAAGAAAATATCCCTCAAAAGACAGGCCAAGCAGGATACACCAAGCCCCTAGCACTGTAGGTTGATAAATATCATTGAGCTAAGTCAGAGTAGCCCTTTTTGTCCTAAGGGATGATAAAGAAGAAAAAAAGGGGGATTAGAGTTTTCTTTCCCTGAAAGCCAGCTGTCTCCATCCTCTCTATTCTGTGTGCCCCCTCCCTAAGCAGTGAGATCGGCCAAGACAGACCCAGTCTCCCAGAGAGAGAACCCACCCCCTCGTGGTGTGACTGCAGAAAGGCTGACCATGTTTTCTCCTAAGATTTCCAAGGAAGGAAAACTGCACTTCTCTCAGCAGCACACTTCAATGCTCAAGAACTAGGGTTTTCAAGCAGTTCTTCCCTATGACCATCTTAAATTCTATTTTAACTTAAGCCCATTCTTATTTAATCTTCATGGTTCTAGAGAACAACCAGTTTGCACCCTTCTCTAGAAGTTCTTTCAAACAAATGAAGACTTTGAGTCATTTCTTAAGCCCCTTTCTTCAAACTAAAACCACATTTCCTTTTAAAATGTTTATACATGAAAAAATGTTCATGCAGATATACATATATGTATATCTCTTATATGTGTACATATATGTCTACACATAGATATTTTTGAAAAGGAAATGGCATATATACTCCATAGAAAAAGGTATAGATATGCATACAGCATTCATCTGTGGACCTGCTCCCCAGTTTAGGGGATAATACAGCCAGAGTGGAAGCCACTGCTAATCCCAAACCCATTTCCTTTCCATTCGTCCCCAGGTCCTCTTTCCCTGTTATTTACAAACAGGCTAAAAAGCAACCCTGATAGTACTGGCCAAAGACTCCAGGAAGAAAAATGATTTCATGGAAAACTTTATTCTATGCAGTCTCATGCAGCATTCTGTAAATGCATTCTGATGACTCCAAATTCCTCTCATGTGTACATATTTTACACAGTGTCCCAAATTGGACGTAGAAGAAGAAATATTCAGTAGAACAGTCAATATCTATCTCCCTAATGACCGAAGGGGCAGGTACCCCAGACCCCTGCCCCTCAATTACTCATAAGCACTCGTGTCTAGCATGTGATGCTGGCTGCAGCTGGAATCTTAGCTGGGGCTGTCATTTGGTATACTTCATCATGTCCTCTCCAGGTGGCCTGGGCTTCCTCACAGCATGGTGGCTGGCTTCCAAGAGTTCCAGGGGACAGAGCCAGGTGGAGGCTCTGTCACCTTTTCTAACCTAGGCTCAGGAATCATGCAGTATTACTCCCACCACAACCTGTTACGGTAGTCACAAAGGCCCAGTCAGTTCAAGAGGACAGGAAATAGACTCTAGCTCTTGCTAGATTCTGCTAGAACATAAGGATTGGAAACACTGTTGCAGCCATTTTTGAAACTACATCAAAGCTAGCAACAAATTTTAATTTTAATAAAACATAATTGCACCCAAGTCATAAAATATTTATGGAAAAATTAATGAAAGACATGCAAGATGTTCACATTGAAAATAAGGGACCCAAAGAACAAAATGGAAGGACATACATTACCTGATGTCAAATCTTACCATACTACCAATGCTGGTCAAGACAGTGTAGTGTAGACACATGAATAGATCACTGAAACAGAGTCAAGAAATAGGTCCATGTATATATGGCTAAATAATTTTGACAAAGGCATCAAAACAACTCAATAGGGAAAATATAGTCTTTTCAATAGATAGTGCTATAACAGGGGTCCCTGGGTGGCTCAGTTGGTCTCAGGTCATGATCTCAAGGTCCTGGGATGGAGCCCTGCGTTGGGCTCCCTGCTGAGCAGGGAGTCTGTTTCTCCCTCTCCTTTTGCCCCTCCCCCTGGTCATGCTCTTTCTCAAATAAAATCTTTAAAAGAAAAATAGTGCTCTAACAACTTGTTGTTCATATAGAAAAAAAATTAAATAAACCTTGACCCCTTAACCATACACAATAATTAACTCAAAATGGATCATAAGCTTAAAGTGTAAAAAAGTAACCATATAAAGCTTCTAGAAGAAAACGTAGGAGAGGGTGCCTGGGTGGCTCAGTTGGTTAAGCGACTGCCTTTGGCTCAGGTCATGATCCTGGAGTCCCGGGATCGAGTTCCGCATCGGGCTCCCTGCTCAGCAGGGAGTCTGCTTCTCCCTCTGACTCTCTCCCTCTCATGCTCTCTCTCTATCGATATCTCTCTCAATAAATAAATAAAAATCTTAAAAAAAAAGTAGGAGAAAATATTTCTTACACAAGACATAGAAAGCACTAACCATAAAAGAAAAAATCTTATAAATTGGACATCATCAAAAAGAAAACTTCTGCTCATCAAGAAGCAAGACCAAGAGAACAAATAGGTAAGCCACAGACCAGGAGAAAACATTCACAATGCATACATCTGACAAAGGACCTGTTTCTAGAATATATATGTAACTCCTACAACTCAATACTAAAAAGACAAATTTGTTAATGATCAGGGAAATGCAAATTAAAACACAATGACATTCCACTACACACCACGATGCTGAAATTAAGATTAACAACTCCAAATCCTATAGAAGATGGTGAACAACCAGAACTCAAACTTGCTGGTGGGAGTGTAAAATGTTATGACCACTTTGAAAAAACTTGTAATTTCCAATACAGTTAAGTGTATACCTTCCTTATGACCCAGAAATTCTACCTCTAGGTATTTGCCCAAGAGAAATGTACAGACATTTACAAACAGACTTAAAAAAGAATATTAATAGCAGCTTTATTCATAATAGCCTCAAACTGGAAACAACCCAAATACCCACCAACAGGTAAATGGATCAAGAAATTGCCATGTATTCATATAATGGACTATGACTCAGAAATAAAAAGGAATAAATTACCAATGTATACAGCAACGTAGATGAATCTCAAAAACATTATGCTGAGTGAAAACAAGACACAAAAGAGTAGAGAGAGTATAATCCCATTGAAGTAACCAGATTAGATCCAACTTGAAGTTCCTCATGCTAAGCCCCACATAAGCAAACCAAAACAAGTTTCTATGTTCTGTGCTTGGCTCCCCCAGAAAAGAAAGGCCTAGGCCAGCCAATCAGCACTCATCTGTCAAGCACAAATTACCTAACATGGTTCCAAAATGTCCCTTTGCTCCATATAAGGAAAGTAACCCTGCTTTAATCAGCAAATGCCCAGTAGAACTTCCTTGTCCCTGCTCACTTTAATTTATAAGAATGTCTTGCCAGGTGTTCAACAACACTAATGATCTGGGAAATGCAAATCAGAGCCACAGTGAGATAGCACCTCCCACCTCTTAGAACGGCTAGTATCAAAAAGACAAGGAATAACAAGCGTTGGTGAGGATGTGAAGAAAAGGGAACCCTCGTGCACTGTTGCTGGGAATGTAAATTGGTTCAGCTACTATGGAAAATGGTATGGAGGTTCCTCAAAAAATTAAAAATAGAAATACCAGGGGCACATGGGTGGCTCCGTAGGCCAAGTGTCCTACTTCTGATTTCAGCTCAGGTCATGATCACAGGGTTGTGAGATGAGCCCCATGTAGGGCTCTATGCTCGGTGGGGAGTCTACTTGTCCCTTTCCCTCTGCTCCTCCCCCCACTCGTGCTTGCATGCTCTCTCTCTCTCTCTCTCAAATAAATAAAAAAAATTTTAAATAGAAATACCATAAGATCCAGCAATTCCACTTCTGGGTATTCATCTGTAAGAAACAAAAATACTTACTCAAAAAGATATCTGTGCCAAGTTTATTGCAGCATTATTTACAATAGCCAAGATATGGAAACAACCATCATATATATAATGGAATATTACCAAGCCATTAAAAAGAAGGAAATCTTGCCATTTATGACATGGATGGAACTTGATGGCATTATGCTAAGTGGAATAAGTCAGACTAGGAAGACCATATGAGCTCACTCATACAGGCATACATCAGAGATAGTGCAGATTCGGTTCCAGACCCCTGCAATAAAGCAAATATCACAATAAAGTGAGTCAAATGAAATTTTAGGTTCCCCAGTGCATATAAAAATTATGTTTACTCTATACTGTAGTCTGTTAAGTGTGCAATAGCATTATGTCTACAAAAATATGCATACCTTAATTAAAAAACACTTTATTGCTAAAAAATGCTAACCAAAATCTGAGCTTTTAGCAAATAGCAATCGTTGATCACAGTTTCACTGTAACAAATCTAATAATAATGAAAAAGTCTGAAACATTGCAAGAATTACCAAATGTGACCCAGAGACTGAAGGGAGCAAATGCTGTTAGGAAAATGGGGCCAATGGACTTGCTCCACTTGTAAGAAACTTGACTATCTGTGAAGGACACAGTAAAGGACAACAGAACAAGGTATACCTGTATATGGGGGCATGGAGTGGGGAGCAGAATGGGTGAAGGTGGTCAAAAGGCACAAACTTCCAGTTATAAAATAATTAAGTCCCAGGGATGTCATGTACAACCTGGCGACTATAGTTAACAATACTATGTTGTATATTTGAAAGTTGCTAAAAGAGTAGATCTTAAAGATCTTATCAAAGAAAAAATATTTGTAACTGTGTATGGTAACAGATGTTAACTAGACTTCTTGTTATCACTTCACAATATATACAAATATTGACTCATCATGTTGTACACCTGAAACTAATTTAATGTCATCTACCAATCATACCTCAATAAAAAACAATCTCTTGCCTTGCACAACTCTTTAAAGCTGCTTTCTAATCTCCTAGACTGAACGCTCCTTGACAAAAGCCTACTTGATCTAGTAAATGGATCTGCAAATCGCCTGTGGGAAACTTTCTTTTAACAATTCCCTTTAAATGAAGTTTAAGAAAAACCAAAAAAATTCTAATGGTCAGGCTGGAGAGATTCACCGAAAAGGGACTCAAGGGAACTTCCTGGGGTGATAGAAGGTTTTTGTTTTTTTGGTTTTTTGGTTTTTTTGACAAAGGAGTGGATATTGGTTGTGTGCATTTTTCAAAACTCATCAAACTGTACAGTTAAGATCTACACGTTTCACTGTAAACTATACCTCAACTTTTGCAATACTAATACAGGAAGTTAAGTTTTTTTTATCATGTTCAGCTAGCCAGCATATAGTACATCATTAGTTTTTAAAGGAAGTGAGTCTTTAAATGCTTGCCCTAAGATACTCATAATAATGTCTTTTATAAAAGCAAAAAGTTGGAAAACAAGCCCAATGACAAAAGAATGAGGAAGTAAGTTAAAATTCTTTAAAAAAAACTAATTCTCTTTAAAAATAAAATGTTCAAAAAATATGTAATGGCTTGAGAAATTATAATGTTAAATGAACAAAGGGGAAATGCAAAACTGTATATATGTTGTGATCTGTTTTTAATATACATATATACATATATAAAATATATTTTATACACACACACACACATATCCCTATCTAGAGAGGGAGGTGTTAAAATGTCAACCATAATCATCTCTGGATGGTGATTTTTATTTCCATCTTATACTCTTTCAAACTTTTTACAATCATTCTCCTTAAATGAAGTGTAGGAATGTAGTGAGTTTATCAGCCTAAAGTTGTTGCTTTGCTACAATTCCAGTTGGCTGAACATGTGCAAAGGACGGATGTCAGAGTGATCAAAGCCAGTGCTGGTTGCTGAGCTGAACTGGGGGGGGGACAAGAGGGATGTCAGAATAACAGAGTAAAGCACCTCCTCAGGAAATGCAATACAGCTGCAGAATATTGGGGAATTCAACAGCCAACACAGAGACTTGACAAGTGAACAAGTCTAAAAGCAGATGAACTAGTTTTATAATAATGATAAAAATAGCTAGCATTGGGGTGCCTGGGTGGCTCAGTCAGTGAAGCGTCTGCCTTCAGCTCAGGTCATGATCCCAGAGTCCTGGAATCCAGCAGGCATCTGGCTCCCTGCAGAGCAGGGAGCCTGCTTCTCCCTCTGCCTCTGCTGGCTGCTCCCTCCCCCCCGCTTGTGCTCTCTCTGTCTCTCCCTTTCTCTCTGTCAAATAAATAAATAAATAAAATTAAAAAAAAAAAATAGCTAGGCTTTTTAAGTGCTTACCCTGCACCAGGCAATAAGCTAAATGCTTGACTTGCACTTTCTCATGTAATTTTCAAAATAAACAAAGAGATAAGTACATGATTCTCCCCATTTTGTGGATGAGAAAACTTGGGGTTAGAAAAGTGCCATCATTTCCCCAAGATCACACAGGTTGGTAGTAAGTGGAGCCAGAAGGTGAGCTGTCTAGTGGCCACATTCATAATTATGGTACCCTTCAAAGAGCTCTTTCAACAGAGGAGTAGAAGTTAAAAAAGAAAAGAAACAAAGTGTTTCTAGACAGTCATAATAACACAAACCCAAAGCATACTTTTATATAAACAGAATGAAAGGCTTTAATGAAGTTATCTATATTTTTTTCCAACAAAGGTAATTCAGATGCCCTCTCATATACAATATGAGTAAAAACTCATATTTTACTAAATTCTGTTGTTCATCAGATGAACATCTGTTGCTTTGTCATCTTTTAGGACCTGCTGTCTCTGCACAAGTGATTTGGAGGGAGAGAGCTAACAACGTCACCGCCCACGCCCGCTGCCACTGCAGTGGCCGGAAGCGTCACTGCTGACCAATCAGACTAAGTCTCCCCGCAAACCAGGCTTTATCTCCGCAGGAAAAGGTGATTCTGAGTAGGAAAAACCAGAGGGCCATGCCCTTTGGCAGTCCCTTAAAAAGGTAAACGTGGGGCGCCTTGGTGGCTCAGTCGGTTGAGCCTTCCGCTTGGGTCATGATCTCAGGGTCCTGGGATCGAGTCCCGCATCGGCTCTCTGCGGGGAGCCTGTTTCTCCCTCTCTCCCTGCTCTTCTCTCTCTCTCTGTCAAATAAATAAAATCTTTAAAAAAAAAAAAAAGGTAAACGTAAATTTACCCTATAACCCCCGCAATTTTGCCCTTGGGATACACCAAGAAAAATGAAAACATCCTTCCACACAAAAACTTGTACACAAATGTTTATAGCAGCATTGTTCATAATAGCCTCAAATCAGAAATAACTGAAATGTCCATCGACTGCTGAACAGATAAATGTTGTCTGTCCATACCTGGAATACTACTATTCAGCAATGAACAGGAAATAAGTATTTTTTTTTTTAAGATTTTATTTATTTGAGAGAGAGAGAGCATGCATGGGGGGGGCGGGTGGTGGGAGAGGGAGAAGCAGACTCCCCATGTGGGGCTCCACGGAGGGCTGGATCTGAGAACCCTGAGATCAGGACCTGAGCGGAAGGCACTTAACCCCCTGAGCCACGCAGGCGCCCTAAAAAGGGAAATAAAGATTAATACATGCTACCGTATGGATGAACCTCACTGACATCATCAGAACCAAAAAACACCCTCTTGGCAAACTGGCTCCAGAATATTGGAGAATTACTTGCCTGGGCAGAACTTGAAGACAATGCTTTGAGAAGTTAACACTTAATATTTGGTTTGCTATCTGCTTTATCACCTCTATGGGCTGAAGATACTTTAGAAACATTAATGCTCTCACATCACATTAAACACTCTTTCCTCACTGTTTTCTACTTTCTTGCTCTGCATTTAACAGGAGCGGCAAAGATAGATGAACGTTTTCTGAATTATTTAACAATCAGAATGCTTTAGGTTGCCTTTTGGCAGAGTAACAAAAGCACTCAGGCCACTCCAAGCCACCGCGCCCTCAGGAAGGAGAGGAGCCGGCTCTCTGTAGGTGTGCTCCAGGTAGGAGGCAGGTGGAAAAGCTGGGGCGGAGAGACCGACCCCTTGGGGCTCTGGAAGGTCGAGAGCGGCAGGTGGCCTCCGCTGGAGGTGCCGGAGGTCTCCCCGCTGCGCTGCCCCCCAGCTGCGCCCCACTCCTGTGATGACTGAGGAGCACCGTTTACACCGCAGATGGAGTATTCGCCAGTGTGCGTCCTAGGACAAAGGCAAGATACACCATTTCATTCATGACTGAACTTCGAAAAACAAGTCTATCAAATAAGCCTAGCAAATATCCCCCCAGGTGATGGAGAATGAGGTGCACGTTTTATGAGCAGAATGTAGAACCCCGCACCTAAGCACTGTGACTGCCTCGGCGCCAATGCCCCTCATGCACAGGAGGTGGTCGTCTCTGCAGGCAGCTTTGCCAGAAACAGCCCGCGGTGCTCAGGGAGGTGACCAGGCCTGGAGTCCCACGCGTGTCCTGAGCCAGGAGAGGAAATGAGCACAGACAGGGTATAGGGATTAGAGGAGGGGGAGGAAAGAGAGACCTGGCAGGAGTTAGGGCAAAGGGAGCGGGTCCTTTCCCTTGCTCCCCCCTCACACACACACCCTGCCCCTGCACCCTGATGCCCCCTCCAACCCGAAGCCGGAGCGGCCGCCTCTCCCGGGAGCTCCTCCACCGCGGTGGGTCCGGGCTCTCCGTTCCCACACCCGCACGCTCTGGACGCATGCTCACCCTCCTCCTTGCGCACAGACACAAGCGCATGGACGGACGCACGCACGCCCTCACCCGCCCCAGCCATCTCTTCCACTTGCCAGCCACTTGCCTTCCCCTACCGCCTGCATTGCCCTGGGGCTCTCCTCTTTCCTGGGACCCTTCCTTCTTGTCTGCCCCTGAACACCACCTCCTCCAGCCCCGGGCAGCGCTTACCCCTTTCTTACCCAGGGCACCCCTGCAGGGCTGGCAGTTGTTACAGAGGTGGGCACCAAGTAAAACTCCAGATAGAGAGCTGCGATAGCAGCACCAGGTGGAGGATGTGGTTCTAGAACGTGGACTGGCCCGAGAAGTGGGAGGCCGAGATGGGGGTGGGCCCTGGCAGGCTGAGCGCCCAGAGCAGATGTGCACAGATCTCAGCTTAGCCTGGCTCCACAGCGTTCCCCACTCGAAGCCAGCCGGGCTCTTGCAGATCTCCTCTGTGGTGTGTGTCACAGCTTAGAGACCAGAGGAAGCACACAGCCGGTCAATGGACAAGGCGTTGAAAAACAGAACCAAACACCCAGAAAGGTAAGGAAATAGAGATTTGAGCTTCAGAAAAGATTTCCTTGAAAGGTATCAACTGTACTTGGAAAATACAGCCTGTGGTTTACTCTGCCACCAGAAAAACCTATTAGATGTTAAATACTTGATTTTTTTTAAATTTGCATAGCTTTGTTTATTAGAAAGAGTAAACATCTTTTCGTGTATTTATTGGTAGTATTTTCCTTTTGTGAACTGGCCATTAATGTTCTTTATTTATAATGGCTCATTTATTCCTACTGTAAATATTTTCCCATTTTATTACTTTTTTTCAACTGGTTTAGCATGTTTTATGCGAGGAGGGGAGCAGAGTGAGGCAGGGGATGTTTTCCCCCAGTCCAGATCTCAATTTGTTAGAGTCCTCTGAGTGCAAGCCATAAACACTGACTTGGGCTAACTTAAACAGAAATGGAATTCGTAAAAGGACAGGGGCCCTCACAGAACCACAGGCAAACCGGAACACCGGAGCCTTGGGAAGTGCACACCCCTGGTGATCTGAGGTGCAAGTGTTAGACTGTCTCCTCAGGGACCTGCTGCCACTTTCAGACCCTGTGAACCCTGGCTCCAGATTCACAATTCTCAGACGGAGTCCGGAGTCCAAGTGGCCCAGACGTGGTCAGCAGCTGAGACGGCATGGACAAGCAATAAAAGGAATGTGGGTGGAAAGGGCTAGCCCACACAGGACAGCCACAGGACCCCTAGCATCCCAAGAGGGAAGGGATCATGGGACGCAAGGCCGAGCTACCCCCAGAAACAATGTTCTTGTAGCCAACTTCCTTATCATTTTTGCCCTTCAGCTTTCTGGATTTCATGACATTTTTTAAAAGCATTCTTCACCTCCAGATTAAATTTTTTTTTTAGCAATTTTTTTTTTTTTAAGATTTTATTTATCTATTTGACAGAGAGAGTGAGAGAGGGAACACAAGCAGGGGGAGTGGGAGAGGGAGAAGCAGGCTTCCCGCAGAGCGGGGAGCCCGATGTGGGCCTCGATCCCAGGGCCCCGGGACCATGACCCAAGCCGAAGGCAGACGCCCAACCGACCGAGCCACCCAGGCGCCCCCAGATTAAATTTTTTTAAAAAAATCAATTTATTTTCATATTTTTGTGTTTTCCTTTCTCATATTTGGTTCTCCATCCTACCTGAAATTTATTTTGCTTTCTGGAAAAAGGCAGGGGGTCCAGTTCTGTTGTTTTCTAAATGACAAGCAGGAATGCACACACTGCTTATTAAACTAGCCATTTCTTTCACACTCATTGGAAATGCCACCTGTAGAGTGGATCTTTATTCTATACTAGATTCCCATAGAGACTTCTGTCTGTTTCTGAACAGATAGAACTTTTTTTTACACCATGGACAGAGCTCGGCAGGCTAGAAGAAGCTGCAGCCTCTGGATGGGCAGAGACAGGGACAGGGTCAAGGACAGAGCCTGGCAGAACCCAGGAAAGTTGCAGAACTCAGAGCTATGAGCACAAGGGAGGGCAGGATGAAAGAACACCTGCAAACAGAGTTAGTGGAACCCTGAGTAGTCTACACAAACATGTGCATGCACAAAAATGTATGCACACACACCCACATGCATGGAACATACTCATACAGGCACACGTGCATGCATGTACCTACACACACAAGCACAGATACAAACCCTGACACACATACAGACACATCTGCTTACCTGATGCACAGAACGCCCAGCAGGTGTTTGGGGAAATAGAGAGAAAGGATAGAGAATTAGAAAATTAATCTGGTTATTAATAGAGAAAATGAACACTGAGAAAATTAATAGATGGAAAATAGTTTTTTATATATATTTTAAAACAATATTTCTAGAGCTGTGTTCCACTGTTTTCTAATTTAAAAGACCAATAAAGGGGGCGCGTGGGTGGCTCAGTCGGTTAAGTGTCTGCCTTCAGCTCAGATCATGATCTGGGGGTCCCAGGATCAGGCCCCATGTTGGACTCCCTGCTCAGTGGGGAGTCTGTTTCTCCCTCTTCTTCTGCCTCTCCCCCAGCTTGTGCTCTCTCTCACTCGCTTGCTCGCTCACTCTCTGTCTCTCAAATAAATAAATAAATAAATAAATAAATAAATATCTTTGTTGTTGCTTTTGTTGATGAATTTATTATTATTTTATTATTATTATTATTACATTTTTAATTAGCTCCTGATATATATTGACTTTGTATCCAGAAATCTTGCTAAATTTGTAGTAATAAATAGTTTGTATATTGGGCTTTTTTTCTTTTTTTTTTTTAATTTTATTATGTTATGTTAGTCACCATACAATACATCATTAGTTTTTGATGTGGTGATCCACGATCCATTG
>NC_138371.1:106651086-106799001 GCF_054177405.1 Leptonychotes weddellii | reverse complement strand
TCCACTCCCTCCAGGATTCCAATTATTCTGACATTGGAACGCTTCATGGTGTCGCTTATTTCTCTGATTCTATTTTCATGGATTCTGAGTTGTTTTTCCCTGGCCTCCTCTTTTCCCTTTTTATCTATTATACTGTCTTCCAGGTCACTTATTCGCTCCTCTGCCTCACTTACCCTAGCTGTTAGATTATCTAGATTGGATTGGATCTCATGGATAGCATTTTTAAGTTCTGCCAATTCAGCTTTCATTTCTGCCCTTAGAGACTCTATGTTGTCATTAATTGATTTCTCCATTCTGGCTATTGTCTTCACAATTGCTAGCCTGAATTTCATCTCCTACATCTTGGTTATATCTGCATCCATTTGTAAATCTGCGTCATAAGTCATAATCTCTGAGTCTTTCCTATTTTGGAGGTTCCTCCTCCTAGTCATTCTGTTGATGGGTGTTTGAGGGAATGTATAGAGTCCAAATTATTGACCAGAACCCAAGCAAGATGCACCTGTTTTCTTGGGACCTTAGGGTTGCTGGCCTCTTGTTTTCCCAGGCTGTCTTCTGGGGGAGGGGCCTGCCGTGCTGTTACTCAGGCAACCCTGTTTGGGCAGAGTTGCCCTGCCCCCCTGTGGCAGGGGATGGGCTCAGTGGGAATCAGTTTTGGGGGGCTTTTGTTCTCTGGTAGCTTTCCCTGGTGGCTTTCTGCATCTCTTCCACGAGTCAGAGCAGAAGAGACCATTTCCAACCCTCTGCCTCAGAGCAGAGAGATTACAGTCTGTTCTTCAGTGAGCCCTCCAGGCCACACTGTCTCCATTTCTGTCCGTGCTCCTATAAACTGCAGCGTCCTGGGTTGTGCACCCCTTCCCAGCACCCCCAGTGCTGCCTCCAGGTCAGGGCACGTCTCTGCCCTTTGTGCTTCTAAAACCGCCAGCCGCCCCCAGTTCACAGGTGTGACCCCGCCGCTCCAGGTTTCCGCCCCGGGGGCTGCCCTAAAGTCCTTTCTCCGCTGCTACCAGTCTGCGAGTCTGTGCCCGGTCCCCAGTGCACAAGGCTGTCACTCACCGGCGGTGTAGGATCCCCACGGCCAGGCACCCTCCCACTGCCGTTTATCCTCCAATATCTGCCCGTGGAATCATGGCTCCTTGCTTCGTACCTCAAAACCAACTGCCTGCGACATTCTGTTTGTAGAGATCCAGATCTTCTTACATGTCAGGCTGATTTTGTGGGTGCTCAGAGTGGTCTGGTATATATCCAGCTCAATTCCAGGGACCAGTTGAAATCAGGTCCCCTACTCCTTTGCCATCTTTTTCTCCCTTTTTTTTTTTATTATGTTATGTTGGTCACCATACATTACATCATTAGTTTTTGATGTAGTGTTCCATGATTCATTGTTTGCGTATAACATCCAGTGCTCCATGCAGTACATACCCTCTTTAATACCCATCACCAGGCTAACCCATCCCCCCACCCCCTCCCCTCTAGAACACTCAGTGTGTTTCTCAGAGTCCATAGTCTCTCATGGTTTGTCTCCCCCTCCAATTCCCCCCCCCTTCATTTTTCTCCTCCTACTGTCTTCTTTTTTTTTAACATATAATGTATTATTTGTTTCAGAGGTACAGGTCTATGATTCAACAGTCTTACACAATTCACAGCGCTCACCATAGCACATACCCTCCCCAATGTCTGTCACCCAGCCACCCCATCCCTCCCACCCCCCAGCACTCCAGCAACCCTCAGTTTGTTTCCTGAGATTAAGAATTCCTCATATCAGTGAGAGGACTTCCAAGAGAGATGGCAGAGTAGGAGGACCCTAAACTCACCTCGTCCCATGAATACAACTAGATAATACCCACATCAGTGTAAATAACCCAGAAAATAACCCAAAGACTGGCAGAGCAGACTCTCTAAAGCCAAATGTAGAGAAGAGGCCACATGGAAGAGGGTAAGAAGGGAGGAGATGTGGTCTGGAGTGAAACGGACCCATGTGACTGTCCCTGGGATGGAGGGATACCAGGGACCCTGAGAGAGGAAAGAAACAGACCCTCACACTATGCACCCCAGGCATGCAGAACCTGCACAGGGAAGACAAATCCCCATAACATTTGGCTCTGAAAACCAGAGGGGCATAATTTCATAAGTTCTTACTATCAGTAGGGCATAATACCTGGAATTGTAAACATCAGCTGGTTTGGCTGTAGGGGAGCTGGGAGGGTGAGGGAAGACTGAGTCCCCGCCCTTAAAGAGACAACACAACAAACAGCCCCATGGAGATATAGCATAGAAGCAGCATTTTGAAAAATGCCTGGAGTATATGGTAGGGACATTTGTTCACAAATCTCAGAGTGTGGCCTGGAGAGGCAGGGATCATTGGGAGACTTCTCCAAGAATAAAAGAGCTGGCAGGTGCCATTTCCCTCTGCCATCCCTCAGCCTAGACCCAGGGACATATGCGGGAACTAGTGCAGTGCCAACACCACCTAACTTGCTAACAGCATGCCCCGCCCCCATGTTGTGCCAACTGCCCCCTCCAGCCAGGCCTTGAGTCCAGATCCTCTCCCACAGCAGACCTACCCAAACGTTGCTAACACTGCACCCTTCCTCCACATTCAGCAGACCTGCCCCCTCTACAAGGCCCTTGGCAAGAGCCCACCCAAAGCAGTGCCACAAGCCTGACAGTGTGCAAGCAGCCCCAACAGGGACCAACACAACCTCAAAGTGACTCCTACCCCAGGGAGAGGGGAAGATAACCACACACACCAGTCTGACTGCAGCCCCAAGCAGTGGGCTGGGGGCAGACCTCTGGTCTGACTACAGGCCCTGCCCACAAACAAAGGCTTCTCAGGGGACAACACAGGGAAAGTGCCCTATGGTTTAGGGCTACCCCATCTCTAGAAAATGCCTGGTCTGACTCAACTCAAGCCCAAGACAGCCCCAGACTGACCAACTTAACAACACAGGGACCAAACTCTGTCCACAGGCAAACTCTGCCACAGGCAAAGAGAGTCACTGCAGATGACTGGACCAGAGGCAAATGCAACTCAGCTACAATAGTAGGGTGAAGGCAACAAACATAAGAGACACCCCTGAAACATGACCTCTTCTTCATAAGGCCACTGCTTTCAAAAGCAAGAAAAGTAGCTGATTTTCTTAACACACAGAATGAGACACAGAGAATTAGACAAAATGAGGAGACAGAAGAGTATGTCCTAAACAAAAAAGCAGGACAAAATCTCAGCAAGAAAACTAAATAACAGAGGTAAGTCATATGTCTGATAAAGAATTAAAGTAATGGCTATAAAGATACTCATGGGACTTGAGAAAAGAGTGGAAGACCTCAGTGAGATCCTTAAGAAAGAGATAGAAAACATAAAAAAGAACGAATCAGAGATGAAGAACTCAATAAATGAAATTGAAATACACTAGATGGAATGAATAGTAGATTAGAGGAAGCAGAAGACTGGATCAGCAGTCTGGAAAACAGTAATGGAAAGCAGTCATGCTGAACGGGAGATTAAAAATAATAATAAATGAAAATAGACTGTAGTAACATTTATGTAGTAACATTTGCATTATAGGGATCCCAGAAGGAGAAGAGAAAGGGGGAGGGGGCAGAAAATGTATTTGAAGAAATATTAACTGAAAACATCCTGAATTGGGGGAAGGAAACAGAAATCCAGATCCAGGAGTCATAGAAAGCCCCCAACAAAATCAGTACAAGGAGGTCCACACCTAGACACATAGCAATTAAAATGGCAAAAGTGGTGATAAAGAGAAGATTTTAAAGGCAGCAAGAGAAAAGAAAACAGTTACATACAAGGGAAACCTCATGAGGCTATTAGTGGATTTTACAGCAAAAACATTGTAAGACAGAAGGGAGTGCCATGATATATTCAAAGTACTAAAAGAAAAAAAAAAAACCTCAGCCAAGAATGCTCTATCCATCAAGGCTACCATTCAGAATAGAAGGAAAGATAGTTCCCAGACAAACAAAAGTTAAAGGAATTAATGACCCTAAACCAGCCCTACAAAGAAATGTTAAAGGGGATGTTTTGAGTGGAAAAGAAAGACCATAGCAGGAGTAAGAAAATTAGGAAGCACAAAAGCAGTAATATAAGGTACATCTATAAAAATCAGTCAAGGGATTCTGTAAAGTATGACACCAGATACTTAAAATATGGTGGGGAGAGGGGTAAAGAATGAGTTCAAACTTAAGCAACCATCAACTTAATATAGACTGCTATATGCATAACATGTCATATATAAACCTAATAGCAACCACATATCAAAAGAAAACTGGAGGGCGCCTGGGTGGCTCAGTTGGTTAAGCGACTGCCTTCAGCTCAGGTCATGATCCTGGAGTCCTGGGATTGAGTCCCACATCGGTGCTCCCTGCTCAGCAGGGAGTCTGCTTCTCCCCCTGACCCTCCCCACTCTCATGCTCTCTCTATCTCATTCTCTCTCTCAAATAAATAAATAAAATCTTTAAAAAAAGAAAACTGGAAATAAATATGCAAAAAATAGTGAGGAATCCAAGTATATCACTAAGGGAAGCCAGCAAACCATGAGAAGAGAGCAAGAGAAGAAAGAAACAGAGAACTACAAAAACAACCATAAAACAAGTAACAAAATGGCAAGAAGCACATCACTATCAGTAATTACTTTGAATATAAATGTACTAAACACTCCAATCAAAAGACATAGGGTGATGGAATGGATTAAAAAAAAAAAAGTAAGACCATGTATATGCTCCTTATTTCAAACCTAAAGACACCTACAGATTGAAAGTGAGGGGATAGAGAAACATCTATCATGCAAATGGAAGTAAAAGGAAAGCCAGAGTAGCAATACTTGTATCAGACAAAATAGACTTTAAAACAAAGACTGTAACAAGAGACAAAGAAGGATACTATATAATTATATAAGGAACAATCCAACAAGAATTTATAACAATTGTAAATATTTATGCACCCAACATGGGAGCACCCAAATATGTAAAACAGTATATAACAAACATAAAGGAAGTAATTGATAGTAAAACAGTAATAGTAGGGGACTTTAACAGCCCACTTACATCAATGGATAGATTATCCAAACAGAAAATCAACAAGGAAACAATGGTTTGAATGGCACATTGGACCCTATGGATCTAGCAGATATATTCAGAACACTCCATCCTAAAACAACAGAATACACATTCTTTTCAAGTGCACATGAAACATTCTCCAGAATAGATCACATATTAGGCCACAAAACAAGTCTCAACAAATTCAAAAAGATTAAAGTCATACCATGCATCTTTTCTCACCACAATGCCATGAAACTAGAAATAAACCACAAGAAAAAATCTGGAAAGAACACAAATACATGGAGGTTAAGTAACATGCTACTAAACAATGAATGGGTCAACTAAGAAATCAAAGAGGAAATTAAAAAATTCATGGAGACAAGTGAAAATGAAAACATGACAGTCCAAAATATTTGGGGATGTAGCAAAAGCTATGCTAAGAGGGAAGTTAATAGCAATATACTCCTACCTCAAGAAGCAAAAAAAAAATCTCAAATAAACAACCTAACCTTATACCTAATGGAGCTAGAAAAAGAAAAACTAAGATAACCCAAAACCAGCAGAAGGAAGAAAATAATAAGATTAGAGCAGAAATAAACAAAGTAGAAACTAAAAATACAATAGAACAGATCAATGAAGCCAGGAGCTGGATCCTTGAAAAGATCAACATAATTGTTAAACTTTTAGCCAGACTCATTGAGAGACAGAGAGAGAGAGAACTCAAATAAGTAAAATCAGAAATGAAAGAAGAGAAATAACAATCAACACCACAGAAACGCAAAGGATAGTAAGAGAATATTATGAAAAGCTATACACCAACAAATTGGATAAACTAGAAGAAATGGATAAATTCCTAGAAATATATAACTTACCAAAACTGAATCAGGAAGAAATAGAAAATTTGAACAGACTGATTACTAGCAATAAAATTGAATCAGTAATCAAAAAACTCCCAACAAACAAAAGTCCAGGACCAGATGTTTTCACAGGTGAATCCTACCAAACATTTAAAGAGTTAATATCTAGTCTTCTCAAACTATTCCAAAAAATAGAAGAGGAAGGAAAGCCTCCAAATTCATTCTATAAGGCCATCATTACCCTGATACCAAAACCACATAAAGACACTACCAAAAAAAAGAGGACTACAGGCCAGTCTGATGATATCTCTGATGAACATAGATGCAAAAATCATTAACTAAATATAAGCAAACCAAATCCAACAATACATTAAAAAGATCATTCACTATGATCAAGTGGGATTTATTCCTGGGTTGCAAGGGTAGTTCAAAATTTGCAAATCAATCAATGTGATTACACCACATAAGCAAGAGAAAGGATTAAAAACATGATCATTTCAGGGGCGCCTGGGTGGCTCAGTCGTTAAGCGTCTGCCTTCGGCTCAGGTCATGATCCCGGGGTCCTGGGATCAAGCCCCGCATGGGGCTCCCTGCTTGGCGGGAAGCCTGCTTCTCCCTCTCCCACTCCCCCTGCTTGTGTTCCCTCTCTCACTGTGTCTCTCTCTGTCAAATACATAAATAAAATCTTTAAAAAAATAAAAATTAAAAAAAAAACATGATCATTTCAGTAGATGCAGAAAAAGCATCTGACAAACAACAACCATACATGATAAAAACTCTCAACAAAGTAGGTTTAGAGAGAACATACCTCAACATAATAAAAGCCATATACGAAAAACCCACAGCTAACATCATACTCAATGGTGAAACACTGAGAGCTTTTCCTCTAAGATCAGGAATAAGACAAGAATGCCCAGTTTCACCACTTTTATTCAGCATAGTACTGGAAGTCCTAGCCACAGAAATCAGACAAGAAAAAGAAATAAAAGGCATCCAAATTGGTAACGAAGAAGTAAAACTTTCACTATTTGCAGATGGCATGATGCTATATATAGAAAATCCTAAAGACTCCATGAAAAACTACTAGAACTGACAAATTCAGTAAGGTCACAGGATATAGAAATCTGTTGCATTTCTATACACTAATAATAAAGTAACAGATAGAGAAACTAAGAAAACAATCCAGTTTATAATAGTACCAAAAAGAATAAAATACCTAGGAATAAACCAAAGAGGTGAAAATTCTGACCCCCCAAAACTGTAAGACATTAATGAGAGAAACTGAAGACGACACAAATGGAAAGATATTACATGTTCATGGATTGGAAGAACAAATATTTTTAAACTGTCTATGCTACTCAAAGCAATTTACACATTTAATGCAATCCCTTCAAAATACCAAGAGCATTTCTCACAGAACTAGAACAAATAATCCTAAAATTTATAATGAACCACAAAAGACCTCAAATAGCCAAAGCAATCTTGAAAAAAAAGAAGAAAACTGGAAGTATCCTCAGATTTCAAAATATACTACAAAGCTATAGTAATCAAAATGGTATGGTATTGGCACAAAAATAGACACAGAGATCATGGAACAGAATAGAAAGCCCAGAGATAAACCCAAGATTATATGGTCAATGAATCTTTGACAAAGCAGGAAAACATTCCTTTGGGAAAAAGTCTCTTCAACAAATGGTGCTGGGAAAACTGGACAGCAGCATGCAAAAGAATGAAACTGGACTACTTTCTTACACCATATACAAAAATAAACTCAAAATAGATTAAGGACCTAAATATGAGACCTGAAACCATAAAAATCCTAGAAGAGAGCACAGGCAGTACTATTTCTCTGAGATTGTCCATAGCAACATTTTTCTAGATATGTTTCCTGAGGAAAGGAAAACAAAAGGAAAAATAAACTGTTGGGAATACATCAAAATAAAAAGCTTCCACACAGCAAAAGAAACAATCAACAAAACTAAAAGAAAACCTACTGAATGGGAGAAAATATTTGCAAATGACATATCTGTCTGATAATGGGTTAATATCCAAAATATATAAGGAACTTACACAACTCAACACCAGAAAAAACCACTAATCCAATTAAAAAATGGGCAAAAGACATGAACAGACATTTTTCCAAAGAAGACATACAGATGGCCAGCGGGAAATGCAAATCAAAACCACAATGAGATGTCACCTCACACCTGTCAGAATGGCTAAAATCAAAAACACAAGAAACAAGTGTTGGTGAGGATATGGAGAAAAAGAACCCCTTGTGCACTGTTGGTGGGAATGTAAACTGTTGCAGCCATAGTGGAAAACAGTATGGAGGTTCCTCAAAAAATTAAAAATAGAATTACCATATGATCCAGTAATTCCACTCCTGGGTATTTACCCAAAGAATATGAAAACTCTACTTCAAAAAGATATATGCACCCCTATGATCATTGCAGCATTATTTGCCGTAGCCACATTATGGAAACAACCCAAATATCCATCAATAGATGAATGGATAAAAAAGATGTGGTGTATATATACAATGGAATATTACTCAACCATAAAAAGAATGACATCTTGCCATTTACAGCATGAATGGATGCGAGAGTATAATGCTAAGTAAAATAAGTCAGTAAGAGAAAGACAAATACCATATGATTTCACTCATGTGGAATTTAAGAAACAAAACAAATTAACAAAGAAAAAAAAAGACAAACCAGAAACAGAGTCTTAACCACAGAGAAGAAACTGATGGTTATCAGAGGGGAGGTATGTGGCAGGGGATGGGTGAAATAGGTGAAGGGGATTAAGAATACACTTACCAAGATGAACACTAAGTAATATACAGAATTGTTGGATCACTATATTTTAAACCTGAAACTAACGTAACACTGCTAATTATCATGGAATTAAAAATTTTTTAGAATAATTATTTTTTAAAAAGACCAGTCAAGAGCCCAACATGGGGATTTAAAAAAAAAAAACAACTCTACATCTGGACAAAATACTGTGATATTTCAAGACACCAAGAAAAAAAGAGAAGATGCTACAGGCTCCTAGAAAGAAATAAACCAATTACTCTGAAAGAAATGAGACTCAGACAGGCAGAGATAACTTTCCTCTTCACTAACATAATGCCAGAAAACAAATGAATGAGGCCTTCAAATTTCTAAGGCAAACTATTTTTATTTTATTTTTTAAAAGATTTTATTTATTTATTTGAGAGAGAGAATGAAAGAAAGCACGAGAGGGGGAGGGTCAGAGGGAGAAGAAGCGGGGAGCCCAATGAGGGACTTGATCCTGGGACCCCAGGATCATGACCTGAGCTGAAGGCAGTCGCTTAACCAACTGAGCCACCCAGGTACCCGGCAAACTATTTTTAACCTAAAATTTATACCCAATCAAACCTCTAAGTAAGTATGAATGAGAGTATAATAATTAAGAGTGTTTCTAATTTGTGTCCCTACTCTCTAATTTTTTCCCCTTTGCTTGTCTATTTTGTTTCTTAATTCCACATGAGTGAAATCACATGGTATTTGTCTTTCAAACTGATGGTTATGGCAGGGGCGGGGGGGAGATGGGTGAAATAGGTAATGGGGATTAAGAAGGGCACTGGTGATGAGCACCAGATGATGTATAGAAGTGTTGAATCACTATATTGTAGACTTGAAACTAATATAACACCGTGTGTTAACTAACTGGAATTACAATAAAAACTTAAATAAAAAGATGTGGAATATATACACAATAGAATATTACTCAGCCATTAAAAAGAATGAAATCTTGCCATTTGCAACGAAATGAATGGAGCTAGAGTGTATAATGCTAAGCAAAATAAATCAGAAAGACCTATAGAGTATCCTGGGGAAAAAATTCTAAAGATGAAATCCAACCAACCAATAGAGGAATCAAAAGGGAGCTCACAGCACCAAAGACTGGTGAAGTTCAAATGATTATAGAATTATGGATCAATAATTATGGAAACATTGTTCAAGAAAAGTAAGTGATATAAGCCATATCAACAGAAAAATAACAGTAGGACTATTGGAATATAAAAATTGGGAATAGAAAGACAGGAAGTGAGAGAAATGATATGAAGTTACTTACCTGCTTTCATCACTGTTCACATCAGGAAGTTAATACTTACTGTTTAAAATTATAGCATGAAGCAAAATATGTATATAAAGACTGAAGCCTCTCATTATATTTTCCTACTTATTATTTCTTCATCTTAAAGAACTTGTTTAGAAAGCAGTGGTTCCTGTGTGAAGAAATATTGATTTGAGTTTCAGTATTTCTATTAGTTTCAATTTGGTTAGGTTTTTATCCCTATGAAACTTGAGGGAAAAATTGAATAGTTTTCTTTTTTTAAAGTATGCATTGTATGGCCTTATTTTTATAAAACCTATTTCTTCTACCAACAATTTTTTCTACCTACCTACCTATTTATATATTAAAGAGATCTGTTTGGAATTACGTATGACCAACATTAATGATGGTTATTTATAGTAGGATTGTGAGTAAGTTTCAACTTGTATCTTTGTAATTCCCCATATTTAAAAAAGATAGTAACTATGTGTTGTTTTTATAAAACAATATTCATTAAAACAAAATGAGAATGCTAACAAAAGGGAATCATTTTCAGATGAAATTGAATTCAAGGACACACAATATTAAGTTGGACAAACAACTACTTTCTATTGATAAAAGTTTACAATCCTCTGAAAAGACAGAACAGTAAACATTATGTACATAATAGCATATGTTTTGTTTATTTTCAGCTAATGTAAGGCTGTAGGATGACCTGAATAATACATTAAAAATTTTAACTGATTTATCTGATATTCACCAAATGGGTTACCTCTAGAAAGGGGAAGGAATTAAGAACGAGAAGAGGCAGAGAGACAAAGTTTTCATTTTTATTCCACGTGTTATACTTTTCATATTAAATTGCACCCTCTAGAATGTTTTCTTATATTATTTGAATAACTTTTAAATAAGCAATATCATTTATATTTTTATCCCTTTGACTTATGAGTGTGGTAAGTTTTTTTAAATAGATTTTGTAGTAATGAATAATCCTCATCTTCTTAGAATACCTCCATCTGGTCAAGTTGTACCATTTATTAATGTTCTACTAAATTCTATTTGCTAATATTTTACTAGAATATTTGCATTAATATCATGGTCGAGATTGTTCTGTGGTTTTCCTTTTGTGTACTGCTTTTACTAGACATTTAGATATTTTACTAGGTATTTATGTCTTTAAACAATAATTGGACAAGTTTCATCTTTCACTGTGATCTGGAATAGTTGGGGTAGCAGAGGGATGAGGTGGGATAGCATGGTGGTTGGGTGCAGCCTTTGGAGGCAGACTGCCTGGATTTGCATCCCAGATCTGTCATTTCCTAGTGGTGCGACATGGGGCAAAGTAATCATTTTGTGCCACAGTGTCCTCATCTATAAAATAGGGGTGATGATGATATGATTTCATAGTGGTATTTTAAAAAATTCATATAAAGGACATAGTAAGTTTTCGTAATTTCCTTAAGTATTTGTAAAAATCCATTCATGAAATTGTCTGAGCCAGGTCCTTTTGGGGAGTATATCTCTTTGTAACTTTTCCATTTAGACATAGTGATAATATAGATTGAACTGCTATCAAATATTACATGAAGATAGCACTACTATTTATCCATTTCTACTGATAGCCATTTAAGCTGTTTCTAGATTTCACTATTACAAAAAATGCTGCATCAACATTTCCTGTGCTTCCTTACATATATAATGAGAATTTTTCTAGGGTCTATACCTAGGAGCCAAATTGCTGTGTCTTAGTATATGTGGATCATCAACTTTAGCAAATATTTCCAAATTCTTCTCAAAGTGTTACTTCTGTTTTTTATTTTTTAATTCTCTATATATGCTTTTGCCTGTACTAAAACTTCCTTCCTGTTTTCACTGTCATTCATATTTTTGACTTCTAGAATTTAATGTTAATGATTACATTGCAAAACTCATGTTTGTTCAACATGATGATTGTTCATACTTTATATCTCAGTTGACCGGATTATGTCTACAAGTAGAGTTTTCAAGAAGAGAGCATGGGCAATATACTTCTCTCAACTCTGGAGACCCGTCTGCCACATTCCTGAGTTGAAGCGGCAGCTGACTGTATCCCCCTCCGAGGTCTGAGCACCAAGTTTGTGGGTCTCCCTTTCAGATTTCTACATTTTCTATCTCTTTTATGTCCCTCAATCCAGGCATGGTAACTCCTTTCTGGAGATTTTACTGGCTTTGGTTTTTGCTCTTTTAGCCCCTAGCACCTATGTAACCAATTCCTCACATTAAATCCCTTCTGTTGATACACCTTCTGTGTTGTTATGTGTTTTCTGACTACACTGTGTGGTCATGAGCTGAAGAAACATCGGTTGGATCCACATCTTCTTCCAATATGACCAAATTACATTTTGTCTGACTTACATTCTTTGGAATTGATAGTACGAATTTGAAGACTTTTTTAAGTTTTAATATAAATATACATTTTCCTTTCTATTTATGTTTCTTTTTAAAATATATTTTAGCAAGTGAGGTTCTTTCTATAGAAAAAAGAATGAAAGAAAATATGCTGAAATTTTAAACAGTATTATCTCTGAGTGATGGGCTTTTTTGTGTGCTTTTAAATTGTTCACAATAGGCATGTATTACTTCTATAAGCAGGAACTAAGAAATGTTAAATTTTTTTGAGTAATTTTTGGTAAAAGCTATTCCCAAAAATAATGATGGGGGTGCCTGGGGGGCTCAGCTGGTTAAACAGCCTATTCTTGATTTCACCTCAGGTCATGATCTCAGAGTTGTGGGATCGAGCCCCATGTCAGGCTCCCTGCTCAGCAGGAGTCTGCTGGAGATTCTCTCTCTCCCTCTCCCTTCGTCCCTCTCCCACCCCTGTTAAATAAACAAATAAATCTTTAAAAAATAAAAATAAAAATAATGATGTATATTCTGGATGGTGATCACTTAATGTACAAATTTTGTAAGTCAATTTCCTTCATGTATTCACTTAATCCATCTGCAAAAAAAAAAAGTTGTCCCCTTCTCACGTAGGTGTTGGGGGTACAAATTAAACCAAAAAAAAGATAAAACATGCCTGGAAATGTTATGAACTCTGCAAGAGAAATGTGATAGTATGTGTTTTTTTTTAAGATTTTATTTATTTATTTTAAAGAGAGAGAGTGGGCAGAGCGACAAGGGGAGAGGGAGAGAGAGAACCTCAAGCAGACTCTGGGCTAAGCATGAAGCCTGACTCCGGGCTCAGTCTCACAACCCTGAGATCATGATCTGAGCCAAAATCAAGGGTTGGATGCTCAACCAGCTGAGCCACCCAGGCGCCCCTGTGATGGTTTTATAAAGTGGAAGCATAGGGGCCATTCCTGGTATTTTAAAGATTTGGTCCTTAGATAACATCTTATTTGCAGAGAGTAATTATGGAGCCATGAAATTAACACAAGGGCAGGTTTCTTCAGAATGTAAAATACTCAACCACTAAAAAGAGCTCATGGAAAAGTCAAATCTTTCTCTAAAACTTGGGAACACATCAGCCACTGACAGCCATTATCTTGTCTTTTGAAAACTGGGCTGTTTGTTTGGCATTTTCAGTGACCGATGTGTCTGGCCTTCTTGGAAAACAATCTAGCACAGACGGCCCTGCTCTCTGTTTTTCAGTGTTAAAACAAGATTGAAAAGGCACCCTCAATAAGTCAGTTGCTGCCACCAAGTGAATTATAGCAACACCCGCCATGTGGAATTCTCTTTCTACACGATGTGTCCTCCTCTGGTTGGAGCTCTCTCAAGCAGAGAAGGCAGGCAGCACTGATTAAATATTAGCCTGGGGGCCATATGCAGGAAAATGCACAGTGGGCAGCTACCAGTTCTGCATTTTCAGTCACCCTGTTTGTTTCTTTTCTGGGATCATCTCTACGGTACAGAATCTGATTTGTATTTTTCAAGATTCTCTCCCCTCTTCCCTCATACCGTAGAAAGGAGACTTTTGCAAATCTTCAGAGTCATTCTAAAGACACAGATCAGCCAATTTACCTTCAGTGAAAGATCTTTAGGGAAAAGCAGATTTATATAAAAAAGGACTCTCCCCCAACCCATCCAAGGCATTTCTCTAATTTTTCCAGTGTAGCCATGCAATGAGCGCAACTATTAAAGAAGTACTGTCAGAGATTTGAATGGCAGTGCTATATCCCAGCTTGTGAACTGGGACTAGTAACAAATTTCTCTCTCTCAGTACAGGACATTAATCATCCTATCTTGAAGGGAAATGGAAGGTTCAAATTATGAATATAATATTAAGTATAAAAGTTGATATAAATTATATCAACAAAAGGATAAAATTGGAAAACAAGCATGAGCTCAACCCTACATAAGATAAAATAACTCCCACTATGATTTGGAAATGGAGAGTCAGTGGTAGATAGGTAAGACTGAAAGCTTATAAATTTAACTTAGCAAAATGCCTACAATCCAAAGAACAGGCTCTTAGGACCTAGTGTGAGGCTCAAAGGAAGAATTTAAAACATCTTCCCTTATCGGTCAAAACAATAAAAGACACAGTCATTGCTAGGTAGAAATTACAAATAGATGATGAGCCTGTATATTTGTCATCAACAATGTTTACTGGGAAAACAAATGAACATATTAAGGAAAACTCTTCCTTATTCCCAAATGGGATCCTGGTGTAAAAATTAAGTTTTGCTGCCACTTTCTCAGAGACATCCCATACAGGACATATTCTAGATTAATTTCCAACCCCTAGTCTGGTCTCCCTCTTGTCATGTGTAATACTCACATAAACACTCATATAGCTAAAGTCTATTACAATTGACTGTGTCTTTTTCCTACACTTCCCAATCAATTCCTTTTGCTCATCTTACCATCTTCTTGTGGCCAGGCTAGAGAAGGTGGAATTGTCTGGTGATAAAAGAAGCAATGAAAGTTAAATAATGAGAACTTTAGGACCTTCAGCTGGAAACAAGTAGACACTGCCATCATCATACCTTTTAAAGCATTACTGAGTTCACAAGGAAGCATCAAAAGCTACCAAAAAAGATGGGATTGGGGGAAGGCTAGGGAGGGAAAAAAGGATAGAGAGCTGAAATGAGAATAGTAGGCAACAAGCAAACAAACTTGTAAGATAAGATTTGCCCTGGAAGCAGCATCACCTCCTGAAGCCCACCACACAGTGGAAGAGTGAACCTTGGACTCCCCCTGTTAGCTGAGGCCTTCAAAGGGAAAAATTAAACTTGAAGCTGAAATGGCAATTTAAGATGAGAAAAGGAATTAATGAACAAATAAAAAAAAATCCAGAATTACAGCATAGAGAGCAAGGAGATGGAACAAACTAAAAGAATCACAGCCAAGAGCAGACTTCCGGGGCACTGGGTTCATGGGGGTCATCTACACTGAATGTCCCTGCACATCCTCCAAGGACATATACAGCACAAGGACAAAGTAGCTGGAATCCCATGCTGTCAGCATAACTAGAAGACAGAGATTACAAACTTTAGATCACCTATGTGTGGAAAATAAACTATGGTTTCCAGAGAGATATACCTAAAATTCCTAGCACAAGATTTTGTGGAGAGCTTTGGAGGTCCCCCAAAAGAGAAAATAAAGGAACAAAGGACTTACTATTCACCTAAAAGCTCCCAAAGACACAGAAACCCCACCTCAAGAATGACAATATTGAAAAAGCATCCTAGCACATCAGAGCATTGACTTAGGGCGTTGACAGGATTTAAAAGTACATTGAGCTCAAGGTGGCAGTCACATAAAAACATCACTTCTCTGGGAAAAACAATACTCAAAAGGATAAGCAAGGCCCCCTTGGAGATATAACGGTGAAGGAAAAAAATAAACTAGAGGGGAAATTTTAGGATCTTCAAAGATAAAAGTGAACCAACGATACACACCCCCCCCAGCCTCCTTTGTTCTTCTCAATAAATAAATAAATAAATAAATAAATAAGTAAAATAAATTTAAAAAAATAAAAAACAGTAGTTTCTTACATTTCCACTTCGCTACATAGAGAGAAGAGGGTTCTCTTGGAATTAGCAATTTTCTCTAGAGGTTTTTCAAAGATTGATGCAACAATTCCTCTTATCCATCTGCACATGTCCTTTGCAATGGGATTTAGCACTCTATTTCCCCTGTGCCTTGAATCTGGGCTAAGCTCATGATTTGCTTTGATTAGTAGAATGCAATGGAAGTGACACTGGGTGGTGTCTGAGCCCAGGCCTCGAGAGTCCTTGCAGTTCCCATGCTTACCCTCTTAGAACACTGTCTTCAGGCCGTATGTACCCCAATGTTCGTAGCAGCAATGTCCGCAATAGCCAAACTGTGGAAAGAGCCGAGATGCCCTTTAACAGATGAATGGATAAAGAAGATGTGGTCCATATATACAATGGAATATTACTCAGCCATCAGAAAGGATGAATACCCAACTTTTCAACAACATGGATGGGACTGGAGGAGATTATGCTAAGTGAAATAAGTCAAGCAGAGAAAGTCAATTATCATATGGTTTCACTTATTTGTGGAACATAAGGAATAGCGTGGAGGACATTAGGAGAAGGAAAGGAAAAATGAAGGGGGGGAAATCAGAGGGGGAGATGAACCATGAGAGACTATGGATTCCGAGAAACAAACTGAGAGTTTTAGAGGGGAGGAGTGGGGGGGAGATGGGTTAGCCCAGTGATGGGTATTAAGGAGGGCATGTACTGCATGGAGCACTGGGTGTTATACGAAAACAATGAATCATGGATCACTACATCAAAAACTAATGATGTATTGTATGGTGACTAACATAACATAATAAAATAAAATTTAAAAAAAGAACACTGCCTTCAGGATGAAAGACTCAGGAACAGAGTCCCAGCAGTCCACCCCAGCTGAGCCCACCCCAGCCAGCCCATCAGCTAAATGTGACTGCATGGATGAGCCCAGGTGAGACAACTGAAGAGCCATCAGCAGTCAATACACACTTACAAACCACTAAAGTTACAGTTTCAGGCCTGTAAGTTTTACAGTGCTTTGTTATACAGCAAAAGATAACTGATAACACACCATAATCAAACAACCTTGCCCCTAAAACGCATAGATGTAAGCAGTCTGCCTTTATACATAACTACTGTAAGAGGAAAAAAATATCCGAAAGAATCAAAGCATTCAACTGATGAACTCAATGAACTGCTTTTCCTTGACAAAAGTGAACAGCAGAGGGAAAGTGTAACAATACTCCAAACAGAATTAAATCATCTCAAACAAGCATTTGGGAAAATGAAAAAATACCTTTAATGAGGAATTTTTATTTAAAAAAGAAGAAAGAAATGTATCCAAAAACCAAAAGAATTAAAATGAGGAAAGAAATGAAAGCAAAAGATAAGATCATATCAGAAATGAAGACTAAATTGCAAAGTTTCTGAGAGAGAATAGACTCAAATGGAAGCTTACTAAGGTGCATTGAAGAGATGCAAAAAATGGGGAAAAAAATGAGATGAGATTTAAAAAGGAGAAAATGGTTGACACAGAATATGGGAAAAGAAGATCTAACGTGGGTATAAGTAGAGCCCCTCACTGAGGAAAATAGGGAAAAAAGACCCTGGATGATGAGGAGGAACAGAAAGAGGACACATGGGAGTAAACGGGACAAAGAAGAAGGGAAAGGAGTTGGTGGAGGAGGGACAAGGAAGAAGAGAAGGAGAGCACTCTAACAGACTCATCCATAAGCTGTACTCCAGGAGAACGCTCATGAAGTAGAAGAAAAGCTGAAGATACTTATTGAGAGGATCAATCAGATTTCTGGGAAAATTAAGAGAGCCTGGTAAAACTGTTAGAACTTTAAAGATAAAGAGAAAAAAAAAATCTTCAGGACCTCCAGGTAAAAAACTAAAGTAACTTGTAAGGGCGAGAGAATTTGACTGCTAGCTAAAAGCAATATAGATGGGGAAATGACACAGCCACAGGCAAAGAATGAAAGTGGATCACTTTCTTACAACCTACACAGAATTTAACTCAAAATGGATGAAAAACTTAAAAGTGAGACAAAACCATAAAACTCCAAAACACACACACACACACACACACAGGCAGTAATCTCTTGGACATTGGCCTCAGCAACATTTTTTGAGATATGTCTCCTCAGATAAGGGAAACAAAAGCAAAAATAAACTATTAGGACCACACCAAAATAGAAAGCTTCTGCACAGCAAAGGAAAGTATCAATAAAACAAAAAGGCAATCTCCTGAATGGAAGAAGATATTTGCAAATGACATATTTGATAAGAGCTAATATCCAAAAATATATAAAGAACTTAGACAACTGTGACACCAAAAAAATAAACAATCCAATTTAAAAAATGGGTAGAGGACCTGAATAGACATTTTTCTAAATAAGACATAGAAATGGCCAAAGGACACATGAAAAGATGCTCAGTATTGCTCATCATCAGGGAAATGCAAATCAAAACCACAAGGAGATACCACCTCACACCTGTCAGAGTGGCTCATATCAAACAGATAAGAAATAACAAGTTGTTGGTGAAGATGTGGAGAAAAGGAAACCCTCAAGTGAAATCATATGGTATTTGTCTTTCTCTGATTGACTTATTTTGCTTAGCATTACACCTTCAAATACATCCATCTTGTTGCAAATGACAAGATCTCATCCTTTTTTGTGGCTGAATAATATTCCATTGTATGTATGTACCACATCCTCTTTATCCATTCATCTGTCAGTGGACACTTGGGCTGCTTCCATATCATGGCTATTGTAAATAATGCTGCGATAAACAAAGGGGTGCATGTATCTTTTCAAATTAGTGTGTTCATTTTCTTTGGGTCAATGTCCAGTAGTGAAATTACTGGATAATATGGTAATTCTATTTTTAATTTTTTCAGGAACCTCCATATTCTCTCCCACAGTGGCTGCACCAATTTGCATTTCCACCAACAGTGCATGAGGGTTCCTTTTTCTCCACAACCTTGCCAACATGTGCTGTTGCTTGTGTTTCTGATTTTAGCTATGCTGACAGGTGTGAGGTGGTAATCTCATGGGAGCAACATTTTAAAGAAATACAAAAAAACCCCACTATGAATCAAAGTATATAAAGAAAATGTGAACCAATAATGATCTAACCAAACTCTTTCAAGCTAAAGTCTTACAGAAAAACAATTTTAAACATGCAAAGTGTGGAAGATACAAGAAAAAATAGATATAAACACATTAATAATAGGAGATTTTAAGAACCACTCTTTGTACAAGTTAGGTCAAGTGGACAAAAAATAAAAATAATGAATACCTAAACAATATTGCCAATAAAGTAGGACTTCTGGGATATATATAGAACTTCATACACTAATACTAGAGAATATATCTTTTTCTCAACTGCTCATGGAACATTCACAAAAATTTATCTTATGTTAGGTAATAAAGAAATATCAATAACTTCCATAAAATACAAATAACATGAATGATGCTCTGGTCACAGCATAATAACCATTAATTCATAATAAGCTTTTTTTTTTTAGAAATATCACCATTTAATTGTGATACTAAATATGGCTATGAAAGCTAAAATATACAAACAGAATCTTTTTATTATTCAAGACACTAAATGCACAGAGGTTAAGAGCGTAGGCTTTCCCATTTATCAGCTCAGGGAGCTTAAGCAATTGCTCAATTATGATAACCTTCCTTTTCTTCATCTATAACACAGAATTAAAGGAATTAAATTAAATATATCACTGAGCTCACTGCCTGCATACTGTGAGCACTCAGTGATTGTTAGCTCTAGCCATTATTAGGGGTTGATAGTGGTCTGTAAATCTCAATAATTGAAAATTATAGATTTTAGGGGCGCCTGAGTGGCTCAGTCAGTTAAGTGTCTGCCTTCGGCTCAGATCATGATCCCGGGGTCCTCCATCGGGCTCCCTGCTCAGTGGGGAGTCTGCTTCTCCCTCTCCCACTGCCATTCTTCCCTGCTCCTGCTCTCTCTCTCTCTCTCCCTCTCTCACTTTCTCTCTCTCTCAAGTAAATAAATAAAATCTTTAAAAAAAAGTATAGATTTGATAGAATCAGGACTTAAAAAAAATCTTTTTAAGTGTAGGGAAATTGTACTCTGAAAAACAGAACTCAGTCTAAAGTCTAGGAAGTTTAGAATTTACATTGTGGCTAGCAGAGTTCTACTTCCTAGTGAAAAATGGATGTGCCCCCAGGGAAAGTCAAAACTACCATGAGATACCACCTTTCACCTGTCAGAATGGCTAAAATCAAAAACACAAGCAACAACATATGTTGGCGAGAATGTGGAGAAAAAAGGAACCCTCATGCACTGTTGGTGGGAATGCAAATTTGTGCAGCCACTGTGGAAAACAGTATGGAGGTTCCTCAAAAAAGTAAACATAGAATTACCACATGATCCAGTAATTCCACTAGTGGATATTTACCCAAAAAATACAAAAACACTAATTTGAAGGGATACATGCACCCTATGTTTACTGCAGCATTATCTCCAATAGCCAAATTATGGAAGCAGCCCAAGTGCTAAGCGAAATAAGTCAGTCAGAGAAAGACAAATATCATATGATCTCATTCATATGCAGAATTTAAGAAACAAAACAAATGAGCGAAAGAAAAAAAAGAGGGGGAGAGAGGGAGGCAAACCAAGAAACAGACTCTTAACTACAGAGAACAGAGAGTTACCACAGGGGCAGTGGGGTAGGGGTGGATAAAGGGTGGGGATTAAAGAGTACACTTATCATGATAAAAAAGTTAAGTAAAATAAAATTTTAAAAAAAGAAAAGAAAATGGATGTGCCCCTAAAAGGATATTTGTGTTATTTTTGGCTAGGCTACAAATGAAGCTGAAGGTTAATTATGATTTTCCAGTGGAACTGGTGAGGTGACACTTTACAGGTCCTGGTGGAATCAACGTATACATTTTTTTTTCCCTTCTGAAAGTTTTATTGGGAGATTTGATGAAACTTAACCAAATGTAGCATACCCAATAAATTAAAGTCAGATAGTGGGCTTGAATGTGTGTCTGCATGTTTCTTCCCCTTTAAAAAAGTCCTGGCAGAACAAACATATTTTTAAAAGTCCTTCCAGTGGAAATTTAAAACTTGTATTTAACAACTCTCAGGTGAAAGGGCAATTTTTTAAATTACAAAATCCCTACAGAAGAAAGTTATTGAAAAGCCCTAATACTTTTAAAGATAATGATAAAATTTATAGTCTTAAACACATATACCAATAAAACTGAAAATTAAAATAAATTATTAAGCTAAATGCTATTTATAAGAGACATGCCAAAAATATGAGGACACTGAAAGTTTGGAAGCAAAAGAACACAAAGGTTACATTAGGCAGATATCAACAAAAAGAAAGCAAGAGTGACTGTTAGTAAGAGACAATAGTATAATATATAATATAATACTATAATAGTATAATAAGGACAGATAATAGTAATATTACTAGAGATAAAAGGGTTCTGCCTAATGATGAAAGATTCAATTCACCTAATATAATAGCCTTAATGTGTATAATGAAAACTTGACAGAACATCACTGTGAAGTTGACAGATACATCGGTACTGTGGGAGTTCTTGACACATAGTATAATGTAGCAATGAAGAGCATGCATTCTGCAACCAGAGTGTCATGTGTGATTCCTTACTCTGGTACTTACTAGCTGTGTGATCTTGGACAAATTACTCAATTCCTTTCAGTTTCTCATTGGTAAAATGAAGGTACTGATAGTACTCACCTTAAAGGGTAGTTAAAATAATTACCTAATAACTAATGCAAAGAGCCTGGAACATCACCTGGTGCATAGCAAGTGCTATGTAATTAGTCATTATTTCATTGTCAAGGTCAAGTGTACCAAAAACAAACAAACAAAAATGTACAAAATGTAGAGGATTTAAACAACATAAATAAAAGTTTGATTAATAGGCATTGAAATCTTGCACTCAACAGAGAATATTCTTTTCAAGGACACATAAAAATGGAGCAAGTGCTATATCAAAGGCTTCAGAAAGAGTACAGACCACATTCTATGACCACAGTTCAAGTAAATTAGAAATCCATAACAAAAGTAAATATGTGTATTTTAAAGAATATGGTTGGAAATGTAGAGACTCCGTGCTAAGTAACTCATAAGGCAAAGCAGAATGCATGCTGAACAAGAAATACTTAGAACTGAACATTAATAAAAATGATCAAAATTTGTGGGATAATGCTAAATTGACACAAGGAGATAAATTTAGAAACATCATGTTTATGTTAGAAAAACAAGAAATGAAAAATAACCCCAAATTTAATTAGTCTAATGTCCAGTTTTAGAAATTAGGAAAAGAGGAACAGAGAAGATAGAAGATTCCAAGGATAGGAACTGAAATTAATGAAATAGGAAAGAAAGATATGATACAGAGTATCAACAAACTCAACAGTTTATGCCTTCAAAAAACTAATAAAATAGATAAGCCACCAGTGGGTTGGGGAGAGTAGCGGGGGGGAGAGAGAGAGACACAGAGACAGACAAGACAGAAAATAAGCAATAAGAATAAGAAATGTTAATTGTTTTCTTTAAAAAGTGAATACCATTTATAATAGCAATAAAAGTCTGTGAATAAATCTAACAAATAGTGTGCAGGTCCTAGTATGGAAAAAGGTTATAAAATGTTATTAAAAGACATTAAAAAGACCTAAATAAATGGAACCTTATACCATACCCCGTGATAGAAAAACTCAGTATTATATGATGTCATTATCCACAAATTAATCCATAGATTCAATAGAACTTAAGACAAGTTTCCAACAGGAATTTTCATGAAACTTGAGAAGCAGATTTTCATCTTCCTGGAAGAGGGCCAAGAATAAGCAAAATAGTCCAAAACAAAGAGCGAAGTAGGAGAACTTAACCTACTAGACATATTATGAAGTTATAGAAACTAAGTTTGTAATTTAGTTTCTGTAACAGTTAAGTCAGTGCATAACTGATGCTGGAAGAGCTGCACAAACCAGTGGAGCAGAACAGCGAGAAAGAGGTATGCGAGTACATGAGCCATGATCTATGCCAGGGGCCGCGCTCTGGGCAGTGGGAAAATAATAGATTATTCAATAAATGGTGCTGAGTTTCCACGTGAAAAAAATAAAATTGTGTCTCTCACACCACCCCTGAGTCAGTTCCAGGTGGGAAGAGCAAAGACTGTTATGACTTCTAAGTAGGGAAAGATTTTTACAATAATCCCCCTGCAAAAACCTGTAAAATCATAAAGGAAAAAAATGAATAATTTTAACTACATTAAAACTAAGAACTTCCACGCATCAAAAGCCCTCTAGATGAAAAATACAAGCCACAAACTGTGATTAAACATTTGTAACATATGTAACCAACAAAGGAGGGACAGCTAGAATTTATGAGTTAATAAGAAAAAGATAACCCAACAGAAAAAGAAATGAGCAAAGGATATCACTGATACTTAATTGGAAAGAAAAATATGAATGGCCCATAAACATATGAAAATATTCTCAACCTTATTAGTCATTTAGTAACTAAATATTGAAACCACCAGGAGATACCATTTAATACTAATTAGACTGACAAAAATTAAGGGATTTCTCATTATTATTGCTAGTGAGGATGCAGAAAGAGAGATTCACAAAAACTGCTGATAGGAAGGTAAATTTATACAACTCCTGTGAAAAACAATTTGAACATTTGCATACTCAAATACTCCATAGAAGAATGGCTTTAAATCTTGTGACTATCAGCTGCAATAATATATTTTATATCCCAAACCAGCACAACAACATGCTTACAAGTGAAAATAGTGTTCTATGTGATATACTGATACTTTCTATTTTTTCATACAAAAGTCTTCATTTCTTTTAAACCAATCCTGCCATGAATTTATATAGAGTCAGTCCCAGCAGTGTAAACCTCTTACCTTGGGCCTTCATAAAGGTATTATGTTTACATAGAGCAGCCTGGTGTCCCAGTTGAACCCCATGCCTTTCTCGGTTGACTTCCATTTTTGTCTGAGCATTTTTCTTCATATTTCAGTAAACTCCCTCATTTCATTAGAGTGCTTAATGCACAAGTCACACATTACTTCTGGTAAATATCTTCTTTGATCCAACAATTTCAAAAGTGTGGTATTTGACATTCTAGATTCCTTCCAGGTTTGTCGCAGTAACGTTTGCAGCGCCTTCCTTTTAGAATAGGATCCCCTTGATGTCTGCAATATCAACTTTCTGGTGGATTCCCACTATACAGCCAAAGGAACAACTCCATGGTTTCAACAAGGCCCAGGAAACGTGTACGAAGTCCCTCCTCTTTTTCCCTGTTCACCATCCTGGTAACCACTAAAAGATAGCACTTCAGGTTGAAATCTGTAGATGCTGGTGGCATGCCAAAATTTGTTTTCATGACTTACTAATGAATTGTGACCCACTGTTTGGAAAACACTGCTCTAGAGAACTTCTTACATGGTGTGTCAGGAAATACATGCAGAAATATGCATCACAACCATTTGCTCATAGTAGAAAACAATGTAGAAACTACTAAGTGCCCACTCTCAGGAGAAGAGAGAGTTAATTTCACACAATGAATGTTTACGCAGTCAGGAACATACCTAGATACACCTAGATACAATGTGGATAAATCTTGGAAATGTGTTAAGTGAAAATAAGCAATTTGCAGACTACATATAGATACCATTTTTGTAATACTCAAAACAAGCAAAATACAATGTTTAGGGAAATGTACATACGTGATAAAAACTATTTTTCAAACACCAAAGGAAAATTCAGAATTTTTTTTTTTTAAGATTTTATGTATTTATTTGACAGAGAGAGAGAGAGAGCAGGAACACAAGCAGGGGGAGTGGAAAGGGAGAAGCAGGCTTCCTGCGGAGCAGGGAGCCCGATGCGGGGCTCGATCCTCGGGATCATGACCTGAGCCGAAGGCAGCCGCTTAACTGACTGAGCCACCCAGGTGCCCCAGAAAAAAAAATTTTTTTTGAGAAAAAATGTTTTTAATTTTTTTTTTAAGATTTTTATTTCTTTATTTGTCAGAGAGAGCGCAAGCAGGGGTAGCTGCAGGCAGAGGGAGAAACAGGCTCCCCGCTAAGCAAGGTGCACTATGTGGGACTCGATCCCAGGACAGTGGGATCATGACCTGAGCCGAAGGCAGACGCTTAACTGACTGAGTCACCCAGGCATCCCAAAATTTAGAAATTTTAGAAAATTTAGAGTAGTGGTTAGTTCTATGGGGAGCCAGGAAGATGGGATTGGGTAAGAACACACAGGTAACTTCAACAATATTGATCATGTTCTGATTCTAAACTGGATGATGATTTCGTGAGTGTTTATCATTACTACTCACAATTTATATCTATATTATTATACTTATTTGTTAGGTTTATTATGTGGTTATTATTATATATTATATGCTTGTTATTATTAAACTTATGCCTACACTTATCCCACATAACCCATACTTCCTTTTTTTATATGTATTAGATAGCATATAATGCACATTTTTTAAAAAGATTTTATCTATTTATTTGACAGAGAGAGAGCACACAAGCAGGGGGAGTGGCAGGCAGAGAGAGAAGGAGAAGCAGGGCTCTCCGAGGAACAGGGAGCCCAATGCAGGGCTTGATCCCAGGACCCTGGGATCATGACCTGAGCCGAAGGCAGACACTTAACGACTGAGCCACCCAGGCACCCCGCATATAATGCACTTTTAAAATTAAGAAAAAACCCAAACCTGTAGGTTTGGTCCAAGTTGCCATGCACAAGAGTCAAGAGTGCATCCCATATGCTCAGAGTAAGAACAGCTTTTCCCCAAGCCCCAAAATCTCCACTAACAGTCCCTAAGAGGAGGCACTAGAACTCTGCATGCTCCAGGCAAGATTCCCAGTTCACCTAACACTCAACCCCACAGCCTTGACACCACCAGAACTAGGCTCATAATTCCCTTTACCTGCATGTCAAATTCATACAACTCCAGGATTCCCCATTTGCCTCTCAATTCCCACATTCAAACTCCATACAACTTTGCATAAAGTTGCAATCTCATCACTCACCCTTCTTTGATTCTTAGATTCTGTGTCCTCTGCAAGGCAAGGTCAGTCATCAGCAAAATCCCTTATAGCCTCAAACTCTGAATACTCCTGTCATCTTCTTGCTATAATAGAAACCCACCTCTCTCCTAAGGACACTCCTTCCCTTGCAGCCTTCACATAGTGTTGCTCTGTGTCGTCCCTCATACACCTGGCCGGGAGATGGTGAAAATGCCCTTCCTTCTTCATTGCTACTTCCAGGCCATTCTCCCTCCTTCCTCAAAAAATCCCTGAGCTCTGAAACTCAGGCCATCCAACTATACCATTGGCTACCCCAGGTCATTCCTCCTTACTTCTTTCCTTGAAGACTTTAGCTCCTGATTGATTCCCACTCTTTCCAGTACTACTCTTGCTGTGATTCTTGGTGATTCCAGTGTCCATGTAGATGATCCATCCAGTACCCTGGCCTCAGGGTTCCTTAACTTCCTTTCCTCCAGTGATTTTTATCTTCACCAATATTAGCATTCATCCCCATGGTGACATGCTCAGCACTGTCCAGGACATCTGTCTGTGAAGATGGAAATGTCCTATATCTGCACGGTTCAATATGGTGGCCATCTGTCACATGTGGCTTTTCAAACTGGGCTAGTGCGACTGAAGAACTGAATTTTTTATTTACTTTTAGTTAGTTTAAATTTAAATAGCCACTCAAAGCTAGTGGCTATCATATTGGAAAGCACAGCTCCAGATTATGTCAATATAAGCAACTGGAAAACTCCTCTCCAATTTGAATTTCAATCATCACATTTTCCTACCATCTATTTTTCCACCACATTCCCTTGAACATCATCTATAATAATCTTTTCATTGCCATAGGAGCTAAAGCCCACTGATTCTACAATTATTTCATTGTCCCTCAATTAATTTCCCTCTTTACACAATTTGAATTCTGTAATCCCAAACCCCTTGGTATACCCCAGCTTCATTTTACCTGCTTGGCAAAACCTAAAACCTGATTCAATCCAAGTCTCTGCCTTCTACACACCAAAATCTGACTATCTGAATGTGGAGAAGAAAAATGCCCAACTCTACGGATTGGACTTGTTGAGAGATTGCCAACCTCAAAAGGGTACTCAGTGAGTATTGCCTCGCAATCTAATCTATTCACTTTCTGACCATCATAGGATGACAATTTTAGATCTTCTTTCTTCTCAAACCTGTTCACCCGCATCAGCACACTCAGCTTTCCCAAGTTCCACCACCATATCTTCCCACAGGCCACATCTACGCTCACAAGCTCTGCATTCCCTTGGGTTACAATGGATCATTTATCTCTGCTCTTATTTGAGACAGGTCCCTTCTCCCCTAACTCAGCTAAGGACATCCTTCCAACAATTCTCTCCTCTCTCTCTTGCCTCACCAATTTTCCCCTCTCCATTGGGTCTTTTTTGTCAGCATACCAACATACCATTATTTCTAACATCTTAACTAATTCTTGATTCTAATTTTCCCTCAATCTAATATTCAACTATCTCCTCCAAAGTGTTGCCTTTACTTGCCGAAAATGCTGAATTTCTCTCTTCCCATTCTCTCATTCACTTTTTTCTGTCTTCCGATTATCTCTCACTTTTTGAACTAAAATTGATGTACAATAAACCACATATACTTAAAGTGTGCAGTTAGATAAAGCTTGGTGTATGTATTCACCAGGGCACAATCAAATTAACAAACATTTTCTTCAATCCCATAAGCTTTGCTCTGTTCCCCTTGTGTAGCTTCTCTTAAATATTTGAGCATATTTAGCATTCCATTTTAATTCATCTATTGGCATTGTGGCTATACCTCTTTGTATTTTTGTTGTTGGTTGGGATGGTTGCTCTAGGGATTATAATATACATAATTAAACTTTCAAATCTGTTAATTGTTGAGATCTTGCAACCATTGAGATCCTGTTATTCTTCCCCCAATGCACTTTGTGATACAGTTATCACAAGTATTACATCTACATACATTTTTCTTTCAACACTTGAAGGATGTTCTTCCACTCAATGTTGTCATGCTTGGTTTCTGATCAGAAATCCATGATTACTCAAACTGTCATTTTTCTATAGTTAAATTTTTCTTTATCTTTAATCTTATGCAGTTTGACTATGATATATGTAGGCATAGTATATTTTAATTTGTTGTGCTTGGAGTTTGGTGAGCCTTTTGAATTTGTGAATGTATGCCTTTCATCAAATTTAGAAAGTTTCTGTTATTTCTTTAAATGTTGTCTCTACTCCACCATTTATCTCCTCTCCTTCTTGGACTCATGTTAGACATATATTAAATTTTTTAAGATTATACCACATGTTCCTAGAGCTCCGTTCATCTTTTTTCAATCTTTTTTTCCCTCTGTTCTTCACATTTGATTATTTTTATTGATCTCCAAGTTCACTATCTTTCCTATATTATTTTCATTTTGCTATTAATTTCAGGAGTGAATTTTTTTATTTCAGATGTAATTTTCGGTTATAAATTTTCATTTGGTTTTTCATTATAGTTTTACTCTATTGAGGTTTCTCACCTTTTAGTCATCTCAAGTGAGTTTTCTTTTACTCTGTGGAGTATCTCGGCATTGTCTCTTCCCTTGGGAATGGGTCACATTTTTGTTGGTTCTTTGTATGTTGTGTAATTTTGTATTGTGTCCTGGACATCCCCAGTATTAAGTCATATAGCCTGAGTTTTGTTTTAATGCTCTAGAGAATGTTGATGTTTTTATTCTTTACTTTATTTCTGTCCTGGTTAACCTCAGACCAGAACTCCATTTTGCCTTTAGTGGTTCAAGTCTCAGTTCAGTTATCTAAGAGTTTGCAACCTTGGATTGGGTCTGCCCTGCACGCATGTGGTCCAGGGTTAATCTGAGACTTATGCAGGTACATACACAGAGTTAAGGAATCCCCTTCTCTGTTTTGTTTTGTTTTTTCTGTTGTTCTCAGATCTGTCCATCCCTTTACCACCACCACACTCACCAGACTACACACACTCTCTCTTTCCAGTTCATGGGGCTTCTTTACCTGAATCCTCTGGCCAGAAAGACGGGAGTTTCTACTGGAATTTTAGCCAAGTGAAATGCACTGACAAGCTACTATGGCCTGCCCCTGGGGGCGAAGCACTGAGGGGGAAAAAAAAAAAAGGAAACTGGTCACTATTTGACAATCTGCCTTCTTTTGCATATTTCAACATCCTCATGTAGTGTTTTTGTGTTCTGTACAGAGTTTATATGTGTAATCAGCATGAAGAATGTGCTATCAGGGGAAAGAACATAATAACCAGACTAGGAATCTCCTCCTTCCCTTTGACCCCACTCCAGGAAGGTCTTTCTCCTCACCACTGCACCCAGTTGTGCTGCTAAAGGTGGCCAGAGATTTCCTCTTACTTGACAGTTAACTTCTTTCTCCTTCTACCTACTGGACATTCTTTTTCAGTCTCCTTGGCTGGTTCCTGCTCATCACTCTGACTTTTTTATGTTGGAAAGCCCAAGCTTGTTCCTTCTCTAACTCACTCTTTTGTTGATCACCTGGCCTGATAAAATTCCAAAATTTAGGGGCACCTGGGTGGTTCAGTTGGTTAAGTAACTGACTCTTGGTTTCGGCGCAAGTCATGATGTCAGGGTCCTGGTATCAAGCCCCACATTGGGCTCTCCACTCAGCAAGAGTCTGCTTGTCTCCCTCTCTCTCTCTGCCCCAACCCCCACTTGCACGCTCTCTCTCTAAAATAAATAAGTCTTTAAAAGAAAAAAACTCCAAAATTTATATCACCCTTCAAGACTCTTTTTAACTGCAGACTTGTGTTTCCAGCTGCCTACTTACCATGTCCACTTGTATGCCTGAAGGCATGACAAAATTAAAATACCTGACCATACCCATGATTCTACCACCCCTTCCCCACCCACTCCTCCCTCAGTCTTATCCTTCCAATGAATGCCAACTCCTTTTCCCCCAAAATCCTTGAAGTCACTTTTGATTCTTCTCTTAGTCTTACCTCATATTCCATCTGTCAATTCCAACTTCAAAATATATTCGGAATCATCAAGCTTCCTTATCACCCATACTGCCCCAGCCTGATTCAAATCACTCTCATTTCTTAGATTACAGGAATAGTCTCTCAACTCACCTCCTGTTTCTTTGCACCAGTGTTTTCTAGCACACCTTTTATTGACATTTTGTACATTGCAAAATGTTTAGCACCCCTGATCCCCAGTCTTTGTGACAACTAATACCCCTTCACCCATGTGTTTGTACACAAATGCATCTCTGAACATCCTGTTAAGATGGAGGTCATAGAAAGATATTTCATACTCATGAATTGGAAAAATTAATGTTAAAATGTCCATATTTCCCAAAGCAATCTACAGATTCAATGCAACCTCTACCACAATTCCAATGGCATTTTTCACAGAAATAGAAAAAACATTTCTAAAATTTGTATGGACCCACAGAAGACCCTGAATAGCCAAAGCTACCTTGAAAAACAAGAACAAGGCTGAAGGTATCATGATTCTTGATTTCAAACTGTATTACAAAGCTATAGTAATCAAAACAGTATAGTATTGGCATAGAACAGACACAAAGCTCAATGGAACAGAGAAGAGAGTTCAGAAATAAACCTATGCATATATGGTCAATTAGTTTACAACAAAAAAAAGCCAAAAATATACAATAGGGAAAGGACAGTCTCTTCAATAAATGGTGTTTGGAAAATTGCAAAAAATGCAGTTTTCCACATGCAATAAATGAAACTGGACCACCTTATACCACACACAAAAATTAAATCAAAGTGGATTAAAGATTGGAATGTAAGATCTGAAACCATAAAACTCCTAGAAGAAAACATAGGCAGTAAGCTCCTTGACATCAGTCTTGGTGATGAATTTTTTGAATTTGACATCAAAAGCAAAGGCAACAAAAGGCAAAAATATAAACAAGTGAGACTACCTCAAACCAAAAAGCTTCGCACAGCAAAGGAAACCATCAACAAAATGAAATGGCAACCTACTGAATGAGAGAAAATATTTGCAGATCATGTATCTGATAAGGGATTAATATCCAAAATGTATTTTTAAAAAAACCTCATACTACTCAATAACAAACAAACAAACCAATTTAAAAATGGGCAGAGATTCTGAATAGATATTTTTCAAAGAAGACATGCAGATGACCAAAAAGTACATGAAAATATGCCCCACATTACTCACCATCAGGGAAATGAAAATCAAAACCACAAGGAGATATCACTTACACCTGTTGGAATAGCTATTATCAAAAAGACAAGAAATAACAAGTGTTGGGTGTTGGTGAGGATGTGGAGAGAAAGGAACTCTTGTGCACTGTTGGTGGGAATATAAGTTGATGCAGCCACTGTAGAAAAAAGTATGGAGATTCCTCAAAAAATTAAAAGTAGAGCTACCAGATGACCTGACAATTCCATGTCTGGGTATTTATCCAAAGGAAACGAAAACACTAATTTGAAAGGATATGTGGCAACCCCATGTTCATTGCAGCATTTTTTACAATAGCCAAGACATGAAAGCAACTTGACTATCAACTGATAAAGAAAATGTGATGTATATATATACAATAGGATATTATCCAGCTACAGAAAAGAAGGAAGTTTTGCCATTTGTGACAATATGGATGTACCTTGAGGGCATTATGCTAAGTGAAATAAATCAGAGAAAGGCAAATACTATTTTCTATGTGAAATCTTAAAAAAATAAGCAAACAAACAGAACCTGAGAGCTACAGAGAACAGATTAGTTGTTGCCAAAGGTGGGTGTGGGGAGGTAGACAAAATTAGTAAAGTTGGTCAAAAGGTACAAACTTCCAATTATAAAATAAATAAGTCATGGAGATGTAATGGGCAGCATTAATGTGAACGTTGCTAAGAGTAGATCTCAAAAGTTCTCATCACAAGAAACAAAAAATTGTAACTATGTGTAGTGATGGACACTAACTTGACTTATTTTGGTGACCAATTCATAACATATACTGATACTGAATCATTAGTTGTATACCTGAAACTAATGTGTCAATTATATCTCAATTAAAAAACTATTGCTCCTTGAACTTGCTAAAGTTTTCTCATAAGTAAGGTAATATCTCTCAAATATATCTTCTTCCTGGAATTTGCTAAATGTTTTACATATTTCATGCTTTATGATATGCAGCTGTATCTCATGGCCAAATTTTATGCATTCCAGGCTCTATGCTCTTCATAAAAATCTAAATCAAATCAAGTAAGTTTCAGAGTGTTATTTTGTCCCAAGACCAAAAGTATAACTATTAATCATTTCTGATCTTATTAGGGTTCTCTAAATATTATAAAATTAACATTTAAAAAAAGGTAGAAGTCAGATCATGTACTCCTCTGTACAAATCCTCCAAAGACTTCCCATCTTACCCGGACTGAAAGCCAAAGCCCACATCATTGCTTACAGGACCCTACACAATCCAATGGCATTTTACCTCTGATTTTCCCATAGGGTTCCTACTCTCCTCCCTCTCTTTATTCCTGCCATACTGATGCTCTTTGAATGAGCCACTGAATCCTCCTGCCTCTGATACATTTGTGCTATTCCCCCGGCCTGCTCTTGCCCAAGTCTCTGCATGGCTCCCTGCATCATCAGCTCTTAGCTTCACTCAGACCCCATCTTTTAGGCGAGGTCTTCTGCAGCTACTTGTTCTAGCATTGTAAGCCTCACCCCCAGCACTCTCCATCCCTCTTTCCCACTTTATTTCTTCCATGTGTTTATCACCACCTCACATTCTACATATTTACCTTATTATTTTTTATATAATCTGCATCCCCCAACTAGAATATATATTCCACAAGGGCTGGAATTTTTGTTTGATGTATTTGCTTATCTATTCTGACACTTAGAAAGGTGTCTGGCACATAATAGTTTCTCAACAAATATTTGTTAATAGAATGAACATGGGAATGGTGTATGTTTCCTAAGAATGAAGTGCATAATACACAGATGGCCAATAAGCATATGAAAAGATGGTCAACATTTATGTCATTAGGGAAATTGAAATCAAACCCACAATGAGATACTACTTCACACCCACTAGGATGGCTATATTTTTTTAAAAAGACAATAACAAGATATGAAGAAATTGGAACCCTCATATATTGCTGGTGAGAATGTAAAATGGTGCAGCTACTTTGGAAAAGTTTGGCAATTCCTCAAAATGGTAAATAGTCATCATGTGACCCAGTAATTCTTTCTCTAGGTACACGCCCATGAGAATTGAAAACATACATCCACACAAAAATCTGTACATAAATATTCACAGCAGCATTATTCATAATAGCCAAAAAGTGGGAACAACCCAAATGTCCATTAATTGATGAATGAATAAGCCAAATGTGTTATATCCATGCAATTGAATATTATTCAGCAGTAAAAAGGAATGAAGTACTGATATATCCTACAATACGGATGATCTTTGAACACATTATGCTAAATGAAAGATGCCAGTCACACTTACATGAAATGTCCAGAATAGGCAAGCATATATATAGATGAACAAAAGGGAGATTAAAATTTGCTTAGGACTTGGGGTGGGAGTGGTGGCAGTGAGGGAGAAGGGGGAGTGAGTACTAATGTCTATGGGGTTTCCTTTTGGGGGGTCAAAAATATTCCAAAACTAGGTTGTGGCATTGCATAACTTTGTGAATACACTAAAAAACACTGAATGTATACTTCAAATGGGTGCATTGTATGGCATATAAATTATTCTCAGTAAAGCTGTTTTTTTTAAAGAGGATGAGTTGCATAATTAAAGTTAACAAATATTTAATTCACTATACTTGGTCAATTGCATTTTGTATCAACTTTTCCTACTCCATCTGTAAATTTTCCACAATTCCTTATATTACATAGAATTAGTGGCCTAATTCCCAGTTTTGTAAAACACTCTCAGTAACTAGTTTATGATCCATTCGATCATCTTTAAATCAAAGGGCAAGTTTTCTTTACTGAATTCAAAACATCTTGACCAAACTCACTCTAAGCCTTATAGTTCTATTCTTAAATAGTGAGGTTCATAAAATGATAATCAGAAGTTCCTCGCAAAGTCGGTATTTGTTGACTCAATGACTGCTCAGAACTGGATTTTTCTTCCTACTTCATTGGTTTCTATAACACTGGGTTTTCGAAATCCAGTTAAAACCTGTGATTTGTTGCCTGAGAGAAAAAGAAAAATAGTTTAGACTGTATTGTGACAATTATAATTGTTAATATTTATTGCATGGTTAGCTTGCACCAGACACACACTGAAGCACCTCATGTATCTTAACTCATTTTAATCCTCACAGTCAACCTGTAAGGTAGGTATTATTGTCTCTATTTCACTAATAAGTTACTTAAAAGACAGAAATAACTTAGCCAAGGTCATATATCTACTAAGTGGTGAAGCAGAGATCCTAACCCTAGCAGCATGGTTCCAACACCTATGCAGAGAAAAGTCAGCAGTGAGTCACCGAATTAACCCTTTTCCCACTGCAGCATTCACTCAGTTAATAAATCTCTATAGAGTCCAATCAAATGAAGACATAAAAACAAAACAAAATAATAATGAGCCAGGGCTCTTGTTCTGGAATTACACAATCTAACGTGGGAGACAAATACATTCTTGAGCAACAAAAATACAATATGATAAGCCTGTATCATAAGGTCCAAAGTTCAACCAGAGTGAAAGGTGCATATTAACTTTGCGGGAGATGGGGAAGGATGAGGAAAAATGGCACTGAGAGGCTGTTTATTCTAGACAAAAAAAGCAGAGGATGCAAATGTAAAGTGGTATGAAAAGAACATAGTGTCCTGGAATGACCTTGGTGTGTGAGAGCGGCAGAAGAGGACTGGTAAAGTGGACGCCTGGCTGTGAGGGACCCTGTATATTGGGCTAATGCGTTTGGAATAAAGAGCACCAAAGAGTATGGGCTTTACATAATCCTATTTGCATTTTGAGGAGGTAACTAAGAATTCCAATCACTGACAAGGGTTAGAGACAATGAAAGGGTAGAGACGGCAGACAGTAGGCTCTTGTAACAATTAATCTTCTTACACTGTTGGTGGGAATGCAAGCTGGTGCAGCCACTCTAGAAAACAGTATGGAGGTTCCTCAAGACATTTGAAATAGAGCTACCGTACAACCCAGCAATTGCACTACTGGGTATTTACCCCAAAGATACAAATGTAGTGATCTGAAGGGGCACCTGCACCACAATGTTTATAGCAGCAATGTCCACAATAGCTAAACTGTGGAAAGAGCCGAGATGTCCTTCGACAGATGAATGGATAAAGAAGACGTGGTCCATATATACACAATGGAATATTACTCAGCCATCAGAAAGGATGCTTACCATTTACATCAACGTAGATGCTGAGTGAAATACGTCATTCAGAGAAAGACAATTATCATATGGTTTCACTCATATGTGGAACATAACAGGGCAGAGGATCATAGGGGAAGGGAGGGAAAACAGAATGGGAAGTCATCAGAGAGGGAGACAAAACATGAGAGACTCTTAACTATAGGAAACAAACTGAAGGTTGCTGGAGGGGAAGTGAGTGTGAGGATGGGATAACTGGGTGATGGGCATTAGGAAGGGCTTGTGATGTAAGGAACACTGGGTGTTCTATGAAACTGATAAATTATTGAACACTGTATCTGAATCTAATGATGTACTCTTAACTTGGCTAGTTGAATTTAAATTTAAAAAATGCAAAAAAAAAAAAAACCCACCCACAATTGACACAGATTTTTTTTAAAAAAGAAACAATTAAAAGTTAGTAATTTATTTCTCTTTTTAGGTTTATGATAAGCCATTTGTTGTCCCAGGACCGTGGTTAGTACTATCTAAAGCAGTACTGTCCAACAAATACAATGCAAGTCACATATGCAATTTAAAATTTAAATTAAATCAAATTAAAATTTAGAAGCCCCATTAAAACAAGTAAGACAAACACATGAAATTAATATTTTATTTAACCCAATGTATTAATCATCTCAATGTGAAATCAATATAAAATATTAATGAAATATTTTATTCCTTTTTTCGTGCCAAGTCTTCCAAATCCAGTGTGGGTTTTACACCTAAATGGTTCTCAAATGCTAAATTTGCTTTGGAACTACTTGATCTGCATGTAGATTTCATAAAATTTACAATCAAAAAGTAGACTCATATATCCAGGTTGTTCTAAACACAGTTAAATGTTGCCCAGTATTTAAATTGAATGTCCATTTTCAAATTTAAATTGATTCAAATGAAAATTTTTTTAAAGATTTACTTATTTATCTTTTTTTTTTTTTAAAGATTTTATTTATTTATTTGACAGAGAGAGAAGTAGTGAGAGCAGGAACACTAGCAGGGGGAGTGGGAGAGGGAGAGGTAGGCTTCCCGCGGAACAGGGAGCCCGATGCGGGGCTCGATCCCAGGACCCTGGGTTCATGACCTGAGCCAAAGGCAGACGCTTAACTACTGAGCCACCCAGGCGCCCCTACTTATTTATCTTTTAGAGAGAGCACAAGCGGGAAGGGGAGAGAGAGAAAGAATCCCAAGCAGGCTCCACACCCAGCACAGAGCCCTATGCGGGGCTCCATCTCACAACCCTGAGATCACAGCCTGAGCCGAAACCAAGAGTCCAAGGCTTAACCGAAGGCGCAAACCCAGGCGCCCCTCACTAGCTATATTTCAAGGGCTCAGTACCCACACATGGCAAGTGGCTACCATTTTAGACAGCGCAGATTGAAGTACTAATTCTGAACCAAGGCAGAATGACTTACCACACACTCCTGCTTGGCTTATCATAGGTGTTCACTAAATATGTTTGTTACTATCAGAAAGCATAGGATTTAAAAAATAGAGACTCTGGGCTGCCTGGGTGGCTCAGTCAGTTAAGCGTCTACCTTCAGCTCGGGTCATGATCTCAGGATCCTGGGATGGAGCCCCGCATCATCGGGCCCCCTGCTCAGTGGGCAGTCTGTTTCTCCTTCTGCCTCTGCCCTTCCCCCTGCTCATGCTCTCCCTCTCTCTTAAATAAAATAAAAAATCTTTAAAAATAAAAAATAAAAAATACAGAATCACTAATTCTAAACCAACTTCAAATAAAGCCGTGTATAAGATGGGAGGAATTCTTTTGGAAACCAAAAAGAATAAATGCTTGGCACATCATTGATTTTGGCTATTATTTAAAAGAACACTTTCCTTTAGACCAATCCTCTGTTCAGCTACATAGAAAATGCAAACTATGTTTAGAAAGAATTATTCTGTGTTATTAATGTACCTACAAAGTAGTAAAACACACACACACAAAATAAACAGTCCCAACAGGTCAGGAAACTTACACTGTGCCTTGAATAATAGTACAAGAAACTAGCCTTCCTGCAGGAGGGAAATCATCTCCCCTGCCCCCTGCTGTCGGCTGCCCTCCACTGCAGAGCTCCAATTCTGGATTCACTGCATTCAGTGATGACAGATGGCCAAAGGTTTCCCACAGCACTGAGAAATTTGCCAATGGTGAATACATTTTCCTTCCTAATGATGATTTGAGTGCCATCTCTGAGTAGGGAAGGCTGGGGGCCCAGCTCCCTATGAATTGGTTTCCCCACCAGTCATGGCACTAGTAAAGGAGAATGTAGAGAGGACTCCTATGACAGTTGAAGGAGAGAAAAGTAATGGACAAGGCTGGTGTGCAACAGAGCAAATGATGATATCGGCACAGAAGGTCATTCAACAAGTGGTGTGGACGTAAGAGACGGCAGGGAGCAGCAGGGACTAGGGTAAATTGGAGGGTCAATGACAGCTCCGAAAGGGCAGCTCCCTGAGCAAGTGGAGCGGGGGCCAATCACTACTGCCGGATCTGCCCACTGTCTGTTCACAAGAGAAAGATTTGGGATTTCACGTAAAATCTGGTTTTTAAAAATCAGCAAACATCCTGTGGGCCAAACAGGTGTCTAGTTTACAACCTCTGAACATAAAGTCACAGAAGGTCAAAATAGGGGCGCCTGGGTGGCTCAGTTGGTTGAGTGCCCAACTCTTGATTTCGGCTCAGGTCGTGATCTCATGGAATCGGTCCTGTGTGGGACTCCATGGTCAGCGGGAAGTCAGCTTCTCTCCCTCTCTCGCTGTCCCTCTCCCTGCTCATGCTCTCTCTCTAAATAAAAAATCTTAAAAAAAGAGAAAAGATCAAAATAAAGAGCAACACCAGAAACAGAGTTAAAGTAAAAGCTATGTGAAAGATAGTTATTTTGAAGAAAGAATAATGCAAATTAGATCATAGACCAAAGAGAATAAAATCCCTGCTGGGATAGATGCAATCTAGGTCAGTTTACATCCATATCAGGAATAAGATAGATTAATAGACTATGTACCCATAACAATTAAGTAAAGGCCTTCTCTCTAGACCTATATTTGGGGGCGCTTGGGTAGTGCAGTCAGTTAAGTATCTGACTCTTGGTTTTGGCTCAGGTCATGATCTCAGGGTTATGAGATCAATCCCTGGATGGGGCTCTGTGCTCAGTGAGGTATCTGCTTGAGATTCTCTCTCCCTCTTCCTCTGACCCTCCTGCTCATTCTCTCTCTCTCTCTCTCAAATAAATGAATAAATCTTAAAAAAGAAGAAGAAAGAACTATATTTGGATTAGGTCTCCCAAAATACACTCCCACTACATAACACCTGGAAATGTTGGGTAGAATTCTTTTTTATAAAGATTTTATCTATTTATTTGACAGAGAGAGACAGTGAGAGAGGGAACACAAGCAGGGGGAGTGGGAGAGGGAGAGGCAGGCTTCCCGACAAGCAGGGAGCCCGATGCAGGGCTCGATCCCAGGACCCTGGGACCATGACCTGAGCCGAAGGCAGACGCTTAACGACTGAGACACCCAGGCACCCCTTAAGCCCCAGTTTTGCCAAAAGTTTGGTTAAAGATGATTTTGTGAGCCTATTCTACCTGATGGGTAGAATTTTTTAAGACTTTTTTTTTTAAGTAGGCTCTATGCCCCATGTGGAGCTTAAACTCACAACCCCAAGATCAAGAGTTCCATGCTCTATTAACTGAGCCTACTAGGCACCCCTAAAAACACCTTCTAAGCTCATAGCTGAGCTAGCAAGAAAAGGTAAATTCTTAGAAGTCAAAAAATTGAAGTGAAAGCTTGAGGAAGGGGGAGCACAGAGGCTGGTAGCTGCCAATGATCTAGAGGGTTTAGCAGCTGCTTAGGGGATAGGCCAAGGCCCAGGAGCCTGTGCAGTCTACCAGTTGTCCCCCAGAAAACTGTCCCCTTCTTCTTTACCAATAGGAGCTTTAGCTCAGTGCCTGACCACCTACCAAAAGACATATCCCGACCTCATTTGTAGCTATGTGACCAGGTTCTGGCCACTGTGATGTGGGCAGAAGTGACATATGCAACTTCCAGATCACACTCTTAAAAGGAAAAGAGGTGTTTTCTCCATGCTTTCCCTCTTCCCATGAGCTGATATGCAAATATATTCCATTGTGCAGACAAGAACATTATTCTCCAAATAGCAGAACAACACTATTAGGAGCCTGGGCCTCTCAGTCTTCTGAGCAGTCAGTCATATCAACCCTGGACTGCTGCTTGGACCATCATATGAAAGAGAAATAAACTATCTTTTTCAAGCCACTGCATTTTGAGGTCTCTTAATAAAGCAGCTTTGCCTGTATCCAAAGTAATATGAGCCATACAAAGTAAGGAGATGACAGAACCCCCCACCTCATAGAACAGGGACACCAAACGTCTACACTAGGAGCCACCCTTTTCATCTAATGGACCAGAAGACAGTGATTATTTTAGGCATTGCAGGCTGTATGGCCTCTGTCCCAACTAGTTAACTCTGCCATTGCAGACCAGAAGCAGCCACAGACCATAAGTAAACAAATGGGCATGGCTGTGTTCCAATAAAATTACTTACATAAACAGTAAGTGGGCTTGATTTGGCCCACAGGCTATCGTTTGCCAACCCCTTGTCAACATATTACTAAATAAATAAATGAATAAAGTGTCTAATAAAGAAAAGTTGCCTGTTGTAGCCTTGGCTCTCTCAAGTGAAAGAAAATTCTACTGAGAATTCATTACTCAGAACTGACTCTCTGAAGCGACTATGGTTTCAAGTCACACTATATATGTGGTCTAAGAAAATCTTCAAAGTGAGATGTTATTTTGAAGTGGACCTGGGTCAGGTGCCTAACAAAAAGCAAATGCAAATCCTCTGGAACACATCTTCAGCCTCAAAGAATTCCCAAAGATAAATTCCTGTCAAGGATGAGCTCACACATAAAAATTGTAAAACACACAAGGAGAAAGACAATCACTTTGAACAATTCAGCAGAAGAAAAAACAACAAAACCAGATTCTATTGACTTTAGATACAGGACTTATCAATGACAAACATAAAATGAGTACATTGAATAATGCATAAAGAAAAGAAAGTGTAAGTAAGGATAAGAGATTATCAAAAAGTGATGAGGCATAGTATTTAAAGGACTAATGAGAACTTCCACAAAGGAAAAAAAAAATAGAAGTTTAAAATTAAGTGAATTTTCAATAAAATTACCAAAATGATTAAAATTTTTAAAAGATGGTCTAAACACATGGAAAAATGGTCAACATCACTGGGCAATCAGGGAAATACAAATCAAAACCACAATGAGATACCACCTCACACCAGTCAGAATGACTAAAATTAACAAGACAGGAAATGACAGATGTTGGTGAGGATGGGAAGAAAGGGGAACCCTCTTACACTGTTGGTAGGAATGCAAGCTGGTGCAGCCACTCTGGAGAACAGTATGGAGGTTCCTCAAAAAGCTGAAAATAGAACTACCCTATGACCCAGCAATTGCACTACTAGGTATTTGCCCCAAAGATACAAATGTAGTAATCTGAAGGAGCACTTGCACCTCAATGTTTATAGCAGCAATGTCCACAATAGCCAAACTATGGAAAGAGCCAAGACGTCCATCAACAGATGAATGGATAAAGAAGATGTGGTATATATATATAACGGAATATTACTCAGCCATCAAAAAAATTTAAATCTTGCCATTTGCAACGACATGGTTGGAACTGGAGGGTATTATGCTGAATGAAATAAATTAGAGAAAAACAATTATCATATGATCTCATTCATATGTGGAATTTAAGAAACAAAACAGAGGATCATAGGGGAAGGTAGGGAAACCAAAACAAGAAGAAATCAGACAGGGAGACAAACCATAAGAGACTCTTAATCACAGGAAACAAACTGAGGGTTGCTGGAAGGGAGGGGGGTGGGGGGATGGGATAACTGGGGGATGGACATTAAGGAGGGCATATGATGTAATGAGCACTGGGTATTATGTAACACTGATGAATCACTGACCTCTACCTCTGAAACTAATAATACACTATATGTTAATTAATTGAATTTAAAATTTAAAAATAATGAATAAAATGAAAATTAAAAAATAAAAGACAGTCTAAAATCACAAAGACAATGAGAATAGGAAAAAAGTTAATAGCAAAGGAATTTTAGGAACCATAATGGAAAAGTAACTTAGCCGATCAAGAGGAAGGGGAGGGGCAGAGGGAGAGGGAGAATCTTAAGCAGGCTCCAAGCCCAGCATGGAGCCCTGCTCCATCTCACAACCCTGAGATCATGACCTGAGCTGAAAGCAAGATTTGGATGTTTAACTGACTGAGCCACCCAAGCGCCCCAAGAAAGCTACTGATACTTCTGCAAGTAGGGGTGAAGACGGGACTGAAAACAGAATTGACTAAAAGCTTTAAGAGGTGAAAAACAGTCACTTCCAAATGGAGAAAAGGGAGACTGCTGCTTTTGTAACAAGGCTTATAGAAACAGTTGACTCTTTAAATTCTGTCATGTGATTTTGATAAAAAATAATAATTAAAAAATGAAAATAAATTCTGCTATTTTCAAGAGTAAGAAATTCACTAAACTAATAATTCAGTTAGAAGGGCATAATATTGATAAACAAAAATATGTCTTTAAATGTTCATATATCATCAAAAATAGGGATGACCTTCAATGATACATTTTCAATCTTATTTATATACAAATGATTTAATTGTATCTGTACACATACAGACACACACATACACACACCTCACACACAATTACAGTTTTAGGGGAAAAAAAGTACAAATAAGACCACATCCACATAGGCTCAACACTACCTACATAAGGATCCTAAAAGTGGTAGTTTTTAGAAACTTCTTAACAGATTATTTCAAAAATAAGATAAAATCATTCCATCAAACAAGTGCTCAGTCAATAAGGTCCAATTAAAAGACAGTTTATTCCAGTTTCCACAGTGGCACCTACAATTCGCCAAGTAAGGTAAGAATAGAATTTGTCACTCATGTTGTTTATCTAAGAGTTGGTGTCAGTGAATCAAGTTATCATGTTTATCTAGGAGAAAAATTTTTAGAAAGAAAAAAAAGCATTGGCCACAGAGATTTAACTTTTCTTCTGCCTTCTCAATATGTAACTATATAGAAGGCATAAAATTTGGAAATGACACTGAGCTGAAAGTGCTATCATTTAATAATGGGTTTCTAAAACTTCACTAGAACAACACTTGGGATATTGGAGTTTGAATCTTTAGCATCATCACTTAGGACTTGTATCACTTTGAGCAAATTACTTAGTTTCTTCTCTCATCTCTAAAAGAGAAAGGATATCACCTACCTTAATGTTACTGGAATGCTCAAAAACTTCATGACTGTCAACGCACTCTAGAAAGTGGTATCATGAAGTCTCCTTTCAGTTCTGCGATTCTCTAATTACAACCTGGCACCAGCCACCTCGCTGAGTCTTCTAAAGACAACTTCATACAATTATGAAGTTGCAATGGTAAATAAATACAAGACTATAAATTGTATAACTTAAAATGTCTTAACTCTCTTTTTTTCTTCTCATTGACTTCTCACTCATTCCCAGAAGTCATAAAAAAAAAAAAGACTAAAAAATTTTGGCAACATAAAAAATTAAAACTTCTCCACAGCAAAAACAAAAACAACCATAACATTTTTGTGTGGTATTAGCCGTCTTTTAAATAATTATTTGTAAGAGCTCTTTGGAGGTATTCACTTTCTATTCGTAGAGATGTTTGGAAAAACTAACAATTTTAAACCTTTAGTCTTGGATCCGTGTGACATTTTTAAATGAAAATTATGTCATCATCCCCCCTTCATGTTGCTCTCAAACTTTCTTAATATTTTATATAATTTTTTTTCAAAGATTTTATTTATTTATTTGTCAAAGAGAGTGCAAGAGAGCACAAGCAGCAGGGGCAGCAGGCAGAGGGAGAGGGAGAAGCAGGCTTCCCGCTGAGCAGGGAGCCCGATGCGGGGCTCAATCCCAGGACCCTGGGATCAAGACCCGAGCCAAAGGCAGACGCTTAACCAACTGAGCCACCGGATGTTAGCTGAATCTGAGCACAGAAAATACCCTACTCAGATTTATTTTCCTCTAAACTCCCAGCAGTGACTTGCATACAGCAAATATTAACAAATGTTTACTGAATTAAACTGACTTGCTACCAGAGGATTCAAAGGGAATGATTGAGGATGACAAAAACAAGGTCTCTGAAAGTTAAATTTACAGCCCACTCTTGAGCACTGCAACCTTTGTGAGCCTGGTAGGTTTTCTGTTGTGCTTCACTGGCAGATTAGGTAGGAGAGGAAAAGTGCATTAGATTGAGTAGGAAAAGGCAAAAAACAATTTGGACCATGACCAATTTTTCCAGTAATCACTACTCTTTCCTCTATCGCTATCTCTGAGCACCTGAGCTGCTTGCCCATTTCCATGGTCTCCTCAGGCCAGTTGAGGTTCATCTCTCTGTAAGGAGAGATCTAGTCTCACGCAGTCTGAGCATGTAGTGCTGTCTTGGGTTCCAGGAGTCAGGCAAGCCTTCCTGGAAAGGCTTTCTTGCTAAACTTCTTACTGTCCTAAGAGTCAAATAGCCCAAATTGCTCCCCCTTACCATTTTCAAGGTGAGCAGAGCACCCCTCATTGCTGGAATGACTGGCTTTTCTCTGAGCCTCTTCATAGGGAAGCAGTGGGAAAAGGTGGCTACCGGAGTGCGGCTCCTGCTTCTTCCTAACACTCTTTACACCCTCGATATGACTATTCACCAAGTCCCATAGCCCTTTGTACTTACCTTGCCTTGATCTATAGTTTATTGTATACTTGGAATTTCCCCCATCTAAATCATGTAATGTCATTACCCTCAGTGCCTTTGAGAGCTTAGGCATGGAAATCTGTGTGCTATTCCTGTTACCACAGAAAACCCCAGCTCCAAGATTTGACAGCCATGTGACCTCCAGTAAACTGCTTAAATTAAGCCTCAGTTTCCTCATCTAGAAATTGGAGTTTTTTGCTCTATAGGATAATATTGAGATTAAACAGGGTTAAGTGTATAAATGTTGCGAGTGTGCCGCCCAGAACAGACTACACACTCAATAAATGGGGGATACCCATAAGGCAAAGGTGCCTTTGTGAATGAGATTTGAACTAGGCCCTCTGGCTCAGATTTTTCAGGACACTGACCCTGTGTTACCAAGTCCCAAGGCTGCATCCCCTAAGTAATAACTTTGTGGTGTGAGCTCCAAAAAATACAGTGCAGCCAGGTTTATACACAGTGAAACTGGAACAAAGCACAGAGGAAGGGGATGCCAAAGCGAATGTGATAAAGCATTCAAAGCCAAATATTTCACACACAAAAATCCCATTACAATATTGCCAAAAGCACTATTCAAATTCCCTTGTTGCCAAAAAACACTATTTGAGATTATTCGGAAGACGTTAACTTGGGTTTACCGTACCATCACAGAAGAACAGTTAATCTGCCTCTGTAATAATGCGAATGACCTTGTACCAACTGCAGGAAAAAATCCACCCTCAGAAATAAAATCAGGATGCTGTTAGGAAAAACAATTAACCAAGTATCTAATAAACACTGTAAAACCTTGCTGAAAGAATAAGAGACCTAATAAACGCACGTATCATGCTATCCATATTAAGATGTCAACTCTCCCCAGATCATAATGTATTTTATTTGTATAAACCCAATCAAAATCCCAATAAGATCTTTTAAAGAAAAATAATAGGTACTCAAGTTTATTTTAAAGAATAAGTGTCCTGGGGCGCCTGGGTGGCTCAGTTGGTTAAGCGACTGCCTTCGGCTCAGGTCATGATCCTGGAGTCCCGGGATCGAGTCCCGCATGGGGCGCCCTGCTCAGCGGGGAGTCTGCTTCTCCTTCTGACCCTCCCCCCTCTCATGTTCTATCTCATTCTCTCAAATAAATAAATAAAATCTTAAAAAAAAAAAAAAAGAATAAGTGTCCTAAAATAGCCACCCCACACACAAAAAAAGGAGTAAGATAGGGCAGCTTCCCCGCCAGGTACCGAAACAGAGCACCCAGCTCTAGTGATTACCGGCAGTGAGGTACTGGTGCGCAGCAAGAGCAGTGATGCTTGCAAAGCATCAGGAGCTCGATTCTATTACTAACACAACTACCCATCTTTACCAACCCCATTTTTCAGATGATAAAGCTTAAGGTCTAGAAAAGTGAATAACTTGCCCAAAATCACACAGGTTCAAGGCAAGGGTCTGAACCCAGCTGACTCCAGGAGTCCAAACTACCTCACAAGAAAAATACTAATGTCCATTATCTAGAGATCATTAAGAAAAAAAACCCTACTAAATAACCTGGTATAAAAATGGACAAAGGATATCAACATGCAATTACATTAACGTGCAAATGGCTAAATATATATTAAAAAGCTCAGCCTCACAAATACTTATTACTAAGATTGATAATATCTAGGGTTACAGAGAATATTTGGAAATGGGTACTCATACATGCTGCATTAGTGTATTACTTATACAGCAATTTTGGAAGGCAATCTGGCATTAATAAATACAATCTGTATGCCTTTTCAGTAATTCCTCTTCAAGCATCAGTCCCAAAGAAACATTAAACATAAGCACAAAGAGCCACGTACAAAGATATTCACCGCAGCTTTTTCTGTAAAACTGAAATACTGGAAAGAACTGAATTGCCCAAGCACAGAGAATATGCTATGGGATGGTACATAAAAAGCGAATTACATGGACTGACATGGAAAAACATGGTGATCTATCATTAAAGGGGGAAAAAAGCAAATCATAGCACATACAGATTTTTAACCCGTTAGAAAAAAAAAGGATCTAAGAGAGAATGATAAAATGTGAGAAAACGAGACAGAGAAATAAAAGGGAAAAGGAAAAAATGAACATTTGTCACACGTTACATGGGAACCAGCATTTTTTAAAGGGGTCCAAAAGGACAGACACCAAACTATGAACAGTATATACTCAGGGGAAGAAAGTGGGATTAGGGCCTGGGAGTTGAAGGGGACTTTCACATTCTACCCAATATTCTTCTATATAACTATGTTTTTGTAATCTTGAGAAGACAAAAGCAAGTGACAAAGAACTTACTATCTTGTGTTCACTCTGTAATTTTTTAAAGAAGCAATATATTTAACCTGGTAAAAAGAAAACACTAAAAACCAACCAAAGGGAATAAAAGAGCAATAAAGAGAAAATTACATATTAAGAACAACTACTGACACCTATAAAGATTCAAAGCAACTGACACAATAAATTTTATTGTTTACATAATGATAGGCTCTGGACAGAGTGAAGACAACGGGACAATGACAACACATTTAAACTCCTATCACAAATTGATCTGTTACAAATTTCCAGTGCTTCAACATATTAAAATGTAAAATATATAAAGAAAAAAATAAGAAATATAAATACTCAGATTTTTGCAGCACAATGCAACGTCCTTTTAAAAAAAAGGTTTGCTGTAATTGGGTATTTAATTCCGACAGTAATTCAAAACACAAAATCCCACATTTTCCTACCCCTCCCCAAAATCTGGATCTGGGGATTGCAGTATTAGAGAAGTATGCAAAAATAAAAACAACTTCAGTGCTCAGAAACAAAGCATTTTCCTTATTTTAATGCATCAAGGCGCAGAAGTTTCAATTCCAAAAAGCCAATCATTGCTATATGCGGATAAATAAAACAGATTTAACAACACTTTAATAATCAAACCCAACTAACATTATACTAAAAATATATGTGTGTGTATATATATATATATATGCAATACCTATTTTAGAAAAAAAGGTGTCTTGGTGAAAATGATTCTGAAAATATTCACTTGATGCACATTATGTACAAAACCTTCTATATAAAAAATTAAACTATTTTCAATGAAATTCCATGTTCACATCCCATTTGAAAACTGTACTTGAAAGATAAGTAGGTCTACCTAATGGTTTCTGTCTGAAATCATGGCTAAGGCAGTTCTCTTTCCAAGGGCCCTCTTTTTCACCCACTCTATGTCACTAATACTAATATAGACAAATATTACACAGATGCAATCTGACATGCCTATGTGCTATTACCTGGAATTCTGTTCACTGTTAAAATGGGATAGTTTATAGTTGCTACAAAGAATACATTTTTTCTTAAAATATATTGTTTCTCTATTCCAAATTAAGCACTTACTTAAGACATTAAGAGGTTGATAAACCACTCCATTTGGTGTCAATATCAATAGCCCTATAAGAAAGAACTCTGTATTGGAATAGCTAGAAAAGTTTCCACTAAAGTAATAGTGCATCCTTCACCTGCATAGAGTCAATTTGGCTTAATAGCTCTTTGCCCCCAGACACCAGTCTGGAGTTCAAATATGCTCTTGAAGGTTCATCTCAGATATGAGAAAACATCTCATATAGGCAATATGAGGGTATATGGGATAATAAAAGTTGTTAAAGTCTGTTCAATGATTCTTACAGCACTCCTCACTCAGAGTAGCTGTTAGAGGTTAACGTGGAAACAAAAATGGAAAAGACTGGGGGGCAATGAAGCAGAGTTGGTCAAATATTTACACCAGTAATCATTTCACTAAATCTTTAAGCAAATAACTGCAATGACCTGGTACCTCTAAGCTCATCATTCTACAAGCACTGAGGATTTGAAGCTTAAAAGGTGAAAAATAGAATACCCTTAGAAAAGGGGAACAAGTCTGAGGCAAAAGTTGTAGGTCTGTAAATATATATTTTATATGAACACACAACTGTGTGTATTATTCTGTATATATTTACATATGTATTCACAAGATGCCCTGCAGTGTAGTTCAAAAGGCCTTTATCAAGGAACAAACTGATTCTAGTATAGGACTCAGAGTTCATACCATCTGTATAAGAAACAAATGTGCATATATTCACATCATGTAAACCTTATCAACAAAAACATTGCTACGACACTAGGTTAAATAGGTTTTACTAATCAGTGATGTAATCAGAACATTTCTTACACTGACAATCAAAATAATGAAAAATACACAACTGGGTTTCAAATTCACAAGAAAAAAGATGTTTAGCATGGCAAACAAGAACAAAGTTCAGATTCCAGAGTAGGGAAAAATATCAAAACTTTATAAATCTCCTGGGATGCAATTTAATTACTGCATCGATTTTAGAAAAATAGACTCATAGAATGAACGATGCTGCTATGAATTCTCAACCACATCAACCCATATGTTTATCTTTTTCCTCTTTTGTTTCCAGCTGGAGGTTTCTTCAACTGAAGGAGTTGTCCTCCTGTTCCAAAACCTGCAGAGGCAGGATTGGACACCCCAAATGTCAAACCAGCTGATGCCGTGATGCCAGGATTGCTGAAGTTAAACCCAGATGTACTTGAGCTGCCAAAGCCTTATGTTTAGGGAAGAAAATATTCATATCAGAAGTTAAATAACAAAAACAAATATAAAAAAATGGGGATGAGAGGTAAATTTCTAGCTAAAAGAATATATAATCTATAAAAATAACAAGTATCTTAGAACCCTAACTTTGTAACATGGAATTTTACAGGAAAATAATTTAGCTAACAACTAAGAGGCACCTTTAAACAAGACAGAAATTTAGTGATCCAGGCCAAAAGAGAAACCTTAGCACAAATAACTGAACTCTACAGAAAACTTCAAGTTGTCAGATACTTTCCTGTTAATTAAATATTCCATGGTGCCTTCCTCCTCAGCCCCTCTAGAAACATATTATCAACACGTAGAAGAGAGACTTCACAACCTTTGGGCCCACTCCTGTAATCCTAAGTCCTCCAAGAAGGCCGTAACCCACGATTTTCAGGGCAATGAACACACCAAAGAGTAGTACCAATTGTTCTGATTTTATAAGAACCTTTGCAAAACTAAGATCAAGAACTAGCACTGCCTACTTAACTAAAAGTACCATATTTAGATTATAATTCTCAAACCACTGAATTCTACTGTTATTTTACTCTTTTGGAACTGCTGATTTTAAATACCACTTAATATTAAATGGAATTTCCTTAAAATTCCCTCAATTTAAACATAACTTAATAAGTATTGTCATTATTTCAGACATGCTATTTATTCCTAAGCACTGCATGTTAAAACAAGCCATTATTTACGAACATAAAGGAAATGGAGAAGAAATCTGGAATTTTCTACTCGAAGAGTCAAAAGATTATATACCTATTTCAAATGAACAAAGAATCGCGTTGGTGGTATAGTGGTGAGCATAGCTGCCTTCCAAATGAACAAAGAATCCAATTAATCATCATGTCTAAGCCTGGTGTTCTTAAAACCAAAGGGACTGATAACTAAAGAACATCTCTTTGGGAGAAAAATTATTCTCCTAAATAATGATAAAAACTGGGTTAAAACCTTTATAATCATGGGTTATTTTTATAATAATGAAGAGACTTGTTTAACCATTGAAACTAGTCTTTGGGTTTAAAAGACTCTCTACTTAGTTAAAAGAGGACATAATTACTTATTATATCAAACTAATAAGTCTGGTTAGAAATATTTCACAAACCTTTTAGTTTATGAGAGAGAGAAAACTGTATGATTTGTTAGGCTTGCATGCTTCATTCAGGGGGTAGAAACTGAATCAGGGATCATTTTTGGATACTGGAAATAACAATACTTATACTTTTAAATTAAATAATTTGCATCTTTAAATCTGCCTGAAATTCAGGCCAAAAACACACAAACCTGCACTAAGACTTCCTGAGGGTTTATTTGTTGTTCCAAATCCAAATGTGGAGGCCCCTGTGGTGCTGCATCCAAAACCAGAGCTAGTTCCAAATCCTAGTGGAAGGGTAATAGAGAAATATACAATGGTATGTAAAACATAGGTTAAAGGATACTGACAAGTAAAACCTAAAATTATCAAAGGTCTAATAAATACAGTGCTATTACAGAAACCTGTGATTTACTCTTTTGCATAAGGCTTTTGGAAGAATCAGGTTAAATCTGAGATAAACATTTTTTATGTATTTAGACTAAATTTATGACCCATCAGTAATTTTTAAAGAACAAAGCTATAAAGAACAAGATCATATTAGTATTTTCTCTCCCAAATGGACTAGAAATGTTAGTGACCATTCAAATATGATGTCAAACAGATATAAACATAGCTACTTAGGGATATTTCATTAAAAAAAAAAAAAAAGACTGACTAAATTCATAAATAAGCATGACATGCACAACAATTCAAATGCCAAGTACCATAAGGTTAACTTTACTCTGCTTTTTACCAAAACGTTTTCACTTACACACCTTTACCACTGAAAACTTGCATAATTACAACATAGTCAATCACGTTAAATCTACTCAGTAACGGTAGTCTCCTGTCACATACCAGCCGATGTTAACAATTGAGAAATTTAGAGTGGGAGCATTCTTGGTTTTTCTCTTAATAATACTATTCACAATTTAAATAAAGAAATATTTTTCATTATATAAAGTTGAAGAGTTGATTCTGCTAAATAAAGACTGTTTCCATTCCCTTAAAAGTCAAGTGCTCTAAAAATAAGATTCAAATTCTTAGGCCACTCTGCAACAGCTTATCTAAAATACTGAGTTTGACAGTATTATGGCCTATTACGCTAAGAAATATGATAGCAAATTGGATTATAGATCATAGGACATATGCTGTCTGCCAAAATTCTACTAATTCCAATAGAGACTACTATATTAAGTAACCTTGATTGCTCACTGGCTTCCCTCTTATGATGATGTATTTTAGTGGAAATAAGGGAACCTTATTCATTTATAATGAATGACAATACAATTGTTACAATACACTCTACTTTCAAATACCCATACCAGAGAATTGTGAATATGTTTGTATTTAGCATGACGACTTATAGAAGACTTACCTTACTAGTTAGAATTAACTTATAAAACTATTAATTGCTACATATACAAGTATGCATAAAGGCAAATATGCCAAAAATGCTCAGGAAAAGACAGAAGCCGAGCTGTTCAATTATAAAAAAATTATTTCCCCATTTAAAGTGTCATTTACAGAAGAAGAAGATAATGATTAGTAGGATGTATGTCCAGTAGTTTGGACTCCAAACCGATGTTATTAAGACTACTGATTTTTTAAAGTTAATTAAATTTATTAAAACTAAGTAATTTTCAATTTCACATTTTAGCATATTGCTTTGAAAATATGAAAATCCCTACCAATTAATTTTACTACTCTTTTGTACTTACTATTCACCAAAGATGAAATGATTTTTTTAAGTTCTAAATCTAATACTAGAAAGCACTAATTATGTTTGGAGAACTGTTTTTGTCAGATGGAAACTTCACTTCCAAAACAGCAGACCCTCTTAGAAATTTTTTACAGGCTACTATCAATTCAAATGTATAATAGTCCATTGCAATATTAGAAAAGTGAAAGTGTACCTCCAAGGTTTGAAGAACCTAAGCCACTTGATTGCAAGCCAGTGCCAATACCTGAGCCGAATGGCGTTCCAAAACTAACTCCCAGAGATGGCTGTGGCCCTGGTATAACAAAACAAAACAAAAACAGAAACAAAACAAAACAAAACAAAAAATGGGGGGGGAAAAAAAACAAATTTGCCTTACTCTTTCAAGATTAAAGTTTCTTTATGAAATTATTTTTTAAATAAACAGTGATTAATTTTGACAAATGCTATTTGCTAAAACTCAATTTTCAGGATGTCTCCCCAGCCTGATTTATCTATCCTAACTGATTTACCTATCCAAAACAAAATTGTTTTTAAGTGACTTGTTTGTGCCATACAATTAAGAGGCTTACCACACTGAACGATGAATGTTAATTTACCCTACTAAGTAATTTGAAATCTTTAATGTATTGTAAATTATAATTCTTTTAGTTTTACTTCTAGAATGGTTTTAGATCTCCCCACTTGTTTTCTGATGAAATTACTTGGTGTAATCAGTAAAGGTTTTTATTTTTTTTTCTTTTTAAAACAAGCTCCTTATCGTTAGAGTCAAGTCTCAACTGATCAGACTGACACTAACGTGGCAAAACTATCATGTTACTTCATAAGAGTAAGTACCAAAAAACTAGGCATCACTTTTTATATGAAATATAAATAATATATACAATAAATAGATAAAAAACAAGACAATGTTTTATTTTATTAAATTTATTGTTCATTTTAAAGCAAATCAATTACACAGTAACATGACAATTCCAACTTGTTCACAAAAAGTGATAACTGAGTTCTATTATTAAGCTCTGCTACATTACACCACTTATCACCTGATTAAATAAGATAGATAATGAACATTTACAAAGGCACCGCTGTGTACCTTGACAGATTCAATACATTCAAGATTTCAATTCAGAAGTTTCTTTCCAACATTTTGGAAAATGTACTCAGGTGCAGAACAATTAGTCATCCTTTTCCCGTTTGTTACTTTAAAGATTTTGGCTGAGTTTGTTTGGCAAGAATAGCATCAAACTTACTAGCCTCTCTTTTTAACTACTTTTTTTTTCTTTAACTAAGCAGAATACAAAAATCTAAAAATCTCTCATTTGATAAATAATTTATGAAAATTATTCAATAAATTTCATAGTACAATCTTCAGTCTTGTCTTTTTCAAGCACAGTGATCAGTGCATCTCAAAGTTGAGGGAACTGCCAAAGTAATATACAGTTTGAAATTTAAACTTTTCAAAAAAATCAAAGCCTTCAAGTTGTTCAATGAAGAATGAGGTTTGTATATTCAAAAGGTAGTGTAAAATTATAAAGCATTAAAAAAAAAAAAAAGAGGAAGCTGCATTTTGCTACACTGGGACAGAAACTGGACTTTTCAAATAGCTTCTACCCAGAAAATAAAGAATAAGAACTAATAGCAGCCAGAGTTCTTATACTATTATTAAAAAATAAATTAAAAAAGGATTTAAATTTTTACATCCAGTTTGAGATCAATTTGAGAATAAAATACCTGCCTAGCAGCTCTTTTGTAAAATGTTACTATAGGAAAAAGAAACTAAGCATATTACTCTCTTATTTCTAACAAAAATAACACGTAGAAAACACACGTCCAGTTTCTTGAACACTGAGAGACCTAAGTGTCACATGTTGATAGGAGGCACTGCTGGTGGAAGACCCTAAAGAATAATGCACACCACAGCCCTCAACCCTACAAGTCGTTAAGAGTTACTCAAATAACATGCTTTTTGTTGTGTGTGGGTCTGTTTTTAAGAGTAACCCTAATCATCAATATTCAGGATATAGGTAATCAAGAACTCTGACATGACAAGACTTTCCATTGCACAACAGGTACATGATACTTTGAGTTTTGTACCTTCACACAAATTCTGAAGGCAACATCATTTATAAAACTAGTAGGCAAATGTATAACATTTTTTAATATTAAAAACTCATGATAAATATCTCCCATGCCAAAGTATTAGCATATATTACACTCTGGCCACCATATAAATTAGTTTCACTATTAGAAAGCAGAATCTAAATCCTTCAGGCAAAAGTCACGTAAACAATTCAAGAAATCTGTTTCAAAATCTGAATAGTCATTCAATGAGAGGCTTAGTTCCATAAATAAAACCAAGTTAGTAGTAATATATCCCAATAATTGCCCAAAGTGAAATCTTCATGTAGAGTAACATTTTACAAAAGTTACCATATAATATATTCACACACAACAAAATCAAGTTTAGCACTGTAATTCATATTTTCCAGAATAAATTCTACTTTCTTAAAAGTAAAACTGCATTCACAGGAAAAGGACTAAAGTGCTAAAATTTTTAATAATTTTCAATAATACTCAAAATACCTAATGTAATTAGTATGATTATTCCTAAGTCATATTTTAAAAATAATTTTTCTTAGAAACAAAAAAATGCCTTTTCCCCAATTTGAAAAATTTTACTTACTGATTTAATGGGGAATGTTCCTTTGGTTGTTAAATACAACAAAACCACAAAACTACAAGAAACTAAAATGAAATACTTAAAGTTTCCTATTTAACACTACATCTTAAATGTCCAAACCTACACTAAAAGCTAGAAATTAGGAATTCCTAACAAAATGTCTCAGCTCTCCTTAAAAATAGCAGCTAAGTCACATGAGAATAGTCTTATTATGTAAACATCAAGAACTTTTAAAAGTGTCAAAACACAACAGCAAAACTTAATCCCAATACATTAGCTTAAAACAATCTATCCTAAGTTAAAATTATACTGATAATCCTAATGTAAATGTCTTAAGCTTTTTAAGAGGCTTCAAAAGCACTGATGGACAAGTGTACTCAAGATCTACTAATATGTCATTTATCCATGTATTGATGCTTATTTCATACATAATTAGCCTGCTGGTTTTTCATCAATTCTCTTCAGTCTTCAGAAGCAATAACCATAAATCATGCAGGCCTAATCTCTATTACATTTTTTCATTAAAAAACACCAAAGAAAAGTTAAGAAGTCACTTAAATCCATACCTCCACCTCCAAGAAAGACTACGCAGAAACCACCCTCAGAAGGTAGAAGCCTAAGAAGCTATCTGCACTTTTTACATTAATGAAGTCAAGAACTCATATGCAACCAAAAGCAAAACCCCTGACAACTCAGATCTTGCACAGATCAACAGTGATGTATAAAAACAGCACACCAGCTTTACCTAACTGAATCTAGATGGTCTTTAAAATTTGTTATTGGCACTTAAAAAAAAAAAAAAAGATGTCCTCAAAGTCACGAGACATAAAGAATAAGTCACTGAGTACAAAGCACAATGCAAGAATTTCTCAACAGGCTGTAACTCATGAAAGCAGTACATATCTAAGAGACCTCATCCATCTCCCTGTAGTGGTAACATGACTGGAATAACTAATATTCTAAGATGCATAAAGGAATGCACTATGGAGCTGGGGAGGCCTTCAAAGAAACAAAAGGAAAAAGAGAAGACATAATGCAAAACTGTTATTACTATTGTTTAGCTTCTCAGTTCTAAAAATCCACACAACTCAAAACGAAAACAATGTAAGACTGTTTAAGGCCGATGAGGAAGCCCTTACGTGGGTTTCAGAACTGCAGGGAACACAGAAAGCAGTCAAGTTTCCCTGAAGCGTGGCAAAAGTCACAATAAAATTAAATGAGCAAAGGCTCCTCAAGATGATTACTGTAAATCAAGCTAACATTCTCCACCACGATGGAGAGCAAACACCATACTCAACTCATATTGTTTACCTTTGTATCCTCGGAGCCTAGCACATAGTAGGCACTCATATGTACAGAACGAACTTATATCTTCATATGTCCATGAGCCCAAAATGCATGACCTCTCAAGACTGTCTACATAAGAGAACTAAAAACAACAATGCTGACAAGTGGTTTTGCTTCAAATTTAGTTGTATACCACAGAACATAATTCATTTATACCATGACATTTTAAGTAACTGACCTTTCTCAAGTTGTATTTATTAAAATGGAAATCCTTTATATTTTAAAGAATACTTAACCAAAACCCATGCTTATCTGATCTATTTTAAGATTAATATTGGCTCTAAAAAGTAAATTGGTATTATGTTGGTTTGATTAGCTGGTTAAATAATCAGAACTGATAATCACTAATTATGGGACTGATTCCTACACTGACTTGATAGGAATCAGCCACATAATGACTTTTTTCCCTCCATAACTTGAGAATGGAATTCTACACTCCAGCCAGCTAGAGAACTACTACAGAGTGCCACTGTGAGCCACTATTCACACGGGTCCAGCCATGGAATGTGGACGATTTGGCATAAACCAATCATCAGCCATTCACTGATGGTAAGTCAATTCTGTCATCTCCAAATGTGAAGAATAATTTTTAAACTGCCGGTACTGAAAACCAGAGAATGCTTTCCTAGTAGAGGCAGCCTGAATGCAATCTAGGTATGCCTGTGTTTTAATCTTTTTGTACTATAATTTACTACTGGACTATATGGAACTCTCAGAAAGACACATGTTATAGGAATAAGCATTACTCAAAAATGTATGAATGAGTAAAGTAAAAAATCAATATCCATTAAGATATTTTCTATGTCATACTTCAAGCCTGACAAAAAAAGAGACTGCAGAAGTAAAGACAATAATTTCCAAAAGACACAGGACCAAACTCCACATTGCAGAACTAGACTACAAAAATGTTTCTCTTGTTAGAAGTGGAATTAAACCAAGGACTAAAATTATCTGCTTTCCAGTATCTCACCAATTATTTTCATCATCTGCCCAGCTTCCCAGTTCATACTTCTTAATGTGCAATCCAGAACATCTCAAAACATCTTTTTCCTGCTCTTGCTACTGTTCTGTTCATTCTGAAAAGGTACAAATAATTCTAGCATGTACTTTCTTCCAAATTTGGTTAAGAGGACCTGTACTCTGTTTCCAGTCATTATGCATAAAAACAACCAAGTGATCTTCAACACACCTTCAGTCCTAACAATGTACTTCATCCTAAATGTGGGTAACTCTGTAATCACTATGTATGAGGAAACGAGAATGCACCATCTATCAGTATCATATATGAAAAATGCAATGTGTGGCTGGATTATCTCTGACTTTAAAACAATAAATGATACAATCACGATTTTAGAATCTAATATTCTTAAATGTAATTCGGTAGTGAAACACCATGTTCTAAAGGGCATTTATAGCAATACAGCAAATAACATTAAGTAATTCACAATATTCAATATCCAATTGATGTATAATTATTGCTAAGACTACCCTGCATTTTTTTATCAGGTATGTTTATAATTGTGTCCATCACAATTTTTAGATTGTATTGGAACAGCTACTCATAGAAATTTCTTCAGTGCTAACACAAAAGGAAGACTTAGAAAAATGCACATCAATGTTCTGCATTTGAACAGTAAGAAGCTATAACTTGAATGCATTCAGACCTGTAGCAGGCTGTTGCTGCTGTGTAAGTGTTGCAGCCATGGCAACGGCTGCTGCATTTGGCATGCTGCTGAAAGGGGTGGGTCCAGTAGTAACTCTGGGTGCATTCTGCCACTTCTTGGCTTCTGCTCGCCTGGCTTCAAACACATCTACAGCATCTCCCAAGAACATTTTCCTATAGCCAAGGTACTGTTCTTTTAGCACCTAAACAAAAGAAAAAAGAGACAGTTAATAAGTTCTTTGTTGACTTTGGAAATATATGAATAATCTAACTAGGAAATAAGTAAGCAGACAGAGGAAAGACACTGCCAATATTACACATTCGCCCTTAAGTGCAAATCAAAGGGAGGCATGGTGTGGGAAGTGATGCATGCAAGCTCTGTTACTCTCTGAAGTATTTTCTTCCCTATTTTTGTCATGTCTTTACAATAAACTGCCTAAAATATTCTGGCTCCATGACGCCCTCTTTAAAACGAGTTAGCAAAGCTTTTAAACAAGCAAAGTAATATCTAAAATTCCATTTTCAATATTCCAGTTTTTCACGTTTCCCCCTCCAACACCCAACCTTTTGATAACTTTTACATTCAAAAGGCTAAAAACTAGTAAATGCCTTCTTTAAAAGGCCTGGGTGACACGGGTTAAAATAAGAGGTTACCTTAGCAGAGAGAGCTTGGAGGGTATAAAGAGAACTTTTACTTTATCAATATTATTTGACTATTTCACAGTGAGAATGACTCATGTTGAGCTTGTGTCACCACACCGGGGGGGTGGGGATAGTGAGCTTATAATTTCAGATTAAGAAAGGAAAATTACCAAGGTCATAAAGTGGACTGGTTCAAGCAGTGCAACATCTGCCCTGATTAAGGCCATTAACGGGAGCGATTCTACTTCACATCAGAATTACTAAATACTTTCATTAAAGGCTTAATCTAATTTGGATCAGTTTCAAACAACTTTTTGAAGAGATGCAGAATTTTCAGATTTCCTACCATTCTCAGCAGAAATTAGTAAGGACTAGCCTTTTTGGTCTTAACACATAGAGCATTTAGAAATCTATTATTTACAGTATTTAAAAGTTATCATCCTCTTTTGTGTGGACATCAGTATTTGATGTTCCATTCCAAACTTTCCTACCTCTACAATGTATTGAAGCAGGCCTGCCAAAAACTGAAAACTGCGGGAAATCCAGTCAGAAGTAGGGTATGTGATATCAGAAGAATGAATTTTATTAAAATTGATCTCCCCCTAATCCATCCTCCCTTTTCTCTGTGCAACTGTGCAATTATATGCACATACCCATGCAATGTTTGGCATCGACGGCCCATAAATTTTAGTTCTACTTCAGGTACTAGAAAATAATGACCTGCCTTAGAGACTTGAAAGACAATTGGTTTAAGGAAAGGAAAAAAAAAAAAACAAAAAAAACTGACCTCAGCCATGATTTATATAATTACTGATACAATGTCCAATTTTGTTAATGTCCGTGAAGACTGGCTGGCTCAGGTAGTTTAAGCCTGTTTCAGCAGATTATCTCATGAAAAACAATACACAAGAAACAAAAATAAAAAAAAAACCACCTCTTGTGAGATTTCTATAAGTAAGTAAATCTCAAAACTATAGTTTGCTCACTAAAAACAGCTGAAAATAAATGGCAACACAGCACATCTGCGCACAGAACATCCTTTGGTTCTTAGGAATGTGCATTACAAAAAAAAGAGCAGGTCAAATTGTCATGTCAAGTTTATCCAACATGATCAGAGGTGATTTTGTGTGAATCTGTCTCACTGTTTTATGGTCATGTTACTGAAAAGGGTAGTCTTCAAACCAGAGAGGAGAAACTGCCACTGAAAAAGCATGTATGCTTACAAATGACATGTCTGGAATTTGCTTTAAAATATTCCAGGGGGAAAAAGCATCTCTGTGTGGAAAATTGATAAAGCAAGAGCAGCAGAATCTTGATAATGATTGAAGCTGAGTGGTGAGTAGCTGGGCATTCATTACAATAGTGCCCTACTTTGTGTGTGTGTATCTGAAAACTTTCACAGTAAAAATTAAGAAAAAAAAAAAATCTGTACAACACAGACTTCAAAATATCAACAGGGAATCATCTTTAGCCCTTTAAAAAACTAAAGTAATGGGCGCCTGGGTGGCTCAGTTGGTTAAGCGACTGCCTTCGGCTCAGGTCATGATCCCGGAGTCCTGGGATCAAGTCCCACATCGGGCTCCCGGCTCAGCGGGGAGCCTGCTTCTCCCTCTGACCCTATCCCCTCTCATGCTGTTTCTCTCTCTCTCTCAAATAAATAAATAAAATCTTAAAAAAAAAACAAAAAAAAAACTAAAGTAATATTTATTACAGACCTATAAATTTCAAGAAAATTCGAAAAAAATTCCTTCTTTAAAACTAAATTATCTAAGCGCCATCTTTCACGTGGGCAGAAGAAGTTGCTGTTTAGTTTTCGTTTCCTCGTGGGACGCCGCAGAAATGTCTTCTGTGCTGCTTCTGAGCTGGAGTTGAGGACTTGTTGATTACCTCCCATTTACCAGGATCACAGCAAATTAGATTTAACTGTGACTGGCATGCGAACTATCTGACATCAGACATGGATGAGGAATATTGCTATATAAACCACAAGCTACTGTGAATAATGCTATTAACATGGCTGTACAAATATCTCCTTGAGACCCTGCTTTCAACTCTCCTGGGTATATACCAGAAGTGGAATTGCTGGATCATATGAGACTGGACAAAGACTCAGAGGAGTCTCCTGATCCCGCACCCAACCGTGAAGCAGAGGCTCTCTGATTTCATTGCATAATGGCAAAGACAGTTTTACAGGCTGAAACCAAATCACTGGGATAGAGATAGCGTGCAAAATTGCAGGGAAGGAAAGTTTCAGGGAAGGGAAGGAGACCCTGGAGAGAATGGGGACAGATGTGGGAGCTGAAGTAGAGGACAAGACGAGGGAGGTTCCAAACTATGGCAGGGGCGCCAGAATGGGGGAAAGCAGGAGGAGAATATAAACCCCAACTATTGCATAGTTTTATGAACAATGTACTGATGTGTACTGTTTCTAGCCCTCTCATCAACTTAATTCAAGGCAAAGGTCTCAAGGATGGAATGTTGGAATTATAGAACTGCGCCCAGTAAACAAGAAGTCAAAATCCATGGTTTTTCTCATTACATAAAATTGTCATATTAAAGTTACAAATGTTACCTCCAAAAAAAAAAAAAAAACAAAACTAAATTATCTAAAAAATTTGGTTTGGAATTTTAAATATATTAAAGCAAAGGTCCAAAGTATGCTCATTTCAAACATGGTATAATTTAAATGGTTAACTTTTTAAAAAATCTATTACTATGCACCAGATTAAAATAAAAATGAAAATAATGGTAATCTCAAACTGTATTCTACGCAGTTACTAATTTATTTAGACTCAGGTTTGGATACTTTGAATTTTAAAGGTTTTTCTGACTATATAACTCCAAAAAAGAATTTAATTATATTTGCCTCACTAGCTGGAAAAAGTATACTTACATTTAACATTTCACTTAAATTTTAAAAACTAACATTACACAAGATACAAAATATTCAGTGACAGATTATTTTATATTATTTAATAAACACAAATAGCTCCCTGTATTTAGAAGAGAAAAATGTAAGCATTTGATGACCAATAAGTATTTAAAACATATGTAAAATTAAAGCAGTGCAAAATGATTTTGCTACTAAGAATGTTTATTTTCTGTAGTACTGCTTATTGTGGTAGAGATGGAAACAAGCTAAATGTCCAACAAAAGAGGCCTGGTTAAGGAAACTATGCATGTATATACAATGAAATCCTATATAACTACTAAACATGATGCTGAAGAAATATACATATTAATGCAGAGAGTTGTTTACAATATACTACTGAAAAAAGTTAAAACAGCTGACTGCATAGAATACTTGGATCTTTTTGGGAAAAAAATAGATCACTTGGGTCTAATATACAGATATGTGAACTGGTAATGAAAACTTACCTTTACATTTTCATGAATAGACTGAAGTTGTGCAGCTAAAGCTACAAATGTTTGATAAATTTTCTGCATAGCCATTGACAAATCTATAAAAGAAAATTATATTATCACACAAATATCTATGTAACACAATTGGTATTTCTCTATTACTTGAGTCCAATTTTTGGTACAGTTTAAAGCATAGGAGGAAAAAACTACATGAATAGTTGCACGAATAATGAGAAGACAGCACAGTGAGCACACTGAGAGCAGGGTGTCTGCATTAGTCATCAGGGGGAAGGGAGGAAGCCCTGAGACTACTGTCCTGGTTAGCATAGTAAGAATTCATAATAAAGCACTTTCTACTTACAGAGAATAAAGATCTAATCAAGGCCTTAAGGAAATTTTCTTATAGCAGCTTAAGACAACTACTAGTAGTTATTCAGAATATCTATTATGTAATGACACCTTAACCTTTCTCACCAAAAAATAGTGCTATCAAAAAAAAAAAAAAATCACCACAGAAAGCATGTTACCTTGAGGGGTTATATGTGAGTTATTTGCTTGAGTGGCAAGATGGTTTTCTAGTTCTTCGATCTGCTGTCTGTACTGCTGAAGCTGTACCTCAAACTGCTGAACCAAGATTCTGAAGTAGCTACACAAAAACATTTACAAAGTCAGATCAAAGTTTTAAAAATATTATTTTCCTTACACTCAAAATACCAAATAAATAAATATATGTCCCCATTTAAGTAGGCCTTGACTTAGTCTGACGACCTAATGACATAGCACAGATATTATTGAAAGAAAAACTAAATAAGTTTATCAAGGTATCAAAAATAGATGCACATCCTTACTCTAATCATGAAAAATCCCAATTAAGGGATAATCTACAAAACAGCTTTATACTCTTCAAAAGAATCAGGGTCATGAAAGACAAATAAAGACTGAATGGGAGAGAGTAAGGAGAAATAACAACTAAATGCAAAGTGAATAGGATCCTGGAATCAGAAAAGTACACTAGTACAAAACAGATCGGATCCTGGAAAATAAAAAGCACTTTAGTGGCAAAGTCAATAAAATTCAAGTAAGTTCTGTAGCTTGGTTAATAATATCGCACCTATGTTAATTTCCTATTCTTGGTGGTTAACGTTAAGGGAAGCAGGGTAAGGGATATAAGGAAATTCTTTGTACTACCATTTTTCAAATTTTCTTAAGGTCTAAAATAAGTTCAATGTAAAAAGTTTTTGTTTCTTTTTAAAAGTGCAATTGTCAGTCAGGTTTTACAAGCAAGTACTTAGGGTTCTTATATTTATAATCTAAAAACACTATAGTGTTTACAGAAAAAACATGTAATACTACTACTATTCTGATAAATTTAACTAGAGAATGCCAGAAAGATAAAAGGGACCTTGAATAGCATGCAAAGCCTGCCGAATGTTATTCTGTAAGAAATGGAGAACTATGAAAGCTTTTTGCAGTGGAAAATGACACAATGCACCATTTTAAAACCAGCTCTGATGGCAGCATGGAGAACAATACAGAGGGATAAAATACTAGAGGAAGTCCAGTGAGGAAGCACAGACCATGCTAATCTGAGTAAGATAAGAGGAGCATTACTGTCTTTGTTAATTTCCTGATTTAGATCATTGAACTGTGGCTATGTAACAGAATATTATATTTAAGGAATACACATTGAAGTACTTTAGCATAAAGGACATCATGTCTGCAAATAACTCAAACTGTTCAGGGGGGAAAATATGTATATACATATAGAGAGCAGGGAACAAAACAAATATAGTAAAAATATTAACATGTAAGGAAACTAGATAAAAGATACAATGGAATTCTTGGTTTTATTCTTGAAACTTCCCTATAAGCCTGAAATTATATCATAATAAAAAGTTAAAAGAAAAAATAAAGTGAGGGACCAGGAATCAGACGGACCTATACCACTCACAAGCTCAGGGCTTCACCTCTTCATGCCTCAGGCTCCTCATCTCTAAGAATGGAATAGTAACAGCTGTAAAGGTTTTGTGGAAAATGAGATAAAGTACGTAAAGTGCTAAGCATACCGCTTGGCATATGGTAAGCATCTGATAAATATTAGCTATTATTATCTCTAGCAACAAAAAAGGATATAAAGAAAAGAAACAAGATAGAGATCACATGGCAACTACACAAATACACAACCTACATGATGAGACTGCAGGTGGATTTTTTAAATTTTAACTTATCTACATCTTAACTGCTGTTCCTGAAAACTTATTACCTATATGAATAAAACTATGCAAATAAGTAAAAGGGTTAAACTATTTCTAGAATGCCTGTTTAAGGAAGGGATGATCATAAAATTATTTTTAAATTAAAAAGTCCTTATTGATAAAAATATGTTTCTACTACCTACAAAATTTAATATAGTGGAATAGGCCCTGTACGTAACAGGCAAATAAACTATAATTGCATAATAGTGGTTAAAAGCTCAGATCTTAGCTGTCACTTACCCTTCAATAAAATGAAGGTAAGAACTGCCTTCTTAGGGTTATTATGAGAATTAAATGGAGAAATACATGTTAAGTGCTTATTAACCCAGGTTTGCTACAGAGTAAACTAAAAATTCTTAGCCTGTGTATTGTACTGATTTGCTTTCTTATGGTGAGAAAATCTAGTAACTTACTCAGCAGGAGCTGTGTTTTCATGTTGGAGTCCAGGTGGTGTTTTCTGGGTTCTTAAAGCTATTTCAGCATTCTTTAACTCCTAATAGATCAGGGGATTAAAGAAAAAAAAGACCAGTTAAAAATACCAATTTTCTGGACTGAAACTTCAAACAATGCCACTCTTATGCTATGAGAACATGCTATGTTTAACCTGCTTTACAAGTTGCTAAAACCTCTTCCCAAAGAAGACAAAGTACACCTTTAAAAAATTTTATGATAAATTTACAATGAGCTGCTGATCTATTTTAAGAACTATGGACTCAGGGCACCTGGGTGGCTCAGTCAGTTAAATGGCTGCCTTTGGCTCAGGTCATGATCCCAGGGTTCTAGGATCGAGCCTCACCACAGGCTCCTTGCTCAGCAGGGAGCCTCCTTCTCTCTCTGCCTGCCAATCCCCCTGCTTGTGCTCTCTCTCTCTCTGACAAATAAATAAAATCTTAAAAAAAAAGAAAAATAACTATGGACTTCTGTAAAATTCATGAAGTTAATTCATCTACAGCAAGACTCTGCTATTATTTAAAAATCTTTAATATACAAATACAGAAAATGCTATTTTAAAAAAGCAAGGTAGTAGCAATAATAATGTTGAGGCTGATGCAGCAGGAGTTAACATTCTGGCAACTTACTATGTACCAAGCACTAGCTAAAGGCTTTATGTGTACATGGTCCATCCTTAATAACAACCTTATAATGTATGTGATGTCTCCCTTTATACCAATGAAGAGGGGAACTTACAAGGACACGAGGTAACTTGTCCAGACCCATGTAGCTGGGATACCTGAGACCTGCATCAAAGCAGCCCCATTTTAAAGCTTACATACCTAACCATTCTTATATTGCCTTCTACTGTTCCTCAATGCCATTCCTCTCTTTTAGCCAGTGGTTTTTCAAGACTGATACTCTGGTTCTACCCCCTTACATCCCACACTGCTATCACCTCACTGATTTTCAACCTCTATTTAAGTTCTTATTTAAAAAAAGTACCTTAACTTTATATTCCCTGCAGCAACCTCTTGCACTCATCTTACTGCCAAACTAAGTCTCTAACAGTCTCTACCTGTTCTTTCCACTTCCTTTTCATTCTTCACCTCAGTCTTCCATCCTATCCCACTTTAGGACAAATGCCCTGGAGGGATCTGGACTATTAACTCTGAACCCTGCCTACCTCTTGCCAGGCCCAGACTCATAATCAGTGCTCCTATGATACCTAACTGCTTACAGATCCTCAAACGTGCCTATTTCGCGGCTCCATGCCTCTGCTTGGTATTCTTTCTACCAGCCTGGTGAACACTCATTATGTTCAGGATTCAGCACAAAGGTATCCTACTCTGGACAGATGATAAAAGTGCCCACTTGAGTTCTTTGTGCCTCTATCATACCTTGTACCTGGAACATGTTACCCAACTGATTTAACTCATTCTCCCTAGTATATTTTAAGTCTTTTGACCCCAAACACTTCTGTTGAAGTGCTCTGTGTATAACAGATCCTTAAAAATGCTCACTGACTGCATGTAACCTCAACAAACCATTGGCACCTGCCCTACCCAAAAAGAAGAGATTTAAATTCCTTTCTTATTTAAACTCTTGAGTTATGTAACCAAAAAATGAAGGATTTAAGAGATTTTGCTTTCATAAGATTCTGGTCAATCACAACACTGCTCCTCAGAATTGCCTGCATTTCCCAAAAAGGCTTTCTTTGAAGAAAAGGTTTAAGGGTTAAAGAAGACTGATAACTACTTCACTAAGGGAGTCAGAATATTTTCTCAACTGATAATTCACTAAACTGTAGTAGAGCAATAATTCCTGAATTAGAAATAAGAATCTTATATCAAATTTCTTTGATATCACCTAAAAAATTTTCTAAACTCGACTTAGATGACTTTTTCCTTACGGACACTTTGACTCATCCTCTTCTTCATTTGCCACCTTTATACTCTACCCAATCTTTTATTATTTCATTTACACCACTAGTCTTTTAGTATCTTTGGGGTTGGGTCTTTATCTCTGAAAGACTATTAACAAGTCTGATACATAAAAGGTATTCTATAAATATTTATGAATGGAATCATCCAGTGCTAGAGTTACAATGGATCCCATTATAGCATTCATTTCTCTTTTTCCTAAGTTTGCTTCCTCTACTACTGTGCTAATGACCCTTCCCATATAATTTATATAATTTCATATATTTCACATATGAAATTTATAATTTCATGTAATGTTTAATCGGAGTCTAAACATTCTCCACTGTCTAAAAGTGTAACTAACATTTCCTTCCTCCTAGAAAGATGATACATACATATCTGATGATGTATACAGAACAATAAGTGGAAAAAAAACATGGGAGAATATCTTAATCATATTTAACTAAAGAGTTTGTAGGCAACCAGGAAATCTGAAAGCAGACAATAAAGGCTTTGAATTCCTTTTAAACATCATAGTTTAGAATAGCTACTTTAGTAATACATTTTTATTAAAAATATCACAAAGTATTCTCTAATAGTTGACTTGAGGACACATAAGCACATACAAACTTCCAATTTTAAATCAAATAAGTCCTGGGGATTTAATGTACAGCATGGTGACTATAGTTAATAATAATGTATTGTATATTTGCAAGTTGCTAAGAGGGTAGATCATGAAAGTTCTCATCTCAAGGGGAAAAATTTTTTTAAGTATGGTGGTAGATGTTAACCAGATTTGTTGTGGTCATTTTGCAATATATACAAATATTGAATCATTACACTGCACACCTAAAGCTAATATAGTTTTATATATAAATCATATTTCAATAAAAAGGGATATATGAGCACCTTTAAAATTTTTACTTAAATTATTATCACTTTATGAAGAGCATAGCACTCTGATAAGCCCATGTTTTAAAAAGGCATATAACAGGGGCATCTGGGTGGCACACTTATCATGAGATTAAGCCCCACATTGGGCGCCCTGCTGAGTATGGAGTCTGCTGCAGATTCTCTCCCCCTCTCTCTCTGCCCCTCCTGCTGGTAAGCGTACACCTTTCTCTCTCGTTTGCTCTAAAATAAATAAATCTTTAAAAAGGCATATCACGGGCGCCTGGGTGGCTCAGTTGGTTAAGCGACTGCCTTCGGCTCAGGTCATGATCCTGGAGTCCTGGGATCGAGTCCCACATCGGGCTCCCTGCTCAGCAGGGAGTCTGCTTCTCCCTCTGACCCTCCCTCCTCTCATGCTCTATCTCAGTCTTTCTCTCAAATAAATAAATAAAATCTTTAAAAAAAAAAAAAAGGCATATCACATAAAGTTCATTAATAGATGAGGGAAAACTCTAGGGAAAGATTTCTAGACTGCCACAATCAGATCAAGCATATTTTATAACTGTGAAATATAAAACAAATCATCTACCATCAATCTTCCCCAACAATGTAGATAAGAACTATGTACTATATATTTTATATATATTATACCATAGAAACAAAAAACAAGTACACATGAGTGACAAAAAACATGAGCCTCATTAACATTTTTAACTAAGACATAAGACTAGCAAGTCATCAGAATTATTTATAAAGCATGATATAGTTATTATTTTATCGCTGACAGATTTTTAAAAACATATTTTTCTGCCCAGCTTGTATAATATAGCAATTTAGCCAGCAGGCACTCTTAGGAAGCAAACTAGTTAAGAGTATCACCTCTAGAGTTGGATTACCAGGGTCTGAATCCAAGGTCTTCCATTTATTAACAAAGCTCTCTGTCCATTTTCTTATTTATATAGATAAGATAAGAGTGCCTACCTCATAGATCTGTCATGAAAACTAAACTGGACTAATAAATATAAACTGCTTAAAATACTGCCTCATAAATAGCAAGCACTCAATACAAACTAGTAACTATTATTATTAAAGCAGCTTAAAAGTACACAAGCCATATGGTTTTCTTATAGTGTATCTGTATCAAGTCTTATAGTCTATAAAAGAATGATTTCCACTTACATAAAACAAAACAAAACCCTACAATAAAATGACTGTAATTTAGTTTACCTGAGCAGTTTCTATTTTCAACTTGTCAATATTGAGGGTGTTTCTCTGTAATCCACTGGCAGCCAGTGACAGAAGCTGCTTCAGAGCTTTAATATCTTCTTGTACTTTAAGCATGGCTTTTGAAGACATTCTACTAATTTCTTCTTGTACCTGCTTTTGTTCCTTCACAAATTTCCTAAGAAGATATATAAAACTGACTTAAAAAAATACACTTTTGGTTTCCTACAGGAAGAAAGTACATTTACAACAGGTTGGTCAGAGTCCTAGTGTTTTAAGAAGGAAATATTAAAAATTCATCTACAGTTCACATGTTTTCAGAATGACAGTAAAAAAATTTTAATTCCTATTATTCTGCTTTCTCTCCGTTTATAAAAATATTAAAATTTTTACCCAAGTTAAAATGTTTAAGAGGAAGAAGAGATGTTCCCCCTAAAATTTATTCTAACATTCTTCAACATGATTTATCTAATTATATTTTACACACTTACTGGAGATTTTCAACATCCTGGCAGATGACAGGAGGTAGATTTTCATCCTTCAGTGCTTTACTATCCCTAAGAAAAATGCCACAGATGTATTAAAGCCATTGAGATTATAAAAAGCTAACAGCTGAGTTCCACTAAAGTATGTGTTAAAGCGGAGGAAATAAAGCAAATATTGCCCATTTATAGCTTTCATGGTTGATTTCAAATCTCTTTATAAAAAACCGTAAGTTTCCTGACCTTTAAAGTAACTTTACCACTTCATCTGACAGGGAGATTTCTTTTCTAAAAAGACTGGCATCTATCGTTAAGTACACATAAATGCATCTGACCAAATGTTTAAGAAAAAAATTAGAAAATACAACAGATTAAATATTGAAGTAACTTCCCCTGGCTCAAAAATTCTGACTGACCTTTTATTCAGTTCAAAAATATTAAAGCATTCATTAAAGAAAGTCTACAAAACTTCTCATAATGAGATGCTCACTATATTTTAATAATTTCAATTTGTTCTTCAACAAAATAAAAACTAGGAATAGGCTAAGGGAATCATAAACACTTAATGAGGATAGGAATAGGTGAAATTTGGCATGCTGTAATGTAATTATGAGTTAAATTTCAGTCACACATCTGCTACTACTTCCTTGATATAACCCTAAGCAAACCTCAATCTCTTCCAGCTTTCTCATTTATGTAATAGGGCTAAAATATACACAAGATGTTTTGGAGGCATGAACTCGATCATTTATTTACAAATGTTTTATTTAATGTAATACAAATTAGGTGAGAAAATACAAGTAGTAGTAAAAATAGTGATCTTCAAACATATATGATGTATATGGAGGCTTTTCTCCCTCTTCATCATAAGAAAATAAATGGTACTGGTATAGTAATTTACATATAAAAGGTATATATATGTAAAATTGAGCATAAAGCATTCTAGAAAGAATTGGTTATAAATTTTCCTAATAATTAAAAATTAAAGATTTGACCTTCCAAAATCTTTGCATATGTTTATTATTTTATTTTAGACAAAAACTGATTCAAAGAATTTTTCTTCTAAATGCCTATATGGTTTCATTTACTTCCAACGATACCACTTGCCTATAAATTAACAAATAAAATTCTTCAATTAAAAATTGCAAACTTACTCTGGTCTTGTTCCTGTTTTATCACCTAGAAAATTCAAGAAGCTTCATGTAAGAACAGGTCATTTAACAATGTATTCCAAATTCAAGTTTTAATTTAACACAAACTAGGGTATAAAAAGAAACTGCTAAGCATTTTTTAGACTGCCTCTTATACATCATGTGAGGTCATGAGTTGTCATAAACTCCAAACAAAACATGTTATGGAGACATGTTTGTGTACATATAAACAGACAGTTATGTAGCTGATTTGTATCTATTTCTTTAAGGGCAAGAATCTTCCTCTTTCAACTATCTTCCATGAAAAAGATTCTTGCTTAGCGCAGTTTAACTCCTGAGAGTTTTACTTGATGCTTTCTTAGGGACTAGCAGTTTAGAATACTAAAATATGTCAGATTACCTGGACGTCTCTAAATATTTTACAAAAGCAGCAATTTTTTTTAAAGATGAAGTTATTAATGTGCGCAGATATATCAACTACTTTCTCACTAACACCTATTTAGTGGTTATCATTAACAGTATTATGTCTAAAAGTAGAAAAGAAAAATTTTCCGTCAGCAAAATGCAGTGACTCCCTTTCTCCTTTTCCAAAATTTATTTCACACTACAAAATAAGACCTGCTTAATTAAGAAAATACAGGAACACACAAAACTTCATCCCACCAGAGAACCTTAATGGTTCCTCTTATAACCTATTTCTGCACTTACACACACATTTTTAAAAGCAATCAGGATGATTATAAGTTATGCTAACATATTTTCTCAGCATGTTGTAATTAAGTCTTTTCCAAGTCACGTAACATGATTTTAAATGACCACAGAATACTGATGACATAGCTGTATCAGAACCTTTATGTCCAACCCTCTTCTTAACGTATGAGCATTCACTATATAAACAATGCTGCTATAGTCAATGTCTTTATCTCCAAATACTTGTGCATGACTTTATTTGTATTCCAAAAAAAGAGGAATTTATAGGTCAAAGATTACATCAGGGAACGCCTCTGACATCAAACTGATCCTTTAAAACAATTGTTCCACTTTATCTTCCCACCTACTATGAGTAAGAGTACTTTTTCCACCACACCCTCAACAACAATGAACATTTTTTTAAAACAATCACTGCCAGTATATAGGTGAAAAATGCCACTTCATTATAATCTAAATTCATATTTCTGACAGTACTAAGTAAAACATTTCAAATGTTAATTAGACAAGTACATTTCTCCTTTAGTGAATGGCCTATTCAGGCTATTTGTACATCTTTGAGGTATGTTTCTCACTGACTTCTAAGAGCTATTTCAACATTATGCATATTAATTCTTTGTCTCATATATATATTTCATGTGTCTATTTCTAAAATCAGACCCTAATTTTAAGACACATCTCAATTTCAGAGGTTAAAATGTGAAAAAATAAGCATCTAGAAATCAAGTATTTTTCTTCCAATTTGTCATTTACCTTTTGCCTTTGTCCATGGGGTTTCTTTTGTTTACCTCTTTAATCTAACTGTAATTTATTTTTCCATATTTTGTATTTCACTGATTCTAAGATCTTTCTCTTTCATAGTTTAACATTTCTGAAATTGGTACCCATGTTCTACAGATGGGGGTCTTTGATTGGATGAGACACAGTAATATAAAGTAGGAATTTAATTTTTTTTCCAAACAGTTCAACTTTTTTATTCATTAATGTACTATTTTGCTCTTTCCTTGATATTCCATTTTTATTATATTCACAGAAGTTTATACAGACAAACCTGTGTACATAAAACTTAGGCCTGTTTTTAGTCTACTGTGGGCCCTGACTAGTCTATCTAGCTTTGCATCTGTAATACCTGTGGACTGCTATAAAAGCTCCCTAATAGCACTCTGTAACTGTTCTTGCCCTCCTGCACATTATCTTCCACATGGCTGCCAGAATGCTCTTCTTCAAAAATGTATCTCAGAGCACGTGGGCGGCTCAGATGGTTAAGCGTCTGCCTTCAGCTCAGGTCGTGATCCCGGGGTCCTGGGATCAAGTCCCGCGTCGGGCTCCCTGCTCAGTGGGGAGCCTGTTTCTCCCTCTGCTTCTGCCACTCTGTCTCTGACTCTCATGAATAAATAAGTAAATAAATAATCTTAAAAAATAAATAAATAAAAACGTATCTCATGTCACATTATCCACATCAAAACCCTAGCAGGTCTCAACTGTCCTCCATGTAATTACAAAACTCCTTAAAGTGGCACACACGGCCCTTCCCTTTATGACGTCTGGAATCTGATCTTCCCCTGCTGTAGCTCGCCAGTCTTCTAGCAGTTCTTCAAAAGAGTAAAGATCATCCTCATCTCTAGATCTTGCTCTATGCTGCCCCCACTTACAGAACATTGTTTCCTACCACTCTTCATCTATTAAACCCAATACTGTAGGTCCAGGCTAACTGATATAGCTACTAGAGAAACAGAGAAATCCTTCACATTAAAAAAAGAATCCCTTGACATGTATAGCAGGTTAAATGGAACTGATGTGGTACATCAGGTCATGTATATTTATTCTACATATTCCTTTTGTTCAACTCTAAGGTATAACATGAGAGGAAGACAATGGGGGAAGGCGGGGGGTAAAAGGAGGAGAGATTAACTCCTTATATTTCTCTTACTCGTTTGCCTCAATCAGCTCTTTCACATAGAACCTAAAAGCAATTACAATAAATAGAGAAACAGTTTCATAATTAAAATCAAAGTAGTTGGAGGGTACCAAACTGCTCCAGCTGAGTAAAAAAATAAGCTGCTAAAACATCTAAGATAATTTTTCTAATTTTGAAGTTGCTACAAAGAAAACTAAGTAAAAACAAGAGATAGACCCCTATGTTTAAAAATCAGTCAATTTTCATTCAAATAAAAATAATCCCAAATTTTCTAAGTTTAAAAGGATTTTAGGATAGCCAACTTTTAAAACAGTACTTCACCCTAGAATAATATCTCTATATAATAAAAACCATGTCCAAAAAAAAAAATTCTTACATAGATATATGGACACGGCATATTTTACATCTTCATCTATTACCTCATTCTAAGTTCTTCAGAGGGGTTCAATGCAATATGCATATATATACCCTACTGAAACATGCTTTCTCCAGAGGCATAAGAGACATTGCAAGGCAAAACAAAAACTCATGCACAGGGACAACAAAACTAAAACACTTTTTTTTTTTTTAAGATTTTATTTGCCAGAGAGAGAGAGAGCACAAGCAGGGGGAGCGGCAGAGAGAGAAGAAACAGGCTCCCACTCCCTGTGGGACTCGATTCCAGGATACTGGGATCATGACCTGAGCTAAGGGCAGACACTTAACCGACTGAGGCACCCAGGCGTCCCTAAAACACTTTTCAAAATGAATCTAGACTGGCAATTTTTAAAAAGAATATTCAACATGGCAAGAACACAGCGAGAAGGGCATTTTCATACTGGCTGGTGGGAAATAGATTGGTAAAACCTTTCTGAAAAGTGATTTCACAATATATACCAAGGGTCTCCAAAACTGTCCCTTTCTTTAAGCCAATGATTCAGTTTCTAGTTATTTGTCTTGAAAAAATAACCAAAAATATGAATGAAAATTTATAATAAAAGCAAACACCTAGACAGCATCTACTATGTGCCTGGCTCTGCTGAAGTCTTATAAATAGTAATCCTCAGACCAACACTGTCAAGTAGGTACTATTATTTTCCCCCACTTTACATAAAGAAACTAACGCACAGAGGGATAAATAACTTGAATAAGGTCACAGAGCTTGTAAATAGCTGGAGGGATTTGAAACCAGATGATTTCAGCTCAAGTCTATACCCTGAAACTACAATACTATTTTGCCTCTTTCTTTTTTTTTTTTTTTATTCATGAGAGACAGAGCGAGAGAGAAAGGCAGAGGGAGAAGCAGGCTCCCGCCCGATGCGGGACTCGCTCCCAGGACCCTGAGATCATGACCTGAGCCGAAGGCAGACGCTCAACCATCTGAGCCACCCAGGCGCCCTATTTTGCCTCTTTCTATAAAGATGCTCAATATGTTGAGCTTCTACTTCCTAGAATAAATGAACTGAAAACAAACACTAACAATAGAATAATGGTTGATTAATGATATATCAATTCATAATGCTGATATTAAGCAACAGTAGAATACCCCTAAAAGAATTACTGAACTGACAAATACTTGTGATATAATACACGAGAAAGAGCAGATTACAAAGCAATACAGTTGACCTTTGAACAATGCAGGGATTAGGGGTCCCAACCCCCCAGGCAGTTGAAAATTCGTGCATAATTTTTGATTCCCCAAAATCTTTACTAATAGCTTACTGTTGACCAGAAATTGTACTGATAATATAAAGTCAATTAACACACACTTGGTATATGTACTATATACTGCATTCTTACAATAAAATAAGATAGAGAAAAGAAAATGTTTTAGGAAAACCATAAGGAAAACACATTTATAGTACTCCACTGTTATTTATTGGAAAAAGTCCACATATAAGTGGACCTAAACAGTTCAAAGCATGTTGTTCAAGGGTCAACTTGTATACCCTATATGTGTGCATGATCGCAACTTAAGAATATATATTAATACACACATTAAGATAGCTACATAAGACATAAGCACATACAAAACTGTTTTTTACAAAAAAAATCTTAAACACACAATACACACAAAATTTGTGAAATATAAAGCAAACAAATTTAAAAGTAAAAACTTTACTACTAAATATATAACTAAAAATCTTCCTGACATAGGAATTTAAGTTACTGTTAGAATATAACATTACTTACTCTTTTTATCTGATGAGCTACTAAAATCTATACCACCAAGACCTTCATTGCCTGCAGTTGAAGTAGCTGCTGTGGTTCCCAAAGTCAAGCCTAAAGCATTCTGTCCAAGTCCTACAAATAAGCCAAATATAATTTACAAAGTTCACTGAAAGTCTTTATAATGATTTTCCCTTAATGACCAAAGCTCTCAAATGCTTTTAAGTTGGATCCCGTTTTCTTCATTCTTAAGTAAATAACAAAGAATAAGTCTGGAGTGAGGCAATGGTATATGTAGTTTGGATGACGTAATTTTAACTTCTTTACTTTTTAGGTCATTTTTTAAAGTGTAGTTGACACACAATGTCACCACACAATGTCACATTAGTGTACAACAGTGATTTGACAAGTCTACACATTATGCTATGTTCACAAGTGTCACTACCCCATCTGTCACCATACAACCTTATTATAATAACATTGATTATATTACCTAGGCTATATCTTTCATCCCAGTGACCTACTCATTCCATAACTGGAAGCCTGTACCACCCCCTTCCCCTTCACCCATTTTGCCTGTCCTCCCTACCCTTTCTGGCAACCATCAGTTCTCTGTATTTATGGGTCTATCAATTTTTCTTTACTAAAAACATCAGAGCGTATCTGTTAATTCAAAAATGTGAACATACTACTTATTGTTTTTTTAAACCCTCCTAAAAAAGCAGTTTTAGTTTGTGTATTTTCAGGTGAATACTTCTTGTCTTCCAGTCATGCTTTGGAATTGTATACTTTTAAAATAATCTAATATTGGATGTGTTAATTAACTTGATGGGAATTTACATTGTGCACGTATATATGAAATCATCATGCTCTACACTTTAAGTATCTTACAATTTTACTTCTCAATTATATCTCAATAAAGCTGGTGACAGATAAACAAATAAATAAATAAAATAATCTACTAATGATTTATAAGATTTCAATATAACATAAAGCAAATAGTTTTACTATTAATGAAATTTAAAGAACTGAGAGTTGGAAGCCTTACAGTTCAAACATCATCAAAATTTTATACTCCTACGTTTTCTTAACAAAACTTTAATGAAAGAAGTAGACTTCATTTATTTAAATTCTACCTCACTGACAAAAGGAACTGAAGGGACTAAACTATAGTTACTCCTAAGTCATTAATGTATGCTTGTGAATCACGTAGCTCAATTTTAAAAAGACGTGCATTGGTAAATCATCTAAGTCCATGCATTCCCAAGCTGACACAACTGTGGTTCTTTTTGGACAGACACTATTTACTTTAGAAACAGAGGAAACAGTAGGATGTACTGGATAAGAGCATGGGATAACTGAAAACCGGATTTAAATACTGACAATGTGCGACAAAAAATATAGCTAAATAAAGGTCCATTTTTTTTAAAAAAATCAATGGCATCTTTAGGTTAGCATAACCATAAATCAGGCACTGACGTGTGTCTAGAGCCTAGCAAAAATTAGAACAGGCCTAAAAACTCATTAGCGAGACACAAGAACAATCCTCCACCTCCCCTTTCTGCTATTTTTGTGTTTTGCTCTCATAGGAATTTTTGGGAGAGATGTTTAAATACTTATCCTGCAAAGAATGTATGTTATAGTCATCCAGTGATTTGGTTATTAGGAGACATTTTGAATACCCACAAGGTTAGACAATAGTGACAAAGATAAGTATTTGAAAGATCAACGCAAACTTAAATGCTACAAATTTTTACAGATGATCTTCACCATCTCCTTTTTTCCCCTCCCACTGACCAAGAGTTTCTTCATTAAATTTAGTATCTGAATAGAGTACATGAAAGAACCGTTTAATAGAAAACACCAGGTCATACTCCTTCATCTTTCCCACACAACCAAATATTAGACACCTATAGGTGTTCAGTAAAACTTCTGAAATTAAATAGCCATTATAAATGAACATACGTATTATTGGAAATTCTGTGATTTCAACATGTTTCAATGTTGAAAAACATGTTTTTCCTAACTCATAAATTGTTAAAGAGAAATTCTTGATGTGATATTGCTATTTGAGATAATCATACAATGTTTTCAAGTCAGAGGAAAGCTTTTCTCACTCTTACATTTTATTACATTATATATAGTATGTTTCCTCTATTATTCATTCCCAATATTCAAAACATCCATAGAATCCTTAACATGAGGCTAATTTCAAAATAAGCATGTAATGAAAAATCAATCCAAGATAAAAAATATTAAGTATTCTCTGCCAAGTGAATTGGTACTTTAGTATTTTGCCTGACTATAATAAATTTAATACTTGTGTTCTAAAATGTTGTCTTCAAAGCATGCCAACCCTTTCCTGATGTCTGTAATGGAAAGCCATGCTTAAAACCAGGGCTTAAAAGGTCAAGTTGTTTTACAATTAACTTAGATACTAAATGATCCAAAACTATGCAACTGGCATTTATTAAAAAGATAAGTTTCTCTAGAATAGTTTACAGGCTCCTTAAACAGGCCCTTCTTTGCTTCTTTATCTAGTCAGTCAATACTGAGAAACAGAAAAATTTATTTCTACAATATGGCTAAGATGTCCAATTATGTATGAAAAACAGTATTTTATAATTCAGTTTTCATACTAAACAAAAAACATACAGGTTAAAGAGACAAAGTGGTCTGTTCAAAAGGTCAAAATATAAAGTAAATTTAAATATAAATATTTACTATTTTGGAAAATGAGTATCATCAATTACCTGATGTCGCTGTATTTGAACTCTGGAAAAGCGACCCTCCCAAACCAGCTAAGGCTCCCCCTAAGGAAAGGCTTGTTGATGCAGTGGTAGTTGTGGCTGTTGTTCCACCCAAATTATTTAGGGTAAATCCTGTAGATGCTATAAAAAGTGAAATCGTAAGGCTTCACAAGGAAACATTTCTAAGAACACCAGAGAAAATGCAAAACATTTCCAAAAAAACCAAAAAAAAAACAACAAAAAAAAACCCCTCATGTCCATGATAAAATTCACTCTTAGGAAAAATTACTCACTAAAGATAAAATTATATATACTTAAGAATAAAGACAAATAGTACCTTAAAGCAAAAGCTAGTGACAGAAATAAGAGTCTTGGGTAATACTAGAATGGTATCAGGTAACTGATTCCAGACAGTAATAGTTTTCAACCCAGGACACCAACTTCGCCTTCAAAAGACAGGCAAGGTTTAGGCAAACTCTTTATCCTTCCTTGTCACCAAAATGCTCCTTGGATATTAATAGTTTTACATTTTACCTCTCACCCTGTCCCTGCTTTGCTCTGTAAATAGAGACCAGCTTCCAGGATGGCCCCTGCTGCTTTAAAGCCCAATGATGACCTTCACAAATCAGCAATTTTATAGGTCAAAACTGCTGACTGATTAAAATAAAAACTTTCCAAAACTGAAGTTATCTAATAAAGGTGGATACCTATATTCACTAGCCAAAAACAAAATAAAATTCAACCATAAAACGTGACTTTTTCCATTCTGCCTCACCTGCTGGAGTTGATGTCAGAGCAGACGAAAGAGTAAGACCACTAGCTGAGGTAGAAGTAATAGGGAGAGCAAATGGTGTGGCAGATGCGGCAGGTTTAGTGAATCCTAAACTGAAACCTGTTGTAGACGTAGATGTAGTAGCTGGCGTTCCTGTGTCAAACAAACAAACAAATCCTATTTTACCATAACTGTGTATGTATTATACCAGTTTCAATCAGGATCCCTAAAAGTTTGTGATCCTACTTTTGTAGATAGAAAGATATTTGGATATATATGAAAAAGGAAAATATAGAAGTTGGAACCAAATCATGGTGAATACTTAAAAGAGGACCCTATGATTTAAAAAAAGCAAAAGAAAGTCCAATCAATGTGGTAATATTGAAATCCAATTTCAGTTCTATCCCTGGATTTACCTAAAACAACATTTATCCTTCCTTTTCTTTATACTCAGCAGAAAAACATCCCTCCCCTCCAAGGCTATTTAAACCACCATTCTCTACTGCTTCCACTTCCTTCTGTGTTTCTGTCAGCTCCTGCTACACCTTTCAATCTGCTTTTGTCCATCTCCTTCCTCTGTTCACTTCTTAAATGATACTGCCTATGGCTCCAGACCTGCTTCCATACTTCCCAACTGCAGAATTTCCACTAGGGGAATATGGGTCTAAATCTACACCTACTGGAGTCTCCCCTGGTTAGTTCCACCTGGATGTCCCTTCCCTTTGCACCTCGTCTCCCTATACAAAAACGTTCCTAAATCCCCCGCCATGGTCCACTTGGTTGCTCAAGCCAGAAACCATAATCACCCCTGACATTCCTTCTCTCTCCTGCATTCTATTAGTCACAAATCCTATTGATTCTACTGCAGAAATATCCCTGGATTACAAGCAACCTCAAAACCCTTAGCTCAGGTCATCTCCCTCTCAAGAACAATTACAATAACCTCTTAATTTGTTTCTGTGCTATCAGTCCTTCTAAACTTTAATCTATTCTTCGAATTACTTCAGTTACTTTAAAAATGAGAGAACACCACCAAAAAATAATACCCCGGTGATTCTCTCTGACTAAAGGCTCCCATTAGCTCTACACTATCTCTACACTGGAGTCAAAAGGCGTGGCACCCACATGCTCCTCACACCCCCTCTCCCTACCATTCCCACTTCTGAATCCTAAACTCCAAGAACCAAGTACTTCTCCTATTTCCCTGGATCCCTTTATGATTGGGCCTTTCCACTCCTCCATCAGGAATGATGTTTTCTGCCACCCCAAATAAACTCCTACTCTTATCTTCCTCTGCTTTCCTTGGTGCCTTTCATACATCTGTTAGAGCATTTACCAGATCACACAAGAACATATTACTACACCTGCCAGTCACCTTCACCTCATAACCCACTGAATGCCTTGCTCATGCATTCAGCAGCTGACATCATCAGTACCATCCTCCCCACCAGTACCATCACCACACCAAAAGCTAATACTAAATGTTCAAAGCATTATGTATACCTAAGGCCACAGAGTTAGGAAGTAATAGCTGCTCAAAAATATTAAATAAAGAAATACATAATGACCTTCATTTTGGCTTCTCCTCAAGGCACTGAGAGAAGCAGCTGCCAGAAATTAAACTTTTGGATTGCCCTTACCACAACGAGAAATTCCTGCCAGAGTACAGTGCTTTGAAATCCTGTATGGGTTCTCCAATCTCAGAAAATAAGAGAATCCACTGCTTGCCCTTGAAGCCAATCCTGTCCAAAACTCTGGTAGTAAACAGATGTGTTACACCTTCTGCTGGTAACAGGTGAGTAGCATCCAAATGAAGAAAGTCCACCAATCTTTAGTTTATTTAAACTTTTTATTTAATGTCAGTTAAATTAATAAATCTAACTTTTACTGAGTTTCCTCACTGTCCTCTCATTCATTCATTTCCTTTGACATTATTAACTGCCATCCTACTCCACTCACATTCCCTTTGGCATATCATTACAGAGAACTATGATGTTTTTGAGCTGGAAGGGAATCCAAAAATGTTTTAGTCCAATACACCCCTTTTATAAGTAACTAAAAGCTGCCAGATACTCTATGACCACCTAAACCTCACAATGATTTGGAGGTACAAGCAGGGTTTAATTCCAAGACTTCTGGCCTATAGTTTGTTGCTTTTTTTCACTAAAAGGATTCAAATGACTACAAAATTCAGTGTGAAATAAATCTCCACAGAAAAACCATATCTGTATTTTTTTTTTTTTTAAGATTTTATTTATTTATTTGACAGAGAGAGACACAGTGAGAGAGGGAACACAAGCAGGGGGAGAGGGAGAAGCAGGCTCTCTGCTGAGCAGGGAGCCCGATGCGGGGCTCGATCCCAGGACCCTGGGACCATGACCTGAGCCGAAGGCAGACGCTTAACGACTGAGCCACCCAGGAGCCCCCATATCTGTATTTAAGGGTTTTTTCCTGAATTAAAAAGTCATTGACTTTTTTAAAAACTCCAATACTGAAAGGTTCTGTGATGAGTCAGTGTCTGTGATCTATATTAGGTTCCTTACATGCTTCCTTCTATACCCCAGCTCTGTGAGATATTAAGAAAGAGAAGAGTAGAAAACCACAGATCTGGGATCTTTCCTCAAAAATTCTTACCCAGAGTTAATCCTGTAGTTATAGTTGTTGCTATTCCTGGGGACAAAAAGAGAAATAAAATTTAATCATCAATGGAAGATGACATTTTTTGGAGTTTATCACAAGGGCAAGACTTGGGAGTCATCCTGAGGGTGTGATACTACAACAACCAGTATTTTCTACCATAACCACTAAAACAAACATTCTTCCTATAGCACTGGTTTTCATATTACAGGCTGTATATAATTTGATATATTAGGGAATAAGATTTATAAATGCAAACAACTAATGCTTATAACAACACTAGGCAAGAAGTAAAAAAGCTACTCCAAGCAAACACTGGCACACAGTGTTGTCTCAAGAAGCTCACTGGCTGCTCTCATATTTACTCCTGCAGTTCTTACATTTTCTATGTATTGCTGTGAAAAGTTGCAGTCAAAGCTGGAAGGTCAATGCAAAAAGTGGTAACAGACTAAGAGTCCCTGAGGGTAGAGAATAAAGAGTAAATAAAGAAGTAAACTTTTTAAACAGCAGCACCAGTGAAACATATTTTTAACTTAATAATAACCAAATGTCTGTAAGTATTAAAAAACAAACAGCTTTTTATTATAGAAATGTCTACCAGAAACCTTGACCTCTTGCCCTTTTCCCATCAAAACAACTGTTTTAATAATACAAAAACTTAAAACATCTCTTAGGAAGGTAAATGATAATGTTATAGTAAGATAGGATGCTGACTGTCCCACATATGTGGCTAAGTTAATTAATGTCCAAATTGGTAAACTTGGCTTATCTTCACTAAGGTTAAACACTGCATTATATAATCTAATATAAAAATTAAATTAATTCATTATATTTAAAGAGATGTGTATCTTCTTTGTGTCAAGTATATTTTTAAAAAGTTATTTAAAAAAAGAGATCTTATTTCTTTTAATGTGTTTTCCTTCCCTTTTTTTAAGATTTATTTTTGAAAGACAGCTCGAGTGTGGGAGGGGGAGGGGCGCGACAGGGGGATAGGGAAAAGAGAGAATCTCAAGCAGACTCCCTGAGGAGCCTGAGGCCCAAAGAGGGGCTCATTCTGCAACCATGAGATCATGACCTGAGAGGAAATCAAGAGCTGGACCCTTAACCAACTGAGCCACCTACCCAGGCACCCCTAAATGTGTGTTTTCCTTTACACTAAAATACATCATAACCAATGTTGGGCCTATCACTGGCCCTTAATCCCACATCCCTATATATTTTTTTCATCTTAGTATTTACCATTTTTTAGGTCTGTCACCAAAGACCATCCCTATAAAGGGAACAGATATAGAACAGAACTTGAAAAAGAATATCCCATACCTACTCCCTGAAAATGTGACAATCCTCCTTACCTGTATTTGTTCCTCCTAGAGTGAACCCAGTGGTAGGTTTCGATCCAAAGAGCCCGGTGCCAAAACCACCTGAAGGAGCAGATGTAGTTGCAGGAGTTGCAGTGCTTCCAAGAGTTCCAAAATTGAGCCCCACAGAAGGGTTGCTTGTTTATAAAAAAACACAAAACAAAGTCTACTAGAACCAGTATTTCCTTAAGAAAAATAAAAACTCTTCAAGGTTAAGTACTTTCTTTCATTTAACGTATTCAATATATCACCATAGGATACAAAAGGAACTAACTATTTTTAACAAACCAAATTCAAGTATTTTCCTGTTCTCTTTAAAAAAAAAGTCACATACAAAAGATTTCAGATCCCAAGTATCACATATTCTACTTTTATAAGTTTTATTGAAAGCTAGCATATTTTTAAATGGCCATAGAGAAATCCTATGAATGTGGATCATTTTCCTCTTGAATGACTCATGTATAGTTCACACTTCTAAATACATTTGTTCTTCCCCAACTACTAATAACATAAAGAAAAATAAAACATACTCAGAAATAGAAAAGTTATTCTAAGTTGTCTTCACCACCTCTCTGTTGCTATATCACCATATTTATGGAGTTGGGCGGGGAGTGGGGGATGCAGTTAGTTTTCTTGCCACCAAAACAGCAATAAGAACTGGGGTCGGTGTGGGAAGGGGAAAAGGACTAAACATAACCTGGCAAGAGTAAAATACAAAGCAAAACTACCCTCTATCCAGATTATGTGTTCGTTCATCAGCAGAAATCCTCTTCAGAGTTCTTGAAAGCTTAAAAAGAACAGCTGATAATAACAAGGGATGTGAACAAAGTTCACAAATTTCAACTGTTCTTATCAAAACTCAGGGGCTCATATTTGCTATCTATAGGTGGGAGAGCAAATTATAAAAATAAACAAAAAATCTTGACAACTTGACACTCCAAAAATTGTGTAGGAGAGTTAAGAGAGATTGTAACACATAACATAATGGGAGCTCCCATTCATCCTATATAGGTATCTTTATTCCATCTGCCTGCCCTTCCATACAGACACAATCACCATAAAAGTCAAGGTCAGTTTTAAAAAGCTTAAAAGTCTGGGACATTTCAATTTAAGGAGGCAACAGTGTTATGGCTGGGTTCTAGTACCAGCTCCCCAATGTCCTGGGACTTGTGTGATGTAACTTAGCCTTTTTGATCCTCTATTTCCTCATATGCAAAATGGGAATAACAGTGCCCACTTAACAGATTTTTTGCAAAAGATTAAGAGATTGTGCATGGTGAATTAACTTCACTTAATAAATGTTGTTACTACTGTCATCAGTAGGAACTTAATAAATTCAACTAAACACATTATACACAAGGTATTATGCCAGCCCATCACCATGAGGGGAATAGAACCTGAAATCAGGCATCAACACTGAGTACGGGGGAAAAAAGGGAGTGTATCCTATGTCTTAGGTTATCACTGATTTTAAAATGATCTCTAGGAGCATAGGTGTGTGAAGTACAGAGGGTTGGCAGAACAGGGTTGCAAGGTCTCACCAACAAAGCACAAATCTTTAAACACTTAATCAACTGAAATAAAAAGGTATTTTAATAAACATTATTGGCAAATTTTGAAGACCTCAAATTAAGAAAATGGTTATTATGCTCTCCTCCCTCCCAAATAATTCAGTGATCCCATTTGGTTTTACTGCTATTCCATAAATATACAAAAGGTGTACAGTGAAATTATGTATTTTTAGACAATTAAAATATTTAAAATTTCTTGACAATTTAAGATAACTGAAGACACAATGAAGTGTTTCATAATTAAATGTAAAAACATTACCAAAGAAATACATCAAAGTGGTATCTTCTTACTCAAGAAAGTAGAAGAGAAATTTCTCGCAGGAGAGAAATTGATTTAGTTTAACAAAAGCTACCCCAGACAGGACCAAGTTTTGCCTCAAACCACTATTATCTGCCAATGACTCATCAGGATGTGTTACAGAAAAGCCAAGTTGTCTCCAACAGGTCAGGAATATTGTTTTAACTTCTCCAGCATGCCCTAATGTGGACTTAGAAAGTAACATTTATTGAGCACTTACCAAGTGCCAGATATGATGCTAAGTACTTTTACGTGCTTTACCTCATTCAACTACTCTGTGAAGTAAATATATTATACCCCTTTTCCAGATGTGGGAACTGAGGCTTGGAAAGTAACTTCACTAAAATGATTTACCTAAAGAGACCAAATCACCAGATGGCACTAGGGGAAGTCAGGTCTCCAAACCAGTACTCTACCAGAAAAATGTTAGACTGTGTCTCCTTTCGTTCATTTATGTAAGCCCTTCTAAAGTTTATTTTATTTATCTCTACACGCAGTGTGGGGCTTTCACCATCCCGAGATCAAGAGTTTCATGCTATTCTGACCGAACCAGCCAGGTGCCCCTTATCTAAGCCCTTCTAAAGACTGTGTACATGTTTCTAGCTGATCACTAATAACTCCTTTACTCAATCAACAAATATTTATTAAAGCCCTCTTCATGTGCCAGGAACTGTCATAGGGACTGAGGATGGAGTGGTAAATAAGACTCAGATCCAGTTCAGGAAGTTTCCAGTTAAGTGAGAGAAAGAGATTACTCAATCATTAATTCATTCAAAAAAATGTGTATTGAGCTCCACTGTGTCTACTAAAAAAAAAAAACCAGTATGAAAAGGTCTTCACTGTCATGGAGCTTCTATTCTATTGCTGGGATCAGAAAATAAGTCAACAAAAAATACAACGAACTGATTACAACCATGATAAGTGCTATGTTACAGGGTACTATGAAGATGGAAACTTCCTGTACACTTGCAGATCTAAAAACTGCCCCTCTGGAGATGTTAACATTTGAGTCCCAAAAGTAGACACTAGCTTGGCATATGAGGCAGGAGGTGATAGGGGAATTCCAATCAGAGGGAACTGCTCCCAAGTGGGAAGGGGTTTGGCCAAGCCTACCTGAGGAACTGAGAAAATGCCCAAGTTGCTACAGCAGTATTTTTCAAACTAAGATTAGGAGTATAAAATCAATTTAGTAGATCACAACTGACATTTTAAAAAATGAAATGGAACAGAACAGAAAATATCAAAGGGCATCACATAAATTAAGGGTAAATATCTTCCTTTGAAACTCTGTTTCAGTTATTTCTTTGCCTGTAATTTTTTTCATGGTAGAGTCTAAATCACTGAATTGTGGCAAACTGAAATGAGGAGTTGGGCTCAGGATGAGTCTGAAGAAGTTCCAGATTATTTGGATCTTGTGGATCATGGTAAAATTTATTTTTACTTCATTCCAAGGATAATGAAAAATCATTAAAGGAAGGCAATGGGAATTTTAAAAAATGACTCTGATTATGTGTTAAAAAAGGCTTGACATCAAAGTAGATTTTTGAAACAGCAATTACGATTCCACTGAACTAATCAAAGTAGGAGATGACGGGAATAGTTTTCATCAAATATGAGAAGGGTTACTGGTTGAAAACTTGGAAGAAATCCTAAGTATTTACATAAGAATGTAAGCTTCAGGAGAGCAGGACCCTTATTTATCTCACCACCTAAAACAGAGTCTATTATATAGTAGTGTATTCAATGAATATTTGTTCCATGAATGACAAGAGCTTGCAACAGGATGGTGGCACTGCAAGTGAAGCAAATGGAAACTGAATAATTAAAATTATCAGGCCTTGCTGATTAAAGGTGCAGAGAGAAAAGGAGGTATTAAGGGAAATTCCCAGATTTTTTACTTGACTGTGTAGTCTGCCCCCCCCCTTCTAATACAAGGAAGATATTTTTGCCTTTTTAATCTACAATGACATCCCTCAACTTGAGGAGATACCTTGTAACACTTTCTATGCACACTTCTTAATTTCATTAACTCCTCCACTTTTACCTTTTTAAAAAGACTGAGTTCTAAACATTAAATCTCTCACCATGAAAATGACGTTTAACTATTTTAATTGTCTCTTTCTGGACCTCTGCTAGCTGTATTTCGTCACCGCCTGAAGTGGTGGTTTAGCAGGTTGCACAAAAACGACAAATATGCTATACCTACATTTTTCAGTGTAAGCAAAAGACCATGTGAGTCATTACAACACAACACTCACGTACACTAATTTGCACATACTGTTCAAAATTATCACCAATAAATTCTACAACACGTATTTAAAACAAGAAACTACAGTAACAAAGGATAGGGTTCCATGAGGTACAAAGATGTGAGCTCGTTTAAAATGCCACAAAGTCATTAAAGCATTGGAATGTCCAAAACCGTATATCCTGCAACTGAATCTGAATTATCAGAGATAAACTTGTAATTGTCCTCCTTAAAATTTCCTATTGTCTTTTTCTGAAACTCCAGAGTAGCCACAATGTCGTTCATTCGTTCTGTGCCTCAGACTGCCGCACTGAGAGGGCTCGGCGTGAAATCCCAGGCCCTTTCACCCAGCCAGACCGAGTGGGGAGGTAGGGACACTGTGTGAACCACTGTGGATTCTGGGGACCTCACAACCCTGTGACCATCCTCCCCATCAGGCCGCCAAACGGCAGAACTACGAGGCTGGCGCTGCGCAAGTTTTTTTTTTTTTTTCTTCCAGGCCCACCAGAAAGGAAGCCAGCGGGAAGAGAGAGGGACGGGCCCACCCACCGGAGTCTCGCGGGGAGGACCCGGGCCGGGAAGGCGAGGAAGCGCGGTTACCTAGATGCTCCCGTCCCGAAGGAGAAACCGCCGCCTGCGCCGGTCCCGCCGGCGGCTACGGTGGTGGAGCCCAGTGTGCTGGTTCCGAAGGAGAACCCCGTGGACATGGCTGCCAGGGCTCAGCGCCGTCAGGAAGCTGCAAGGGGTCTGGGACGCTCCTCTCTCCTCAAAGCCAAGGCGGGCCGGGCAGCATCACTCTCGCCCAGCCGCGACCTGGCGGGAACTTCAAGCCCCAGTGGCTGAGAAGACAAGGCCGAAGTGGGTGGGGCAACCACCCGAGAGAACGTTCCGGCGCCCGCCGCGCGCACGTAACCCACCAGGAGCGAGCCCGCCGCGCAAGGCACTCTGGGATGGGGGTGGGTTGCGCGCCCTGCGCCGCGCGCCGCGCGCGGCGCAAGGCATCCTGGGAGGGAGTGAGCTGGGTGTGAGAGAGAGAGAGAGAGCGCGCGAGAGGATGAGCAGGGTTAGAGGCAGAGGGAGAGGGAGAAGCAGGCTCCCTGCTAGCCAGGAGCCCGATATGGGGCTCGATCCCAGGACCTTGGGACCATGACCCGAGCGGAAGGCAGACGCTTAACCATCTGAGCCACCCAGGCGCCCTCTTAAGGGGTAGGCGCTTAGCGTTAAAGAGGAGCGAAACCGTTTCCTTTAGTTCTGTATTGGCATATGCGTTGACGTAATGTGTACTTTATGGCTGTAGAATCTTAATTATTGCTTACGTGTTTCCCTACTGCTAAAAGGGATGCGCGAAATCCCAGAGTGGGGAAGGCCCTTTTGAGCAATCCAAGCCCTGCTATAGAAAAGGAGGCGCGCTCAGCCTTCGGTTGGCTGCCGTCCCTTCCCGGAGAAGGACGGGGAGCTTCTCTGTTCCCAGACGGTTCGGAAATCAATCGATAATAATTCATTCATCCGCTCCACAGCGTTTGGAGCCCGTTAAGCGCAGTCATTGCGAGTTGCCACCCAGGAGGCTCAGAGAGCGTCCTTTAGTGGGGGGTGGCCGAACTTGGTGGTGGTGCTGTGCATACCCCTGGACGTCAAAGGATGTGGTCAAGTCCACGAAGTTTTGCAGCGTATCCTGCTGGGTAGGAGTTTGGGACCTCCGGCCCATCGCGGGAGGTCCCCCCGATGGCTGCATTCTGGCTTTGGGCTTTGCATTGCTCTGACGCCCCTTTGGTACCTACCAGAGGAACTGCAAAGTGGACGGGATAAGTACAGAAACAAGCACAATATAGTGCGGAATTTAAGGGTTCCATGAGCAACCCCTAAACATAAGAAAAATGTAGATTTAAGGAAGAGATCCCGTCTTGTAGAAGGATCAGGAAAGGCTTCGTGTCAGTGGTGCGAATGGGGTGCTGTCATCATAATGTGGGTCTTTATTCAGAGATTGTTACATTACTCCCGCAAATGGTTTTCTTACCTGTGATTTCTTCCAGTAAAATTCATCCCATAAGCAACCACCAGATTTGCTTTCCTAAAACAGTTCTCACCATTGCACTGCCTTGATGGAACACTCAGTGGCTGTTTAGTCTAGCATTCATCCTCCATATGACAAATCTTTCTAAGCTCAGGTCTCACAACTCTTAATGCAGCACTTTCTCCTCTGTTGAGGTTGGGCCTTGCTGCCTCCTGTAGACTGAATTGTGTCCCTCCAAGATTCATGTGTTAGAGCCTTAACCTCCAATGTGATGGTGTTTGAAAAGACGGCCTGTGGAACGTAATTAGGGTTAGGTGAGGTCATGAGGGTGGGGTCCTCATGATGGGATTAATTCCCTTCTAAGAAGAGAAATGAGAGAACTCTTGTTTCTACACTTCAGAGGACACAGCTAAAAGGCAGCCTTCTTAGGCAAGAAGAGAGCTGATGGGCACCTTACCTTGAACTTCTCAGCCTCCAAAACTGAGAAGTAAATTTCTGTTGTTTAAGCCACCCAGTCTGTGGTATTTTGTCATGGCAGCCTGAGCACTTACACATCACCTCTGTTTGTTTAATTAAAAAACTAGCATTTTAAATATTATGGAAGTCACCATAAGAATAATAAAAAAGGGACATATTTGAACTGTAGTATAAAGAAAAATTTCATAGTGATTGAACAGGAGAAGAAAAAATAAAATAAGGGTTTTAGAACTTTAGAAATAAGTCTATTTAAGAGGAGCTGCAATATGTATGGTCTGATCCTCTGAAATAGAATGCTATTATCAGTGATGATTTATAAGATGGTCAATAAGAGGACTATGGGGAAAAAAATCTAGGGTACTTTTGTCTGGAAAAGAAAAAGAGATGATTTTTGGAGGAAGATAGAATATGGCTCCCTACATCTTTTAATCTCATTGTGTATTCTTTCCAAAACTTTTGAAGAATATCAACCTAAAATTAGTAAGATCAAAATGCTTGGCACAGGGTCACCTGGGTGGCTCAGTGGGTTTAGCCTCTGCCTTCCACTAAGAGCCCCAAGTGGGGCTCTGTGCTCAGTGGGGAGCCTGCTTTTCCCTCTCCCTCTGCCTGCCGTTCCCCCTGTTTGTGCTCTCTCTCGCCCGCTCTCTCTGTCAAATAAATGAATAACATATTTTTTTAAAATGTTTGGCACATACAATTTATATGTTAATTAACAAAACGTAAGATTAGCAGGAAGGAAAGAGGATGTAAAAATGTAGTAGGGACTAATATAATATTTCATAATAGGGGAAACTGATGTGGGCTATATAGGAATTATCTTTGCAATCATTTTGTAAGTCTAAAACAATTTTAAAAAGAAGTTTATAAGGGGCACCTGGCTGGCTTAGTTGGTAGAGCATGCAACTCTTGATTCTCAAGGTCATGAATTCAAGCCCCATGTTGGGTGTGGAGTCTACTTTTTAAAAATGAAATAAAATAAGAATAAGTTTATAAAAGAAAGTAGTGAGAAATATGACTTAGATAAAAGTTTATGTATTGGGGGAGTCACTCAAATTGACAAACTATTCTTTTAACTTTATAAAAAATTTTAGTATGGCATTTTTGTCTTGTATCTGGCAGAGTAGTTTAAATTATGCAGCAGTAACCCCCAAGATGCCACAGAGAGGAACACTGCAGAGATGGAAAGTGGACTACTCAACGAACAGCAGTATTGCAATCTATTACATGCCTCTAGATACACCGAGTGTAAAACTGGACCTCAAAGACTTTTCTCATATAGCTTCTTCTGTTGTCCTATTAGCAAAAAGAAGACACTTTGCATCCTTTGTTCTACAGAAATAAAACTCCAAAGAAAGCAGTTACTATAAGCCAGTTATTTGGTTATTCAGTGGAAAGCTTGAAGTAAAATGTCAACATAGGCTTCATGCCTATTTAAGCCTAAAGCCTATGCAGCCAGGCAAAACCATGGAGCACAGGTATTTGGCTTAACCATCCTTATTTAGAGTAACACATTGTATTCCAAAGGATGTTTCAGATATTCCTCTTTGACATGGTGGGACCTGAACCCATGTATCAATTCTATGTGAATTATTGCTTTCCAAGAATGAAGCAAATGATTCAAATTCTAAATTATATAGCAAACCACTTTGCTTCCCCTTGTTTTTTATATTATGAGAATCATGCTAAGAAACCCCATCTTTCGCTGATTTACTGGCTGTATGGTGACATTTTTTTTTTTAAGATTTCATTTATTTATTTGAGAGAGAGAGAGAGAGAGCACATGAGAGGGGGTAGGGTCAGAGGGAGAAGCAGACTCCCCGCCAAGCAGGGAGCCCGATGCAGGACTCGATCCTGGGACTCCAGGATCATGACCCGAGCCGAAGGCAGTCGCCCAACCAACTGAGCCACCCAGGCGCCCCTGTATGGTGACATTGTTAATGTCATAAACTGAATTATCTGAAAGGCAATAGCACTGTAAAAAATTTTAACTTGCATTAAAATGTCTAAAGAGGCTTGTTTCCGTGGTGTATTCAGATCAGGATAACTCTGGGAAGGAAATTGGAATCTTTAAGTCTATTTAAGAGGAGCTGCAATATGTATGGTCTGATCCTCTGAAATATCCAAGAGAGAAGTTGTAATTTAGAGCCTATATATAACCAGATGACCTCTGTCTTGAATTTATTCCTGGGAATCTATTGACTTTAAAGATTTAGATAGTGTCCTTCCTTTTTAAAAATCCTATTAAATTTTCAAAAGATCCAACAACAACAAAATTTATGGAGAGAGAGATCACTAATGAAAATGTGACAAAATGTTAATAATTGGTGACTCTACAAGAAAGATATGTGGATGTTCATTGTACTGCTCTCTCAGCTTCTCTATGGGTTTGAAATTTTTCATAATAAAAAGTTGGAGCCTAAAGCTAAAACAAAAGTTTCCAAGAATAGGTCCAGTAGTGATCTGTTTCCTGATAAAGTTTTCACCCATCACCCAAGAAATGAAAAAAAATGAAAAGCAATATAGGAAGTTTTACATGAAGCTAATTTTATTTATTTATTTATTTTTAAACATTTTATTTTTTTAAGTAATCTCTACACCCAACGTGGGGTTCAAACTCACAACCCCACGGTCAAGTCACATGCTCTATTGACTGAACTAGCCAGGCATCCTGAAGCTAATTATATTTAATTTAAAGTGTAGTCATTTGTTTTGAAATTGTGTCCTTCTTACTGGTGAGTGTGGGCGATGGGACATGAAAAGGTTGCTTTCATGACCTGATAACAATAATGAATAAGAATAAGATCAGGAAAAGAAACTTGGCAATGTTGGCATAAAATAAATGAGGGAAGCTATCTTGTTGCCATTCATTTTCATGCTTCTCTTTTTCTCTAAAAAAAAAAAAAAAATCCCGATTTTGTTCAATGTGGCACACATTTACCTGTGGCCAATTAGATGTATGTGGGAGACTTGAGATGAGACTCACCTCATGTATGAATATGACTCATTTAAAGGAGTAGCTGCCGAACATCCCTTTTGCCATTCTCCTCCTCCTTCTTTCCTGCTGCCTGGGACTTAGACACATGGCTGGGTCTCCAACAGCCATCCTGGTCTGTGAGGAACTTAAGAATGAAAGTTATATGCTAAGGAGGGTGTAGCAGAAAAATAGTATCATAGAGTCATATCAGCCATGATTTGCCTACCTTCAGACTTGTTTTACTTTATTTATTTATTTATTTGAGAGAGAGAGCAGGGGGAGGGGCAAAGGGAGAGAGAGAAGCGGCTCTACCACTGAGCAGGGAGCCTGACACGGAGCTCGATTCCAAGACCCTGGGATCACGACTGAAGCTGAAGGCAGATGCTCAACCAACTAAGCCACCCAGGTGCCCCTTCAGACTTCTTTTAAATGAAAGAAAAAATCAACTTCTGTGTTAAGTTATCATAGTTGGGGCTCTGTTATTCATAGCTAAATTTAATATACCAGTTTAAGTAGGAACCCACACTAAAAGATAAATTTTACATGTGTTACTGAAGAAACAGGAAATATCCAAGATGAACCAAGGTCAAGATTATCTATAGGACTGGAATATAGTGATAAAGGCAACGACAAAATATCCTGTTATCTAATTGTTTGGAAAAATGATAGCAGAGGGCGCAGTCAGGTTCTAGTCTCAAAAACATGGGAGCCAAAGAGGGAGAATGTATCTGCATTTATTGTTCTCATATTTTAAGGAAACAAGTCACTGTACCTGATGGACTCAGTGTCCACTGTCATGAAGCTGAAATACATCATAAGACTGTTCCATAGCATGCACAAAATTTCCCTCAATTCTCTTTGATCAGTTTTCCCGTAGCTTGATTAGACCTCTTTTGATTACAAGGAATAGAAATCCGCTCAAAATAGTTTAAGCACAAGTGTGTATGTATGTGGGGGGATGTGGGAATACAAAGTTACTACTGATAGGTCTTGTTTTTGAGACATGGGAGACAGACATGGAATACAGAGAAGTTTCAAGTGAATCTAGAAGAAAAGGAATAGCCAGGCCTCAAGTATATCAGAAAGCAACTGCTCTCTCTCTCCCTCTCTCAAATAAATAAATAAATAAATAAATAAATAAATAAAGTAAAAGAAGTCTGAAGGTAGGCAAATCATGGCTGATATGATGATTTTATGATACTATTTTTCTGCTACACCCTCCTTAGCATATAACTTTCATTCTTAAGTTCCTCACAGACCAGGATGGCTGTTGGAGACCCAGCCAGGTGTCTAAGTCCCAGGCAGCAGGAAAGAAGGAGGAGGAGAATGGCAAGAAATGCTTTCTGATTGCTTTCTGCATCTAAGAAATGAACTGGAGAGGGTTGCACTTATTTCGGAGAACTGAGAAGATCTGGAGGTCCCAGAGGATGGGTGAAGGATTAACTAACTGATGGAGTGCCCAAGGGAGACAGAAGGGCATTCAGGCATCTGCCACACAAAAATCTGAGACCCGACTCTCAAGGAGCAAAGGCTAGTAAGCAAGCGGGGAGAAAGTGAAACAAACTTGGCAAAACAGATCCCTCCCCCCACCCCATCCCCACCTCCAACCCCACTGTTAACAAACTAGGGAGGTATAGGGAAAAAGAAGCTTTGAATAGGATAAAGGGGCAAGTTTATATTTATGTTAAAAATCAGATTTTTCTAAACCCAGAGTAATCGGTATAAAGTTATCAAATGAGGTAAAGGGAGAGCCAACAAAGCAGCCTTAAAGGGTAACTGTGAAGAAAAAGCTGCTGCCTGTTTCACCCTATAAGAATCCAGTGTTCAGTGAAGGGATTACACAGAATAGAGCACGACCGACCACTGTATCAACCAATGTTAATAGCCTGTGTGAATGGACAGAAAGATCAGACATGGATACCACTTGGGTAAATCATCAAGATTTACTCATCTAAAGGATTCAGAGAGAAAGTCACACAATCAGGATACAGTGAAAAATGATGAGTAATTTTCTTTAAGACAGAATGAGGAGCAAGCCTCCAAACCCTAAAAATCCTGAGAGAATGAGAGTCATACTAGCCTTCTGGAAATACAATATTTCTCCCTCCCAGTATGAGACTGAGGCATATCGGCTAACTTGGCTATGTGCACTTTACTGGGCCAGGTGCACGTCCTCACCTGCAGTTATAGAATACATAATGTGATCACTTGCATACAGCGTACAGTCACTCAGGTAAGAACAAATCTTTCCTCCATCACCCATCCTCCTCAAATGAACACAGCCTGATCCAAATAAATTCCTAAACTCAATGCTGAAGAGTTAGAATGAGGATCAGCAGGCATGCAGACATCTCCAAGGATTCTTGGGTGCATTCTTCTTAAAATGCATGTGCACACACCTATTATTTATTGAGCATTCATTGAGGCCAGCTACTAAACTTGAGCATTTCTCTTCATTACTTCATTTAACTGACGCAAATAATTCAATGGAGAATATGATGGTAAGTACTACCACTTACAGATAAGTAAACCAAGAGTTAGAGAAATAATTTTACTAAACTCACACAGATAATGAACAGCAGAAATGAGATTTGAATTTAGATAACTTTGGTTCCAGAAAGAATTCTGATCATAGATTTCATCTTCTGCAAGAATATACCTAAAAATAAAAGCTAAGAAACGAGTCAAATGAAATATTCTTGTTCTTTTAATGACTTATGTTTACTTAAGAAGCACCCAAATTAAGAAGTATAATTGCTTTTACATCTCATTAGATGGCAAAGAGTAAACATAATTATAATTATAAAAGCATCAACATTTACTTTTAAAATATGAAATGTTATCTCACATGACAATCATAGTATCAAACGCCTCTTACACATTTTGTAGGGGAATTAAGTTTTTTTAACAGTGTAAAAACAAACATTAAGCATTAGGGAGAAATGAATGCAGGAGATTCTGATTCCTTATTATTTCAAAGCATCATGATTGTTTATTTAATGCTTTGTTGTGTATTTTTTATTTTTGATGCAAAAAACCACCATCTTTAAGTGGAAGTTCAATTAAGAAAATGCTATTTAATTAAAGTCATCAATAATTAGTCACATCACTATTGTAAGTGGTTTTTGTAGGCACATACAAGGCAAATCGAGGTGTCCCCTAAAACTTGGATGAAAAAGGAAGTTATAACTATACACATCAAAACAAAACTAGTCAAGGGTGCCTGGGTGGCTCAGTCAGTTACACATCTGCCTTTGGCTCAGGTCATGATCCCAGGATCCTGGGATCAAGCCCCACATAGGGCTCCCTGCTCGGTGGGGAGTCCGCTTCTCCCTCTCCCTCTGCCTGCCGCTCCCCCAGCTTGTACTCTCTCTCTGTGTGTCAAATACATAAATTAAAAAAAAAAACTAATTAAAGCACAAACATTTAAGGACTCCACAGAAAGAGAGCATGGTGTCTAGACCATATCTTGATATGAACTTAGTTGGCCGAACGGCATAAAGAAACAACAGGGCCCTCAGAAGGAGGCTTTTTCAGCAATAAAGCCTAAATTAGGGTTACTTGATATATCCCTATAATAATGAACCTTCAGGGCTGCCTCCAGAGGCTTACCTGGCCCAGAAACACTACTATATTGTCCTGCAGTTGATACATCCCAATAGGATTTACAGATGCATCAAGATTTTGACTAAGTGAGAACAGCCTATCACAACATTTTTTCCCTTGCTCTGAATTCGTCCTGACTAAGCAAACTTCTCAACAGTAAAGTGTCTGTATAGCTTTATAGGAAGAGAATATGTTGACCATGATACTGTCTGCTTTAAACTCTATTTCTCAGGGTCAATGATTAAGTTGGTATTTTGATATTCACCAGTCTAACTAACCCTAAGAAACAGATTTCTCCTTGGCTGTCTGGTCTTCCTTCAGGTTAGCCTCAGTGGACTTCTTCATTGAAAACTATAACTGTTATAAGTGCCCTATTTGCATAAGCGATGAGATGAAGATAGCAGGAAATACTTAATCTGATTAATTTTATTGTGCTCCCACTTTTTTAGGGAAAGAGAGGATTTAGGAACACTGGTGCACATTGAAGTCCTCTTAAACTGGACCATATGTTTGATGAACATTAATAAGAACAAAACACATCTAAATGAATGAAACTCTTCTCTTTTCTAGTGTCTCTTTATTTCCCTTGAGTGAACCACCCCTTTGTAGTGACAGAGGAATTGGGGCTCTTTGTTTCTTGCGGTAATTGCTGGGGGTAGAGCTACTGACAGAAAAGCAAATGGTCTAGATCCTTTGGAACCTGTGTATGGTGCCTAACTGGGGCTTCTACTCAGTTTCTGCTACTCGTGAAAACAAGACATCTGTTCCCAGACTTCCTTGTGCCCATTCAAATGCACAGTCCTTTCAAATAGTGATATGGGAGATCCCTAACAAAATGCTTACCTCATCGTTCTATAGCTTGGCTTGCCAATTGTCAAACTCTCCTACAAAGATTGTTTCTAATTAACATTTTATTTCTTGAAAGGATGGTCAAAGATCATCAGATATTAAAGAACAGTTGTGACGTGAAAGTCAGAAACCAAAACAACAAACCTAGAAGGAATCTAGAGGGAATAGAGATAATTCGGGAAGCAAAATAAATAAATAAATAAGTTTATTTTTATTGTATCTCATACCTAGAGATATGAGATCCACAAAATCAGAACCAGGTGCTACCAAAAAAAAAAAATTGGAAAAAGGAAAATGTATGTAACCAAATAAACTCTTAGCCTGGAAGGAACAATATTCCAGTAGCAATAGGCACACCTAGTGCTCAGATCTTGGATTCTAATATCATTCCAGGTAAAAGGACTAGATCTCCTTGGAGAAATGGTTAATTATAAGAGCTGGGGTGGAAAAGATGCAAGATGAGCCTGGAGCGTATTATAGTGCTAGAAAGTAAGGAAGTGCTCAAAAACAAAAACAAAAACAGCCCCACCTATGTTGATGAGATATGTCAAAGGGACATAGGAGCCAAGTGAAAGATTTCTTGACGGCCAAAGCTGGAACAATTCGAGTAAGAAAATAAGGAACTCCGAGATTATAACCAAAAGTATAAAATGAACATCCATGAGTTCATACTGATGTAAACAAATGATAGAATGAATGAATGAATAAATAAATAGGGAAGAATAGAAAAATATCTTGTGCTGAAGAATTCCAAATAATTTATGTAGAAACACTGCCCTACAAGAGGGGAAGAACAACTTCCTACTCTGTAAGTGTAGACTGTGAACAGTGATCTCTTTCAAAAGAGGACACTATAGGGTTGCCTGGGTGGCTCAGTTGGTTAAGTGCCTTCAGCTCAGGTGACCATCCCAGGGTCCTGGGATCCGCATTGGGCTCCTTGCCCAGCAGGGAGCCTGCTTTTCTCTCTGCCTGCCACTCCCCCTGCTTGTGCTCTGTCTCTGACAAATAAATAAATAAAATTGTTAAAAAAAAAAAAAGAGGACACTATAGAAATGGGGAAATAGTACCTTTATGGAGGAGAAACTTGACAAACATTACCTCAATCAGGTGATTAAGGTGAACATCAGCAGTGATTAATCATGTTGGGTGTATGTACCCTTGACATGATGTGATAAAAATGGCATTTTATCTCTGTGATCTTCCTCCTCTAAACCCTGAACCCTAGTTCAACTATGAAAAAAACGTTAGGCAAATTCCAACACAAGGGCATTCTACAAAATACATGACCGGTACTCTGCAAAACTGTCAAGGTTATGAAAAATCAAAGAAAATAAAAAACTGTCATAGTTGAGGGAGACATGACTCCTAAAAGTAATGTGATATCCTGAATAGAATTCTGGCACAGAAATGGGACATTAGATAAAAACTAAAGAAATCTGCATAAAATGTGAGCTTCAGCTAATGATAATGTATCCATATTGGTTCATTAATGTAACAAATATACTAATGTAAGATACTAACAATAGAAGAGACTAGATATGAAGTATGTGGGAACTGTCTGCATTACCTTTTCAATTATTCTGTAAATATAAAACTGTCCTAAAAATAAGGTCTATTTAAAATTTAAAAAGAGCTCTTGGAAATTAAAAATATAACTGCAGCAATTAAAAAACATTAGAAACAATGGACTATAAAGTTATAAGAATTTCCCAGAAAGTATATTAGAAAGACAAAAGCCTAGAGAATAGGAATAAAAGGATAATAAAATTAGAGTCAGACCAGGAGTTTTCACATCTGATAAAAGAAAGAAAGAAGAAAGGGAGGGAAATAGGAAGAACAATGAGGAACAGAAGAAGAAAAGGAGGAAAAAAGCAGAAAAAAAATAGAGAAAAAGGAAGAAAAAGTAATTATCTCAGAAATAATACAAGAAAATTTCCTAGAACCAAAGAAAATGTGTTTTTAGATTAAAAGAGCTTAGCATGTGTGTAAACACTAGATGGGAATAAAGGAGAAAACCAAGTTTCCTTATTTTAAAATTTCAGATCATGGGGGTAAAGAGATCCAAAAAGCTTCCTGAGAAAATAAAGCAGGGATACCCACAGGGAAATGAGGAAGTCATCAGATTTCTGAACAGGTACATTGGAAGTTAGGATGTGTTTCTGGGAGCTCTCATAATCCTAAGAGAATTTTTTTTTTTCCAGCACAGGATTCTAGACCCAACCAAACTATCCATCAAAGATTTGCCTTTCACCTTACTTCAGGAAGTCAATAAAGAATATACTCCACCAAAATAAAACAAGAAGAATAAAACATAAGATCTAGGAGTTCAACACAAAAGACTTATTAGGACATTTCCCTGGCTGATGGTGAAGGGGAGTCCCAAAGATAATATCTGTTTGGTAGGCCTAGAGAACAATTAGACCAGACTGGAACAAGAGAAGTAGAGGTTCCTAGAGATACCTAGGGACCTCTAGAAAGATGTCTCAAGGAAAAACAATGGACCTGAGAAATTATCTGCCAGTGTTAGCCATGAGGAGTATTGTATCTAGTGTGAGACTAGTTAACACGAGAGTGAAAGAAGACTAAGCAAATTACTCCAAGAGGCCACTGAGCCAGAAAAAAAATTTCAATTATATAAGAAAGGAAACGTAAGTAGTGTACTTAATTTGGATTAACAGTGAGCAGTATATAAGAATAATAATGACAATATGAATAGGCATTTAATTTTTTTAAAGTGTTAAAACTCTAGGAGGACAAGAGGTGGGAGAAATGTGAGTCTGGGAGCAGGGATGTTGCAAAATAGCAAAATTCTGACCTCCAGTTAAGGAAGTAAACAGATTATCTAAAACTGAAAAAAAAAAAATCAAGAAAGAGTCCCATAACTATGTTACTTAGACATATGTAAGTAAAAACAGAAGAAATAGACAGAAATCAAGATGAGTACTTTGGGGAAGTAGGAATAGTGATGAAGCATGGGATAACCAAATTTTGTCATAAGTTTTATACTACTCTTGAACTTTTAAAACCATTATATTATTTTGGAAAAAAGTTCACATTTCCTACTTCATAGACTTTTCCCAATTGTGAAAATATCATACTTGCAGAAGAAGGCATAAAGTATATAAGTACTGTTTACAGACTAGACACCCTCATCTCTAAACACCACATTGTAACTACCACTCACATCAAGAAACTGAGTGCTGTAAGCAATTTAGAAGTTAGAAGCCCTTCCTCAATCACACCCCAATGGTAACCATTATCCTAGCTATTGTAAGGATATATTCTTTACTTTTCTTTATAGATTTAACACCTACATGCTCAGCCCTAAACACAGTTGAGTTTTGCCTATTTTTGAACTATAATATAAATGGAATCATACCGTATGCATCATTTTGTGCCTTGAATTTTTTTAAAATTATTTTTAAAGTAGGCTCCACACCCAGCATGGGGCCCAGAGCAGGGTTTGAACTCACGACCCTGAGATCTAGACCTGAGCTGAGATCAAGAATCAGATGCTTAACTGACTGAGCCACCCAGGTGCTCCTGTGCCTTGCATCTTTTGCTCAACCTTATGTTTAAATTTTCATCCTTGTTACATGTAACTGAAGATTGTTCCTTTCCATTGCTGCATGGTATTCCATTTTTTGACTACATCACCATTTATCTGTCTCTTTTACTGTTGCTATTGTTTATAGTTTTGGGCTATTAGAATGGGGCTGCTATAAACATTATTATACATGTATCCTATGCATATGCTTAAGATTCTCTAGAGTCCACATTTAGGAGTGAGCTGATGGCTCCAAGGCTATGTACATGTTCCATTGGATAAGGGGATGATAAACTGTTTTTGAAAGGCTTTGTAACAAATTACACTGCTACAGCAACCATCATCTGAGAGTCCATGCTGTTACATATCCTTGCCAAAACATGTTACTATCAACATTTTTTAATTTTCCTGATTAATAATAATGTTAAATACTTTTACATATATTTATTAAACTTTTGGCTATCCTATTTTGTTAAGTCCTGTTCAAAGGTTTTTCCCATTTTTCTGTGGAGCCTCTGCCTTTTTCTAATTTATTTGTAGGAATTCTTTATATTTTCTGAATATGAATCCTTTGTATATTATATGTGTTAAAACTGTTTTACACTTGGGGCACCTGGGTGGCTCAGTTGGTTAAGCCTCTGACTCTTGACTTCAGGTGTGGTCATGATCTCAGGGTCCCGGGATTGAGCCCCATGTGAGGCTCTGTGCTCGGCACAGAGCCTGCTTGTCCCTCTCCCTCTGCTCCTTCCCCCTACTTGCTCTCTTTCCCTTTCTCAAATAAATAAATAAAATATTTTTAAAAACTGCCTTACACTCTATGGTTTGCCCTTGTACTGCCTTATTGTTGTCTTTTTTCTTTTTTAGGAATAGAAATGTACAATTTAAATATTGTTCAATTTATTATCTACAATGTTTTTATGGTCTGTTTTAAATATTATTCTCTATAATAAAGTCATGAGAATATTCTCACTTACCCTCCAAAAGTTTATTATGCTGCTCTTCACATTTGGGTCTTTAATCAACATGGGAATACATAGTGTGGGGTAAGGATCAAATTTCATTTTTTGACCCATATAGATAGCAAATTTTCTCAGCCCCATTTACTGAAAAGAGAGTTTCCCCACACTGATCTGCAATATCACATTTTTCATAAATCAAATATCTACATATATGTAATTTTATTTCTGGACTCTCATTCTATTTGCCTATTCTTGCAAGATGCCACCCTACTTATTGTAAATTTATAAAGTCTCGAAAATTCCTTTGGGAAGATCTTGTCTTCTCATTCTTCCTCAGAATTATTCTTAGCCCTTTACATTACCGTATATGTTGTAGAATCAGCTTATCATATATACATAATGACAACTCCCCTGCACCTCCAAAATATATACACACACCAATCTGTTAGCATAGTGATTGGGAATACATTGAATTTGTAGATAGATTAGTTTGGGAAGAATTGATATATTTTAAAATTGAGTTTTCTATTCCATGAACATAGTGCATCCTTCCATTTATTTAAGTTTGTGTGTGTGTGTGTGTGTGTGTGTGTGTGTGTGTGTTGGGGGGAGAGAGAGAGAGAGAGATTGAGATTGAGATTGATCTATCTCAATATATCTATCCATCCATCCATTTATGGAGTTTTATAATATTCTCTATAAATATCTTACACATATTTTGTTAAATTTGTTCATTGACATCTGATATTCTTTTTGTGCTGTGGCAAATACACTTTTTAAAAATTCCATTTTCACCTTCTACTAAATTGGAACTTATATGCTGTTTCTATTGTTTTAGCAGTTACCCTAGCAATTAAAACATATAAACACAACTCTTTTTTTTGAGAGGGAGAGAGAGGGATGGGGGCATGGGGGAAGGAGAAGAGGGAATGGGAGAGAGAGAGAGAGAGAGAGAGAGAGAGAATCTTAAGTAGGAGAATCACAACCCTGAAATCATAACCTGAGCCAAAATCAACAGTCAGAGGCTTAACTGACTGAGCCACCCAGGCGACCCTAAGCACAACTTTTAAGACTGCATTCCTACTCTTAACCAAGATGATGCAAGGATCCTAAGATACTTTATTTCACTCCTCACTCATATATTTGAATTGTTTTTTCAACTTTACAGAACTTTATTATTATTGTTTTATGCAGTGTTTATTTACATTTACTCATTTCTTTACATTTAAAAAAATCTTCATTTCTTTTGTATCTTAGATCTTCCATCTGTGATCATTTTCCTTATTCTAAAGTATAATTTAGAATTTGCTTTAATATGGGTCAAGGCAAACTCAGTCTTTTGTTTTGTTTTTTGGAAAATGAGTTTTTCCCCCTACTCTCATTTTCTGAAAGATATTTTTTTTCTGGGAAAAGTATTTTATTTATTTATTTATTTATATTCATTTTTTAAAAGATTTTTTTTTCTAAGTAATCTCTACACCCAACATGGGGCTCAAACTTACAACCCGGAGATCAGGTGTCACATGCTCTACCGTCTGAGCTAGCCAGGTGCCCCTGGGAAAAGTATTTGAGATTGTCAGTTGTTTCTTTCTGTATTTGGAAGATACCATTGCAATGTTACATGGCTTCTATTGCTGATAAGAAGTCAGCTGTAAGTTTAATTGTTGATCTACTGGAGGTAATTTGTACTTCTAGTCTGGATGCTTTTAAGATCCCCATTTTTGTCTTTGGTGTTGCCATAATGAATTCATCATAGTGAATCTGTAGTTCACTATTACGTGTCTGGAGATGGATTTCTTTTTCTTTATCATACTTGGGATTTGTTGGCTGCTTTATTCTGTGAATGGATGTCTTCCATGCATTCTGAAAAAAAAATATCAGGCATTATCTCTTCAAATATTATCTTTGCCCCAGTTGCTCTCTTTCTCTCTCTTATTCTTGTGAAACTGTGATCAGGTTTATTATAGGTCTTTTGAGTCTGTCCTTCATTTTTCTTAACCTCTTTTCATATAATCTTTTTGTCTCTCTGTATTCCTTTCCTTTGGGGATAATTTCCTTTTAGTTATTTCTGGTTTTCTAATTCTTCTTATTTGTCTAATCTATTAAACCCATCCAATGAGCTTTCCATTCCAATTTTTGTATTACATTTGTAGAAGTTACATTTGGTTCTTCTTCATATTTGCTATATTATTCAAAAATCATTTTCTCATATACTGCAGACATTTTAAATATCTTTCATTTCTTTAAACACAACAGCTGCTTTATAAACAAAGCCCGATAATTATAAAATCTTTTATTGCCATTATGTTGTAACTGCCAATGATCTCTTGAGAATTGTCTCCTTACGTACTAGTTATTTTTTTATCGTGATGAATTATTTTCCTTTGAAAATTAATTGTGAGGATTATTTGAAACCTATTGTAGAGGGATAGTCCAACCAAAAAGGATTTGTATTTGCTGTAATAAGATTCCTAGGCACTACTAAATCCAAACACTTTCAACTATATTCACAGCTTGACATTTGGGGTAAGTTTTTTAGGTGGTAAGAATCTAGGCTGTAAATCCATCTATTAAATTTTTGTGGTTGTAATATATCCAAGACAGGCAATTTCTCAATATCAATGCAAATTTTCTGATGTATTCTAGGGGTTGGGTTGGTTGTGTTTCCATACAGCCCTGGCTTTATGTGGGAAGACTACCTCATTACACTCCCCCCTGGAGTGGGCTCTAGATTTTAACTTCGGAATTTCATGTCCTGTAAGAAATGGAAATTGTCCTCTTGCCACAATTTCACTATCCTGCTTACCTCTGTGGGTATACACTTTCCCTTATAGTTTGCACTTGTACATTCTCACTAACTTGTCAGTTACCTGGTGCTTTACAGAACTTGATTTCTACTTTGTTATTTTAGGTTTTTTTTTAAGGCAGGTTCATTTCCTAGCCTATTATATTATCATAAATGGAACTTCTATATGGATTTTGAAAAACAAATCAGTGTAGAATAGCTGTTAAGAAAACAGACTCTAGAGTCAGACTGTCTGGCTTTACATCGTGGATCTAGGCTTTATCTTCTCTGCGATATTGGGCAAGATACTTAACTTCATTGTATTCCACTTTCCTCATCTTTAAACTGAGGGAAGGAATAGTATTTTCCTCACAACACAGGTGATGTATTTGATAGAATTTCTGCCTCCTGATAATCACTTATTACCTCTCTGTGAAAATTGGTGAGAGAGAAAAAAGTGAGAAAGGACAAGAGAAAAGAGCGGGAGAGGATAACCTGCTATGTGAAGGCAAACTGTAGGGAAACAGGAACTGGGAAAAATGACAAAAATGTGGGAGAAACAGTATACAAAGAGGTTTTATTAAAAAAGTCTTGATGTATGTTATTCAATATAATTCACCCTATTTTGCATTCTCAAAAGATCTTCAGTAAGGACCTACATTAGTTTTCAATGTGTGTTTTTTAAAGCAGGATTTGTGTTTTTTTTGGGTGTGATACTGTACCAAGACTGCTGTCTAGGTGGCTCAATCTTATTCTTATTTCATATATACCTACAGGAGTAAGTAATTTCATCACAAAGACTGCTATGTTAAATAAGCGCTTGCTTTGCCAATCTGTCTGAAGCAGAGCAGGCTTAAAAAAAAAAAAAAATCCCAAACCAAAACGAACCAACACCAAGACAAGTTGAATTAAATAAGTGAATGAAATGCTGGCAAATTTTTAACTAGAAAAGAAAACTTAAGATGTTAGGCCTTTGTAGCACCAAACACAGCAAAGAGGTGATGTAAAAATGATGATGATGTTTTACAAAGAGCACTTTCTAGTTACAATAAGTGAAACTGCTTAGAACCCCTGGGAAACATAAAGCAGGGTTTCTCCACCGCTTCTCCACCTCTTCACAGGTGACATGTCGGCCTGGTAATTCTTCACTGGGAGGTGTGTGTCTGGTGCGCTGTAGGATGTTCAGCAGAAGAGCTAGCCTTTGCCACTGGATGCCAGTAGCACTCTCCACACGTGCACCCAGCTGTGACCACCAAAAATATCTCCAGATATTGCCAAATACCCTCGGAGGGGCAAAATCACTTCAGACTGAGAACCACTGAAATAGAGGAATTACAAAAAATCATCCACAATCCTCCCACCTAGAAATGTAAACTTTTTGTTTATATAAATAAAAATTACAAAACAGAGTCACATTGATCTTATTCTATAGCCAGCTTATTTTTCACTCGGTAAACAGCATCAACATTTTTGTTATATAACAGTCCTCTGCAGCATAATTTTTTTGGTAGTGCAAGTACTTTATAACAAAATAATCCTGATTCCTCCTTCCTCCCTCCCATCCCTTGTATCATTGCTGTCCTTCCCTTCATTTCACTTATAAACACATACACAAACACATATGCACACGTGTGTGCACACATACATAATCAGATATATTATTGCTATTATTATTTTGAACAAAATGCTTCTTATTAGATCAATAAAGAATAAGGAAATGTTTTTATTTTACTTTCACTTATTCCTTCTCCAATACTCTATGCATAGATCCAATTTTCTGATCTATATCATTTTCCTTCCCTCTAAAGGATTTCTTTTAACATTTTTTTCCCAAGGCAGCTCTACTGGGAACAAATTTGCTCAATTTTTGTTTATCTGAGAAAGGCTTTATTTCACTTTACTTTTTTCTTGCTTGTGCAGCCTCATCACATCTGAAGAGAAGTCAAATGTGATTGTTATCTTTGCTCTTCTATTGGTAGACTGTTTTTCCCCTCTGGCTTTTTCAGAATTTTTTCTTTATCTTTGACTTTGTATAGTTTGAGAATGATATGCAGTTTTTCTGACATCTATGCTGCTTGGTGTTCTCTGAGCTTACTGGGTCTGACTTTTGGTGTATGACATTAATTTGAGGGAATATCTCAGACCTTATTGTTCCAAATACTTGCTTATGTTCCTTTTTTTCTTCAGATATTCATTACATGTGTGTGTTACACTTTTTGTAGATGTCCAGCAGTTCTTGGATATTCTGCTCTGGTTTTGTTTTTGTTTTGTTTTGTTTTTCAGGCTTTGTTTCCTTTATTTTTCAGCTTTGGAGGTTTCTGTTAAGATATTTCAAGCTCTCTGTGGATAGAGATCTCTTTCCTTAGCCATGTCCAGACTATTAATAACCCCACCAGAGGCATTCTTCATTTCTTTTGTAGTGTTTTTTTTAATCTCTAGCATTTCTCTTCAGTTCTTTCTTAGGATTCCCATCTCTCTGTTTACATTGTCCATCTGTTCTAGCATGTTGTCTCCTTTACCCGGATAAATTAGAGCCTTTAGTATATTAATCTGAATTGTTTTAAATTTTCAATCTGATAATTCCAACATCCCTGTCATATCCAAGTCTTGGTTTTGGTGCTAGCTCTGTGTCTTCACACGTTTTCTGCCCTTCAGTATGCCTTGTAAGTTTTCCTGGATTGTTGGACATAAGGTACTTGGTAAAAGAAACTGGCGCCCGGTAAGGCTGCTGCTTGTGGGTTTCTATTCCCTTAACGTTGTGTATTTTGCCTGCCCCTCTCTCTAATTCTGGGGGTAGCGGTTTTCCCCGTGACCTCAGGTCTCTTGCAGATCAAGGAAAAGTTGATGATTTTTCAGTTTGTTCAGCTTTTACTTGTTAGGATCTACTGCATATTATTATTATTATTATTTTGCCCATTGAACATTTATTTAAGATCTACTCCATGATTTTTAATGGAAAACTGGTGTGTATGGACATAGTACACTTTTACATAACTAATTGTGTAGTATTGGGAATTTTGATTGTTTCAAATAAGGCTACAGTAAATGTATCTGATGATCGATCCTTAGAATAGATTCTTGGAGGGGCGGGGTTGGTGGTGATGAGCCTCCACCAGCAGGCGGCGCTGTAGGACCTACGGCGGCCCGGGAAGAGCCAGACGCCGCTCTCCCTTGGAGGGCACTCTGCCCCGCCCGTCTTCTCCCCTCCGCGGCCGCGGGTTTGCGGAAGTGTTTCTAGGAGACGGCGCCCGCCGGCTGCGCCTGCGCGGTTGACGCTGCCAGGGGGCGGGCTAACTGGCCGCGGCGCGGCCCGCTGGTAGTTCCTGCTGGGCCTGGGTCGTTGGGCCTCCCCGGGTTCTCTCGCTCCATGGTACGCCTGTGAGTCACGTTGCCGGCGAACGTCTCCTCGGGATGGAGCACATCCGTACGACCAAGGTAGTCGGACGCGGAGAATTGTTAGCCGCTAGCCATGGTCTGACCCGGCAGAGGTGGGGGGCGACGGTAACTCGGCTGGCCGGACCAGGGCTGAGGACCGGCCGCGCGGGGGCCTGCCCGGGCCTAGTCTGGGAGGGCAGGGGCAGTTCGGGCCAGGGTGGGTGCGGAGGCCTCCTGTACCTATGGGAGTGGGAGTCCCGCTTTCAGCCCTTGGTGTTGGGGTGTGGATGTTTTGGGCTGCTGGGGGTTGAGTCCCATGAAATTGGTCGCCGCCTTCTCAGCGCTACACTTTCTTGGGCAAAATTGGGGCTGCTTTAGCTTCAGCTGCTTTCAGGCATTCGCCTCCCTAAAGACCGGAAAACGGGTGGGTCCTCAAATCATCATTGTAATATTGTGTAAGCTTTTCCTTGTTCACGTTGAATTGTCCCGTGTCACAGATTCTTGATGCAAGTTTTGGAGGCGCTGAGATCAGCACTCTGCCCCACCTCACTTTGTTGTCTCTGTCTCCATCCAGTCATTTAGGTTTGGTACTCCGTCTCTCTGCTTCAAAACTTCATTGTCTTTAGTGTCAATAGTCAGTTTAACAGAGGAGTTACGGAGAAGGAAAACATGTTATCCCATATTTTAAAGTGTCTGATGGAATTCTTTTTCAGTTGATCTTATTAAATCCCATGCTTAATTTTTGCACGCGAAAGGCATTTATTTTTAGGAACGAACAAATATTCTTATAATTCCATTACAAATGTTGAAAATGAAGGCAATGGCATCAAAATATTACCAAGTTACGTTACCAAGAATGAAGTTCAGCTTCAACCTTGGGCGGGAGAAAACATAAACCAAGACCAGAAGAATTGAATCACATAATTTTAAGATCGCCTGGAGCCTAACAAAATTAGGAAGAGGACCCCCTGTGAATCTTGACTCCTCTGTTTTCCTAACTCCATTGCTCCATTGCCGCGCATCCTAAAGTTACCGTTCATTTAGAAAAAATTGCGACATACGTTATCTTCATTTGTTCCATGGAGAATTTGAGGTCTATGTCATTAAAATTTTTCACGAACCTTCTTAAGGTGTTATGGATTTTGTTAGAGCTTGTTTATAACATTGCACGTACTATAATATTTGAAGATGCTAAAAACTAACCCCTTTTTAAAAATCTTTTTTTTTTTCTTAAGGGAAGAATGGTAAAGTAACTGTATAATTCAGGTTGCTGGCTCTTAAAGTTTGAAAATAGAAGGGTGGTTAAGTAAATAACCAAACTAGTAGAAAACGCAGAGATGGAAAAGAGGACTAGAGCATGCATCAGCTCAGGTTCTTGTCCTGGTTCCAGGGTGCCAAGTGTGTATTATATAGTAGTTTTTCACAGTGGGCCTATCCTGATGGTTTAGTAAGGTCCTTTTATGACTTTTTAAGGAGCAGAAGATTTCTGAATAATTTTCTATTAAAATTACTTTTCAGGTTGTGTTCTTTTATTACTTTGAGTTATTCTTCTAGCATAGGACCACCAGTACTCTGAAATAATCATAAGTGGCTATAGGTAGACTGCAATTAAACTAATACTTACTAGGTCCCAGTTGTGTGCCAGGTACAGGATAGATACTGGCTGTAGAGCAGTGAGCACGATAGACCTGGACCTCACTGTACATTCTGACAATTGTGTGAACTGTAATATTTTCTTAAATTATGACTTATTCTTAAAAGATTGTTGTGAACATAGCCTATTGCATTATTATACTACTTTGCATAACCTTCACTTGGACATGGTTAATTTACTGCAAAAATGATTGTATTTCAAAACTAAAAATGAATTGCTTTCAGTTTACTTAGCTGTTTTGAACTATGCAGTTTAGTCACCGATCAAGAATTGACTGTAGAGTAGTTCTATGTAACTTTATTCTATGTGGAGACAGCTGTATTTGAGAAGTAATAATTACCAATTCTTGAGCAACTCTATGTCAGTGTAGCCAACTGTGCAATATTACTTTACACTATTTACAGTTTCACAAGTATGCTAATTTATACACAGTTGTCACTAATTTCTTTTTTTTTTAAAGATTTTATATATTTATTTTGACAGAGAGTTGTCACTAATTTCTTAAATAACCCTGCCAGTTGGATACATTATCAGCATTTGCAGATGAGAAGGAAATAGGCTTGGAGAGTTGAAGTAATCTGCCCAGTTATCTCATGAGGGGTGGAGTTAAGATTTAAACCAAAGTTTGTCGTAATTTTTTTCATTACTCTCTAGTTTTAATCTGATTGTTAAAATGTATTAATATTCAGAAATGAATCCTAATGAATTCTAAGAGCTTTTTTCCTCTAAACCTCTTCTTGACATAAGTAAATAATATTTATGTGGTATTATTTTTGTATTGTTTATGGTCATTTTTTTTTATTATTGTTTACAAACCAGAGATTTATCAGGTAAAGTATTTTAGCTGAGTACTGATTAAATGGCTTTATAGCTATAAAATTCAGGAACAGATATACCATCCTGTTTTGGTCACATTTGGTTTACTTACTGCATAGCATCATTAAAGATGTCAAGTCTAGTCTGAATTTGAATTTTTGAAAGACTATTTCCAAGCTCTGCCTATCACTTTGAGCTCTAATTTTGCCATAATGAGATAGTCTTGCCAGGAAACAATGGGAAATATGCAGAGACAGTTCTTTATGCAGTCTTTCTCCTTTCCCTGCCAGGCTCCAGTGCTTTGGCTGACATCATCTGTTGATGTCGAATGATATTGTGCTGTTTGTGAATGGAACTTTACAGAATGTAATGGAAGAATGTTTTCCTAAACTATATATGGAAGACTGCTTTCTACAGTTTGTTAAGGGATGGAATGTCCCAAGAACATCTGACCCCATTAGGGCTCAAGTTGAATTATACCAAAAGTAATGCCTAGTTTGTTCTTAGCTTGCTACCCATTTTTGTCATTAGAATGTGTGATCATAGGTGTATGTACACAAATATGTGTAATCAGTTACAAAGAGGGAAAGAGATGCAAACTAAGAATGACTAAAAATAAGAACCAATAGATTGTGGGGAGCACCTGAATGCTTTTCCTCACATAAAGGCTATTTTGACTCACTAATATTATTCCATTATACAGGTGAGAAAACTGAAATTTGCAGAAATTAAATAACTTGTCCTGACTCAAACAGCTAGTTCTAATAAGGAAGAGGTGGAGCTGGGAACTTGAATCCAGGTCTTTCTGATACTAGTCCTGTTCTCTTAATCATAGCACTCCTCTGCCTCACAGAGTAATTGTCTAATCAAGAGATTTGAGGGGCACCTGGGTGGCTCAGTTAGTTAAGTGCCTTCGGCTCAAGTCATGATCTCAGGGTCCAGGATCGAGCCCCACATCAAGCTCCCTGCTCAGGGGGAGTCTGCTTCTCCCTCTCCCTCTGCCCACCCCCACTTGTGCACCCAGACACGCTCCCTTCTCCCTCTCTCTCTCAAGTAAATAAATAAAATCTTTTAAAAATAAATAATTAATTAATAGATTTGAATAGTGAGGTACGTCAGTGTGAGTAGGACTGGAAGGAAGGTAGGGGATGGAGGAGAGGAACTTAGGTGGTAGGATTTTGTCTAGTAGGTAGCCTATTATGAGGTTGTAGGGTTAGGGGAAAGGTATGGTCCAGAAGAATAGATTTGGGAGTTGTCAGTGTTTAGGTAGTCATTGATGTTTTCTTTTATGGATGAGTTTATGCAAGGAGTACATGTGTAGAGGCTCTTTGGAGAAGAGTGTGAAGGTTAGAGCCCTGAGAATACTTACAAAGGGGCAAGCGGAGGAAGAGGAGTCAGAGAAAGAGTATTAGGGATATAATGGGAAGAGGTGAATCACAAGAAGGGAAGTCTTCCCTATTCTAATTTCCTTCTTTGCTCCCTCTTCCTCTGCTCTCTCTTTTTCTTAGGGCCTGGTACTGTTCTATGTACTGGGGAAATGGTGGTTCCCAGACAAAAGTCCCTGCCATTCCAAAACTTATTTTCTAGTTGGGGGAGACACAACAGTAAACAAAGTTAATAAGCCAAATAATAATATAGTAGATGGTAGTAAATGCTATGGAGAGTGCCAGGGTGAGATTGGGGGAGGACAGTTGTAAATAGGGTAGTTAGGGAAGTTCTTACAGAGATAGTGACAGTTGAGTACAGACTGAAAGTGGTCAGGGAGCAAGCCATCTTCATAGGGGCAGGGGTTGGGGAGGGGTGGCTGGAAGAGTCCCAGCAGAGGGAACGGCAAGGGTGAAAGCCCTATGTTGGGCATGCCTGGTTAGTAAAAATCAGCAAGAAGACCAGTGTGGCTAGATCGGAGTGAGTGAAGGAGAGAGCACAGTAGGAAATTAAAAGTTGGGGACAGCAGCAAGGCTTGAAGGCTAATGTGAAATCTTTGCTTTTACTTAGTGAGACAGGAAGCCATTCATAGAAAGTCACCTGTATTCAGTGCTGCAGAAAAGCAAAGTAAGATAGGACTGAAAAGTGTCCTTGGATTTATGATCTATTTTGTTTGGTGATTTATGTAGCCAGACGCTGTTGTAGGAACTTGGGATACACGAACAAAGAAAAATGAAAACCTCTGTCCTTTTGAGGGTTATTTTCCACTTCGCAAAGGCAACTTGATGCTCTTTTTTTTTTTTTTAAAGATGTCAGTGCTATGGAGTGTGGAATAATGATACTAAGAGTCGCGAATGGGTGCCTGGCTATAGGGGCAGCTCACAACAAGTCAGAGAAGTCATGACAGTGTGTTTTCTACTTCGGTAGCCCTGTCATGTAGTTGTAAAGTACAACTGTTGGCTACAGAACATTGATTGAAGATGGCCATTGGTCCTTTCTTGTCCCAGAAACCACTTGGTGTCCGAATTTTCTGGATGTAATACTGAGTATTTGTGATATCCTCTGTTTTTTCATTTCCAGCTTTGTAATCAGCTGAAATTTGAACTTCCTGTTCAGAGTACCTTTTAGTGCAGGCCCAAAGTTGGCAACAATTCAACTAAATGGCCCTCAAAGTAATGTATTGGCATTTCCCATCCTTACCATAATGACTACACCCTCCAATTCTCCTCTTCCTACTCTGTTTCTTCTTTGTTCTTTCTCTTCCCAAAACTTTGTCCTTCTTCCCCATTCTCTTTTTGCCTGTGATAACCTATAATTAAAGGGTCCTAACACTATTTCCGTAGTGTCTCAGTGCTAGTGACCTGGAAGTCGTGATTGCTTCCTAAATACTTGACTTAAAACATTTCCAGGAAAGCATTGGGAAAAATCTGTAGCAATATCTGTAAAGTACTTTCAGTTCCTTGGTGAAAAGGGGAAATATGAGGCAGCAGTTGGTGCTTAGAAGTTGGCTAAGTCTCTGGTTTGAAATTTGTATGCTGATAATTTTAGCAAAGAAAAGGCTCTGCTTTCTTTTGTTTTTTACATTTATCTTAGGATTTGCAGCTAAGAACAGAATAATCAGTAAACTCAGAACCTAAAGTTTTTCCAGAACCTAAAGTACTAAATAAATGTTTTAGAATAATGTTCAGATTAATTTTATTATCAGTCATATCCATATAACGATTGCCATATTGAAGCAGTCATGTAATGATTTTTCTATTATATTTTCTTGATTTGAATATAATTTTCCATTTACTAAAGTAATAAATAACCCTCAATTTATTAAAGTCCTATATAGTCTCTTTTCTCTCAGATTTATATTTCCTTTTGTACCTTATCTTAGTGAATGGCAACCAGTCTGACAAGCTTAACATCTTCAAGAAGCCTCTCTTTCTCCTTCCTTCTCACATCTGTTTTGTCATCTCAAGATGGGCTTCCTCTTTATCCTGTCTATTGCAACTTAATCTGGGCCTTTATCATATCTCTCCAGGCACCCTTAGATTACTTCGTTAGCCTTTTACCTGGTTACTCACCTCCTGTCTCTTCTCTTCTCAACATTTTCTCCAAATTGCCATTGGAAACATCTTCTTAAAAACCATATCTAGTCATGGCTACTGTGCTTAAAATCCTCTGTATCCTTTTATCTGCCACACAGATGCTCTACCTTAACAGGTGTTTCTTTTTCATCAAATATTATTGTCTCTCCCCTTTTGTGTTCTCTCTCTTCTGAGAATTCTGTATTTTCTGTTATAGTTAAGAAAATTTTGTTCAGCTTTGCTTTCAATATTATATTAGGAAAACAGTTTTTTCCAGCTGTAGGACACATTAGAATATTGAATTTGCTTTTAAAGTCCATGTGCCTCCTCCTTCCTTTCTCCATTTGAACTTGAACATTAGTTTAAGACAGAGGACTGTCAGGGCTCAACTTACCTCATCAGCTTACTAACTTAACTAACAGTACTCATTTTTGCAGACATCTGAGCATTTTATTGCTTACTGTTTGTCAAGCAAACTTGGGGTCAAGTACCTACATTTATTATCCAGCCTTACTACAGCCCTCAAGGGAGAGATTGTTGTCCTTATTTTATAGATAAAGAAAATGGGACCCAGACAATTTGGCCTTTAGTTGGTGGCCAGTAAATTTCGGTGGAGTGAATCAGTAAACTCTCTTTCCCGAAAATGTCTGTTTATGTGGATGTTCTTCAAAGATGTGTGTGTATGTGTGTGGGGGGGTGGGGTTTGCATATACCCATAATGCAGTTGTATATTTTAAAGGACCAAAGTTGTAAGAAGCGCTTTTAAAAAGTGGAAGGACTACACAAGCTGGAGCCTTAAATACTTGGGAGAAGAGCATAAAGATAGAGAAGGAACCTAGCCTAATGTGAGTTAAGAGCAAGAGGGATTAATTTGGAGTTGCATAAAAATGACCTGGTGAGCTTCTTAAGATCTTTGGGGGCACCTACGTAGCTCAGTTGGTTAAGCGTCTGATCCCGGGGTCCTGCTCCGTGAGGAGTCTGCTTCTGCCTCTGCCCCTACCCTCGTGCACACTCTCTCTCTCTCTCTAATAAATAAAAAACCTTTAAGAAAAATACAGATTTTTGGTCTCCATCTCCTGAGATGGCTGAGTGAAGTTGAGTGGGGCTTAGGATTTGTATTTATGCAGAATTTTGGAGATGATTCAGATGAACAGCTAGGCTTTGGGACTTGAATGTAGGTAATCAGAATTAAAGATCTAATAAATGGAATTTCAGATAATTTTGGATTTAGAGATTGGGGGAATCAAGAAATAGGCTTGGAGTGTTAGGAAGAGTATTTTTAACTTGAATTTCCAATCTTGATAGACAACAAGCTCGAAAGAACTATGTAGTGTTATGCAGCTCTAGAGGAAGAGTGACTTTGTCTTAATTGGGTGAGTTGTATAATAAAGTTAGATTTTATTTATTTAAGGAAGAAATGGTTCTAAATAATGAAATAAATGATGATCTCCAAGAAAAGTTTTCATACAGGTTTATAAGAAGGAAGTTTTCCTATTATCTTAAAGGACAATGTGTATAATGATTTTTATATGTCAAATCAACTGTCAGACCTGAGCTATATAAATTAGATCATCTCTCTAAGTTTCCAGCAGAAAGTGTTAAAATTCAATTCATTGCCTCCCCATACAAATAAAATTTTGTATCAAAAACATGTATTTTAATTTTACATTTAAATTTTAATTTATTTGAACAGCTGCTGTTATAAGTAAAAAAAAAACACTCTGGAATTAAATTTCTTTGGGAGGAGCTAAGTAGCTTTTTACGTGGTAGTTATTATTTTGGAAATCATAATTTCATAATGAGGGGCTTTTGCTTCTTCAATTTTAGTAAGGGAAAAGAAAATATATGTGGGAGGGAAGTACAGAATTAATGAGATAATTGTTAGTAATCTGGTTTGAAGACATACAGGTTAAAGAACTATCTACGAACTGCTGTTATAGCTGTGGATTAACAATTTTAAGTTGGTAGTGGTTGTTTTACTCTTTTTCTCCTCCCCAAAAGAATGGACAGCAATAAATAATTGTGTTTTCAAAACAGTAGTCTCTTACATAGTCCTGGCCAACTCTAACCCAGCTCTCCAGTGGCAGCATTGTGTGTGTGTGTGTGTGTGTGTGTGTGCGCACGCACACGCACGCACACACGCTATTAATAAAGAAGTACTATGTACCTCACTGTCTCAGCCACTAGAGGACATAGAAACAGCATGCGATATAATCTGTGATAGGGAATTCGAACCAGGAGGAACTAACTACAAAGCTGAGACATTAAGTAAGTAAATTAATTTTCTGAGAAGGATTCCAATTAGGAGACAGAGCATCAAGTGAGCCCCGAAGAATGCTTAGCACTTAGCTAAGCAGAAGAGACTATGTTAGGAAGGAAGAACAGTATGAGTAAAAGCACAGAGCTGACCACAAAACATTGTCTTGGGTGGAGTGGTGAGGAGAATATAGAGATTAAGTTGGACTTTGCAACCATTTGTTTCTTGATTTAATTTTTCTGGTAGTTTACCTCCATGATGCTAGATAATAACCTTATATATAAGAAACAACAGGTGTTGCTGAGGTTGTGGAGAAAGGGGAACCCTCTTGCACTGTTGGTAGGAATGTAAACTGGTGTAGCCACTGTGGAGAACAGTATGGAGGTTCCTCAAAAAGTTAAAAATAGAACTATCCTATGATCCAGCAATTGCACTACTAGCTATTTACCCAAAGGATACAAAAATACAGATTCGAAGGGGTGCATGCACCTCAGTGTTTACAGCAACATTATCAACAAAGCCAAACTATGGAGAGAGCCCAAATGTCCATAAACTGATGAATGGATAAAGAAGATGTGTGTGTATATATATATACACACACACACACATACACACACACACACTGGAATAATACTCAGCCATCAAAAGAAATTTTGCCAATTGCGACAAGGTCGATGGAGCTAGAGGGTATTATACTAAGTGAAATAAGTCAGTCAGAGAAAGAAATAGATATGATCTCACTCATATGTGGAATTTAAAGAAAACAGATGAACATATGGGAAGGGGGAAAAGAAAAATAGGAGAGAGGGAAATAAACCATAAGAGACTCTTAATGATAGAGAACAAACTCAGGGTTGATGGAGGGAGTTGGTGGGGGATGGGCTAGATGGGTGGTGGATACTTAAGGGGGTACTTGTTGTGATGAGCACTGGGTGTTGTATGTAAGTGATGAATCACTGAATTCTACTCCAGACACCAATATTGCACTGTATGTTAACTAAATAATATTTAAATTAAAAAATATATGGACTCTTGAATATGAAAACTGTTTATACCATGTGCCTCCTTCCTGTTCCCCTTAATATTTGTGTTATTTTTTTACAGAGTACCTTTATTGGTTGTATTTCTAACTCTAAACAGTACCTGTGTAATGTGGTTTACATATTCCCCAAGATATGTGAAATTTAATGTTCAACATTAAATAAACTCATGTTTTTGAATAGAAAGAAGAAAAGCTTTGAAAATGGTACATTTAAAAAAAAAAGAAAATGGTACATTTAAATCCTAGGATAACAAAGAATTTGTATTACTTTTGAAATGAGAAATAACTTCTTTTTCTTTTTTTAGGTTGAGCAAGTAAAATTACTTGACCGATTCAGTACCAGCAACAAGTCACTAACAGGAACGCTTTATCTTACGGCCACACATCTATTATTTATAGACTCTCATCAGAAAGAAACCTGGGTAAGAAGGGCATCTTCTGTACTGCTTACCATACTTAAGTAATGGACTTGGCCTTTTGCTGTATTTCATTTTGATCATGTACAAAAAATTTAATCATTAGTTACCTGTTTCAACAAAAAATTTTTCAAAGTCACCTGATCACTTCTACCCTCCCTCCTAATAAAACATGGATACCATGTAGAATGTGGAACTCTTTTATAAGATACAGCAAGACTCTTTTTATCTGCATTAATAATTATAGAATACCTACTTGTTCCTTTTAATTTTTAAAAATGTAATTAATATATGTACATTTTAATATTTAATATTAAGTTCACATGGCATAGTCCACAGTATTTTTTTTTAAGATTTTATTTATTTATTTGAGAGAGAGAATGAGAGGGCACCTCATCCATGGTATTTTTGTACAAAATTACAATTACAGTGTTTTTTAATTGATTGATTGTAGATCAAATAATACAGTAATGGATATTTTGTATATATTACTTCCTGTATATATGCCAAAGTTTCTCAGAGGTATCTGCCTGGGAGTAAAATTACTGGATCTTATAATAAAAATAAGGGCATATTTTCCTTCACTAAATATGGCCCCTTTCCAAAACAGTTGTCTCAAAATATTCTCAGTAGAAAGTGATACATTGTCCACCATTGTTGGCAACATTGATATTGTTAGCTTTAAAATTTTTGCCTCCAGTGGATGTGCAATTGTGATTTTAATTTGCTGATTATAAGGAAATTGTCCTTTCAGATATTTTGGCCTTTAGATTTCCTTTTCTTTTTCTCTTGGGCTATTTGTCCTTTTACTGGCTTTATAAGAGTCTGGTTTTTAATGTTTTGTCAGGTATGTGTGTTGTAAATAACTTCTCCCAGTGTGTGGCTTGTCTTGTGTGTATATACATCTTTGAATTAAAGTTTAAAATTTTAGTGTATTAGATTTTTCATTTTTTTCTTTTATGGTTTATGCTGTATTCTGACTTAAGGGATTCTTAAAGGCATAAAGATTCTCCTGTATTTTTTTCTAAAAGCTTACATTTTATATTTCAAGTATAAGTTGTTAACACATATGGGAAATATTTTCTTGGATGATATAACTTAGGGATTCATTTTTGTTTTTATTCTTTTCAAATGGATACTGGCGCCATTTATTGACAGTTTCGATGCGTTAATGTGTAGTATCAACTCTGTCATAAATAAAGTGAGGGTTTGCTTTTGACCTCGCTATTCTGTTCTTTTGATGTATTGATTCCACTGTGTAATAGCATACTGCTTTATTGACTCTAGCTTTTTAATAGTCTCTCTTTTTTTTTTTTAAAGATTTTTTATTTATTTGACAGAGAGAGACACAGCAAGAGAGGGAACACAAGCAGGGAGAGTGGGAGGGGGGGAAGCAGGCTTCCCGCACAGCAGGGAGCCCGATGCGGGGCTCGATCCCAGGACCCCGGGATCATGACCTGAGCCGAAGGCAGACGCTTAACCATCTGAGCCACCCAGGCGCCCCAATACAGTCTCTCTTTTATTGTACTCTCTTGATTTCCCCAGGAAGGCCATCGAGTTGATAGGTGATTGCAATAAGTAAGTCAAGATACTTACCTGAGATGTTGATCTCGGGGAGTTATATTCCCTCAAGCACTAGAGTTCTTCCCCATCCAGTGTTGGCCCAGGAACTGTCAAGGGTTTTACGTAGCAGGACCTTGTTAAATCATTAGTCATGTTATCATCCACTCTGTCTACCCTGCCTTTGTCCATCTGCCTTAATATCTTCTCAGTATGTTTTCCATCTCCTAGAGATAGACAGGGAAGTTTCCCATAGACCTCTTCTTGCATATGTTGGGAACGTAGTTTGGGGAGCAGTGAAAAAAGATCTATGTTATTCTCTCCTGTTGTTGTTTTATCAGTATATTCCCATCTATCTCTCCTGAATGAAATCTGTTTAGTATACTCGATCCATAGAAATGAACATTTTAGATCTAGACGGGGACTAACTTTACCTTTTTTCTCATTTTACAGATAATTCTTTTTTCAAGATCACATTATTAGTGGCAGAGCCAGGTCTCTTCAACATTTTCTTCTTGCAAATGATTTTGGGTCTTAATTAGAATCATAAAAGTGATACATTATAGTAGCTTATTGTCTCTTATTCTCTACTTAGATGTTACTGTTAGATCATTTTGAGTAACTTGGCACAAGCCTGCTAATATAAATGTTACTAGTGCTAAATCTTAGCCATAAGTTGGGCCATGTGTAGTGTATACTAAATATCTGTGTTGTGTATACTTTCAATGTCTGTAGAACAAGCTCTTTTCTTATTAATCTTTTTTAAGCTTTTCTTGATGATTTTATGCATTTAACCTTGCATGTGAACTTTAGAAAATACATATAATTAATATGATTAATATCAGCATTTAATATTATAATTACATAGTATATATGTATGATATAAATAATCATCCATCTCTTACCCTGCCACAGAAAAAGACAAAAAGCAGTTTGGAATTTTTTACTGAACTTATATCAAAGTTTTAGATTAATTTGGGATGAATTGATTTCTTTCCATGATTGAGTTTTTATCGTTCAGGAACCTGCCATGACTCTAAGATCTTTGATTTTCTAGAAAAACTTTCTATAAATATTTTAAATTCATAGGAATGGTATTGAGAAAAAGAAAACTTTTTTTTTTAGTAGCAAACAATATTAGAACTGGTATGAATGATAATCATATATTTAAAATGCCATCAAGTATTGAGTTTATAGTAGGACTTTCTATTCATTCAATAAACATTGTGATGGAGGTATAAGCAATGATACTTGTATTGCTGGTTTGGTCAAGTTTTAAGTTTGGATTTCTAAGATACGACATTTGAAACTTTTTTTTTTTTTTAATTTGAGGAGGGTCATTATAATGTTCCAGATACTGGAGATAGAATGGTGCTCAACTTAGCTGTAGTATTGCTCCTTACAAAGTTCTCAACATCCGGCTGGAGAAATAGACATTCACTATACAAAGAATTACTCATGTTCTAAGTACTGTGAAGGAAAAGTATAGGCATAAGAAAATGGACAGGACCTAACTTACTTGGGAAAGGCCATGGGGGTTGTCAGGCTGTTCTTCTTGGTGATGATGTTTAAACAAAGGCCAGAAATAATACTAGGAGTTCCTAGGTGAAGAAGTAGATCTACGGGCGCCTGGGTGGCTCAGTTGGTTAAGCGACTGCCTTCGGCTCAGGTCATGATCCTGGAGTCCCGGGATCGAGTCCCGCATCGGGCTCCCTGCTCAGCGGGGGGTCTGCCTCTCCCTCTGACCCTCTTCCCTCTCGTGCTCTCTGTCTCTCATTCTCTCTCTCAAATAAATAAATAAAATCTTAAAAAAAAAAAAAAAAAGAAGTAGATCTACAATTTCCCAGTTAGTAAGAGCAACTCAGTGTGTATAGAGGAGGTTGGTGCATTTGAGGAGCCAAAAGAGGACTCTGTCACTCGAACTTGATGTGGGGAGGGACTTGAAATGAGTCTAAAGCCTACAGTCTGGGAAATGACATGACATCACTTTTTTAAAAATCGCTTTTTAATGGTCACTCAGCTGCCTTGTAGAAAATGGAGTATAGGGGGTCAAGAGTAGATACGGAGAGAGCTTTCCTAAAAGGCCACTTACAGTTACCTAGGTGAGAAACAATGGGAGCATTGCAGCTAAGGGAGTGACCGGACATGGAGAGAAGTAGGCAGGCTGCAGAGATATGTCGGAGATGCAGTTCTCGGGGTTTGATGATGTATTGAGTATGTGGAGTGATGGAGGAAGTATCAGAGAGCGTAGCTCCGGCTTAGGCATTCAGTCACACATTTTGAGTACTTTGTTTGAAGAGGGCATTTCTAACATTTATGTATTCTGGAAGAGAATATGATATTTAGTGCTCTTTGATGATGATGATGATCACGTTTTTTCCATGCTGTAGATATTGCACCACCATATTGCCTTAGTAGAGAAACTAGCTTTGACTACTTCTGGATGCCCACTGGTGATTCAGTGCAAGAACTTCAGGATTGTGCATTTCATTGTTCCCAGAGAAAGAGATTGCCATGATATTTACAATTCTTTGCTACAGCTGTCAAAACAAGGTACTGTTTTTAGAGACCAAAGCTTACTTAATTTTGAGATGGATTATCTAAGATACTTAATATGCCATTGTTACTTTATACTTGAAGTTACTCTTAAGTTCTTGTGCACTCTATTCCAAAAAGTTTGACTTGGAAATAATTAGATGCTTCTGATCTGAATCGTAAGAATGGTTTCCAAAGAAGGGGTAAGAGTAAGGAAAAAGTTAAACATTTAGAGTACAGATTTTAAAAACCATAGATTTTTATTAATGTTTTTAAAATTTGTTGGTAGCCAACAGCACAGCTTTTTTTTTTAAGTGGGTATCCACAACCAAGGGGAATAACTTGGAAATTGATTGCTGAATGAAAAGTTAAGGAAGCTCAGGCTCCTCTGGTAGCAGTGGGACCAATGAATTTAATTGACCAGAGTGGAGCATAAGGGAGATGACCAGAGAGAAAAGAGAGGGTGAATCCTACTTTACTAGAGGTGGGAGTGAGAGGAGTGTAGGCCAGAAAGAGGAATCCTGTCACTATGCCTTTGGGATCAGGAGGCTTTCTCCCCCCAACTTGACTTGAATTATGTAGATCTCTCCAAGAGACAAGGCACACTGGTTACTGAATGTTACTTTGTTGTTGAACACCTGGACTGCAGTGGTCTAGGAGCAGGGGTACACCCTTCTCTCCTAACACATGAAGCCTAAGCATTTATCCCATTGTCCCAAGTTAAGCCAGATCTTACAGTAAAGATGGTTCTGTCACTTTCGGGGGCTTAATATTATTCAGGAGTAAGTGCTCTCTGGAGCTCTCGGCAACCATTGCCAGTTTTGGTCAACACTGTCCTATAGGATTATATATGCAATTTCAAGTTCTATATGCCGCCTCTAGTTTTTTATCACAACATTAGTATTTCCATTTTATATCTCATTTGGGAAGTGTAGTGGGTAAGAAGTGTCTGTGTCTGTGTCATTAAAACTTTACTTTTAAGAAAAGGAAATACTACACTCTAGAGTATTAAATATAAAAGTTGTTTATTAGCTTTTGCTGATGATATATTGATATGTATGCCTTTAGATATGATCGTTTGAATTAAAGAACTGAGAAAATAAATTGAGTTCAAATATATTCAGATAAGAGTTATCTCTGAAAATTTTAAAGAAAAAATGGAGGGATAAAGCTGAAAAATTACTGTTATTTGTAGAGTTTTAAGTCCTAGAAGTTGCGTCGTAACATTTATGTATTTTGTATACTATAGCAAAATATGAAGATCTCTATGCATTCTCTTATAATCCCAAACAAAATGATTCGGAACGACTACAGGGTTGGCAGCTCATTGACCTTGCCGAGGAATATAAGAGGATGGGAGTGCCAAATTCAAACTGGCAGCTGTCTGATGCCAACCGAGAATACAAGGTAACTTTTTATTTACATTCCAGTTAACATACAGTGTGATATTAATTTCAGGTGTACAATATAGTGATTCAACACTTCCATACAGCACCCGGTGCTCATCACAAGTGCGCTCCTTAATCCCCATCCCCTGTTTCCCCCATCCCCCCACCCACCTCCCTTCTGGTAACCATCAGTTTGTTGTTTATGGATAAGAGTCTGTTTCTTGGTTTACCACCCTCTCTTTTTTTTTATCCCCCTTTGCTCATTTGTTTTGTTTCTTAAATTCCACATATGAGTGAAATCACATGGTATTTGTCTTTCTCTGACTGACTTATTTCGACTTGGCCATTCTTTGGAGAAATTCAGAATTCATAGTAGCAAGTTGTCTATATATTGCTATGTACTGTTCTTGCATTTAATAAGTTTTAAAGTTTTTTAAAGGTGATTTTTAACCTCATAGTTTTTGAACTGTGAGTAGAATGGTTATGTTTTATTTGATTTTTACAGATTTGTGAAACTTATCCCAGAGAACTTTATGTTCCCCGAATAGCAAGCAAACCAATAATTGTTGGTAGTTCCAAGTTCCGGAGCAAGGGAAGATTCCCAGTTCTTTCCTATTATCATCAAAATAAAGAGGTAACAAGAGAAGATTTTCTTTTTTTATTTTACAAATGTGGTATAACCCCTTTTCAGGTTTAAGTATCCAAATGAACACTCATTTATACATAGGGAGGTCATTATTATAATGTTGCTGATAGAGAAGTGTTGGCTTTTCTCATGATTACGTTTTTGAAATTTTAAAATTACCCTGATATATAGAAACTTTCATACTTGTCATCTTTCTTTCCTCCCACACCCTCCTTCAGTCTTTCTTTTCTTCTGGTAGGGACTTAAAAATAATGAGATTAGTGAACAGATAGGTTCTTCTTTCCTGTGGTTCTCTTTTGATACTGCTTATATTTAGGAAAACCCGATAGTTTTGACAAACCAACTATTGAGAAAAAGAAGAGAGCCAAGGGTATTTCAGGCTCTCAATTTTTATAGAAAGCTCTTCCAATCAGAAGGATTTTGCAATACGAAGAGGTGGAGGAGACATCTTTATACTGAGATGCTGTAATAGGGATTGCTCATTACAGCAAAATTTTCCTTTTGTAGCTTATAACAGTAGACCACAAGGTGCTATGTGTTAGATGCTTTATATGCATGAAATCCCATGATAATTTTATAAGGTAGGCTCTGCTAATTACCTGTAACTTTCAACCTGTAAAGAGAAGGTAAATCACCTTTCCTATATCTAACAGCTAGCAAGTTGTGGAGTTCCATGCCAGTTCTGACTCCCACTGCTTTGTGACCTGATTTTTTCTCCTCAGGAAGCTTTTAGAATCTTTTCTCCCCAGTGTCCTGAAATTTCACAGTGAAGTGCCTTGGCGTGTTTTTTTAAATTCTATCTGGGAACTCACTTTTGGGAAATTACTTCTTTATTTCTGTGGTAACTTCTTCTCTTCTGTTACTTTCCTTTGTACTTGTGTGTGTGTTACTTGGCAAGTGGGCTTCTCTAAGCCTCCGTTTTTCTTAATTTTGTCTCCTATTTTCCATTTCTTTCTAGTTTTTAGAAGATTTCCTCAACTTTGTTTCCAGTCCACCTCTTTATTTTTGCTATACCATTTTTAAAATCTAAGAACTCTTTCCTATTTTCTGAACTTTTTAGACACTTTTCTGTTCTTGGCTGTGATGACTGGGTTCTCTGAAGACATTAAGGATTTTTTTTAAAAGAATTCTTTTGCTCCCCACATTAGTTGTCTGTTGCTCAGAGTTCCTTTTTTCTGTTTATTTTGTTTCTCATGTCTTTCAAATATCTGATTCAAAGAGTGAGGTACCACAGCTTGTTTAGAAGTTTGTGTGCATGAGCTATCTGTATCTTTGGATTATTTCTGTTGTTAATTTTCATCCCAATATGTGTGTTGGTTCTGTCCAGGATTCAAGTGTGCGAAGGCGGATGGGAGGATCTCACATTTTGTTTTGTAGGCTTTACTTCATCCTCTTGTTTTGGGGGGTACAGGGCTTCACTCCCACCCACATCTCTGCATATTGTCCAGAGTCTTCAGGTTAATCCTTTTCATAGAATAAACTCTGCCTTCAGGGCGAGGGAAGAGCTGGGAGCCTTAATTAGCCCTTATATGGATATTCAACCAATTCTGTTTTCAGCTGTACTCCAGCTCCGGCTTTCAGAGGTACCGAATCTTGAGCCTTTCTGGGATTTTGCTGCTCAAAATGCTTGCTTATTGTTGACTCGTAACAATTTGGCAACTTTCTTTGTTCTGGTAAATTGGTCATTACTAGCTTGTACAATCTGCTTTCATTTCCTGAAATTTTATAAACATCTCTACCCTATTTTTCTCTCCTTTTCCATTCTCTTTGATCTTTTGATTTTATGCATTTTAGATGTCTTTACTAGAACTTTAGTTGGGTTTTAGAAAGGAGCCAGAGGTAAAAAGTAAAACTTTAAACAGAAATTCCTAATCATAATTAGGAATAACAAAGTCATAGGGAGTTATGACTGGTTTTAGCCTCTGTTTGACACACCCATGTTTGTATACACTGTTGATTGGAAGGCTGGGCTCAAAATAGATATTCGTGCCTAACTTAAATCAGAAAGTACGTCTGAAAAGAATTTTATAAAGCAATTCTCATTTTCTTCTATTTTATTAAATGCACATGGTTTTGTGTGTGAATTTAAAATGTGAATTTATGTATACTTTTTTTCCTTAATGATACTATGGTTGGAATGATTGGGTAGAGTTAAGTTGGAGTTGGTATGAATGAGATTGGAGATAAAATATATGGGTCTAAATCTTCTAATCTTTTTTTAAGACTTTAAACAAAAGTAAATATCTAATCCACCATTCATTATTTCTTACAGATATTTTTACCCTCTTAGATTTATATTTTAACTCAAATTTGAATTGAAGTTCATTTTTCCCATTTTATGTCTCATTTTATATTGCTGATTTCTGGAGATCTGAAAGCTTTTGGAATATAAGAGTTCAGATGTTGCTATTTTTAAAAATCCTGTTCTATCTTTATTGATTAATCCCTTACTTGAACTTGAATTGAAAGTATCTTGTAATCTAGAGCATAGCGTGCAAGTATCTTAGTAGGTTACATGATAGAGAATTGACCAAGTGTTGCTTCTTAGGACTTAAGATTTTTTCATCAAGCTAACATAAGGAGGCATTTCACTTTTTCAGAAGAGAATATTAGGAAAACTTATGTAACATCAAGATATTCACATAGTGTTTAATTCAAATAGGATTTCAAGGTTAATGTCTTCTAATTATCCTGCCAACTTTAAACAGATTACATGTTTGATTTTAACTTTTGTTTTTCTTTTAAGCATTTTTTTTTAAAGAAATATTTTAGACATCTTTGGATAATCTGTTGTTTTCTGTCCTTTTAAAATTAGGCTGCCATTTGTCGATGTAGTCAACCACTATCAGGATTCAGTGCCAGGTGCCTGGAGGATGAACATTTGCTTCAAGCCATTAGTAAAGCCAATCCAGTCAATCGCTATATGTATGTCATGGATACCAGGCCCAAAGTATGTGTCTTGAATCTAGTACAGTCTGTTAGTTTAATTATCTTTGTTACTTTAATTAATGAGAGTTGTTCAATTTGCCCATATTTAACCTATCTGAATCCCAGTTTTAAATTAACTGAGGCTAATGATACTGAGGAAAGCAATCTTTTAAAGGATACCAACTTAAGAGACCTGTTTCCCAGATGGTGATTTCTTATTTCTGATTTATATATAAATTTAGAAAAACAGATTTTTATATTGGGAACTCTTGATGGTGTGGAAGTCTTACATTATTGTGAAGAAATGTTAAATAGTGCGTGTGTTTGAAAAATTAGAAAATCTTATTAATTTTTTTGGTAGAATTTTTTTTGGTAGACTTTTTAATTGTCAAAACACTGTGTGTTAAAATAATGGGCCTTAATTTGAAATATTCAAGAAAATAAGGAAAATAGTAAGTTAGAAAACATTGAACTAGAGAATTATAAATAGTGAACTGGTACATATATACAATGAAATATAACTCAGCCATCAGAAAGGATGAATACCCACCATTTGCATCGACATGGATGGAACCGGAGAGGATTATGCTAAGTGAAGTAAGTCAAGCAGAGAAAAAACAATTATCATATGATTTCACTCATATGTGGAACATAAGCAATAATACGGAGGACCATAGGGGAAGGAAGGAAAATCTGAAGGGGGAGAAATCAGAGAGGGAGATGAACCATGAGAGACTATGGACTATGGGAAACAAACTGAGGGTTTCAGAGGGGAGGAGGGTAGGAGAAGGGGTAATTGGGTGATGGGCATTAAGGAGGGCAAGTGTTGTGATGAACACTGGGTGTTATATCGAACTAATGAATTATTGAACACTACATCAAAAACTAATGATGTACTTATACAGTGGCTAACTGAACATAATAAAAAAAATGATTCTATAAATACTAGTTGGAGTAGAGAAAATATATCATTTTATCCTCACTACATACTTGTTATACAATAAAAAGAGATCATTTTCACCAATTCAAAACAAAAAACAAAACCACATTGGATTTTGAAGACACAGTGCAAAAAACACTAAAATATTCTATAATATTTTAATATTGATTACATGCTGAAATGGTAATATTTTTTTCTATTTGGAGTTAAATAAAATATATTACTAAAATTAAAAAAAAATAAATAGTGAACAGGACATAGTTGTCCTGTTAGGCATCTGTAATGTTAGGTTCAGTTTTTATCATTGAGACAAATGTCAGAATGCCTTTTTCTTTCTATAAACACAGTTAAGCAACTAATTCATATAGGATCCTGAAACTAAAGTAATTAAAATCCTCAATGGTAATAGCTAATATTACTTTCAATTTTTATTATAGCATCGAATGCAGAGCTGGTGGGCTACACAAAAGGACATTGGCAGAATTATAGTGAGGATTTCTTCAAAAATCTGGAATGATGAGAAAATAAGAGAAAGCGATGAGAAAAAGCGAGTGAGCGATATAGAGCACAATTTTAGGCAGCTTTGTTGAAAGGAATGGTAGCTGTTTTAGAAGTTATTCTCATCATTATGCATTCTCACAAAAGATAATGGAGGAAACAGAATATGAGATTAATATGAGTAAATTAAGAAGTATTAAAAACTAGAAATTGATAATCTGATAATTTTTTATCTTGTTAAGAAAAGACTTTCTTAGAAGTCAAGAATGTTGGTGATATCTCTTGTAAGACATTTTATTTTTCTTCCTTGTTTAATCTGGGTGGATTCATTGGTCAGAATTACTTCTAGGTAATATTAGGTATAAAAGATGGTTGTAATACAAGAGTGTCTGAATATGAGGCCTGAGGGTGATCTGTTTCCCAGGACCTAGTACCTCTATTTGTATAATTGACTTCTACACAGAAAATAGGCCTTTCTTTGATTGTTTTGTTTGTACTATTTAAACTTCAACTTAACTAGTAATAATGAAGCATTTTAATATCTAACTCTCACCTAAGTCATCATAAGTGCTGAATAACCAGTGAGTCAGTAGGTAGAATTGAACTGTTCTTTTTACCAACCTGGGCCATCTACTGAATGAAAAGCTACTTTTTCTTCCAATTTAGGTTTTGTTTCATCCAAATTCATAAGAATATTTTGTAAACTGTAATAATGTGCAATATGAAATCCTAGTCTCAAAGAATTAAACATACCAAATCTTAAATGAACCTCTGATAGCATTTGATCTAGTGACCAAAGACCATGCATGGGCCTACTGGTGGTCTGTTTTCCCCTTGGAGACCAATTTTGGCCCAATTCTTGGAGATATATCAAGCTAGTGGATTGTATGCCATGGTATATACTGTGTGGGCCTCCAGTAATCTCCAATATGGAGGACCTCAAATAATCTGACGTGTATTTCAGATCTGGTTTTTCAGGGTCCCTGTGGCTTTCTGAATGATCATGTGTTCCACAGGCTTGCTCTGAAGTGAATCTAATAGGTTCATTCTATAACAGGAAACTTCCCAGCTTGGCTCATCTCTGAATCATTTAGGATTCAGATAAGAGATACTTCTTTCTTTTTTAAATTTTGAAATATTATAAACATATGGAAAACTGACTAAAAACATAAGTGAATTAGTTTCATAAATTATTTGTGGGGGAACTTCTTGTCTGACCTTTCCATTATGTAGCAGTCATGTTGTTACTTTATATAAAGTATCCTTCTTTACTCTTAATAACATATGTGACACTTTTACTTATTAAAAACGGTAGCATATTCAGTTTTGAAGAGTTCTTTAAACTCTGCTAAAATGTGGTTTATTTAGTATTTTCATGATGTTTTGGTAAACTAAGTTAAGAGGTAAAAGCAATTTGTCTCTAAATTTATAAAACTTTAAATTTTAGCTGAATGCAATGGCCAACAGAGCAGCTGGAAAAGGTTATGAAAATGAAGACAACTATTCTAACATTAGATTTCAGTTTGTTGGAATTGAAAATATTCATGTCATGCGGTCCAGCCTTCAGAAATTATTGGAAGGTATGATTATTTTTTGCCTTTGAGGCAACTTTGTCTAATAGAAATATAATGTCAGCACATTATAAAATTAAAGATTATGTAATTTAAAATTTTCCTATATCCACATTCAAAAAAGTAAAAGTTGAAATTAATATATTTTGCATAATGTATTAAAAACATGTTAACATGTAATCAGTATAAAAAATTAGTAATGACACATTTTAGGTTTTTTCCTTGAAGTCTTAAAAATTGACTAGTTTGTATTTTACACTGTTAAACCACATCTCAGTTTGGACTACCGACGTGTCAGTTCGGGTAGTGGCTACTGTACTGGACAGTACAGTTCTAATGGTTTTGAAAAAAAACAAAGAAAAGGTTATTATTAGGTAAATATTCTTGCTTATTCTTGAAGATTAATTGATAATAATGCTCCATTTAAGTATTAAGGTATCTTTCCAGTCGTGTAGAATTTTAAAAATTAAAATACCAAACTTTTAAATTAAGCAGTTCATACACCAATTTTTTTTTTTTAAAGAGATTGGAGCTTTTTTTAAGCACAAGAAATGATAGAAAAATGTACCCAAAAAATCCAGTATTGCGGTTCTGATAGTATCTTTTCATTTATAGAGTCTCATTTTTTATTTTGTCCTCTTCCTCCCAATTCACTCACTCAGAGAGAGCTTGAATAGGAGAAGTGGAGACTCTAGCTGCATTCTAATGAAATGTTTTTTTCGCCTTTTTAGTCAATGGTACCAAAGGGCTTTCTGTCAGTGATTTCTACTCTGGTTTGGAGAGCTCAGGATGGCTCCGCCATATCAAAGCTGTTATGGACGCTGCAATCTTCTTAGCCAAAGTAACTCTTCTTCTCTCGTATTTTGTTTGGGGATTTATAATGGTTGGGAAGGAATGCATTTATCCTGTTGGGTGCTGCTACCCTTTCCAGTCAGATAACTTTTATGTTTTACCTCTTTAATGAGGCTTACTTTAATTTGAGCTTTAAAAGATCATGTAGTACTTCATGTAGGGACTTAAAAAGAAACCCCCATACACTTGGAAACAGCAATTTTGGTTTTGTTTTTTTGTTTGCTTTGTGTTTTGTCTTGTTTTTTTGAAATTATGCTGTGACAGCATTATCATTGCAGTCCTTGCTCTTCCTTGTAATGCAATACTTGCTAGTATAGTTTGAATAAGTAGAATTTAATTGATGTACCTAAAATGTATTCTGCTGTAATCTAAGTATGTGATCTTTCTTTTCAGGCAATAATGGTTGAAAATGCAAGTGTGTTGGTACATTGTTCTGATGGTTGGGATAGGACTTCCCAGGTTTGTTCCCTTGGCTCTCTTTTATTGGATTCCTACTACAGGACAATCAAAGGATTCATGGTAAGGAGTGATTTGGCTAGATCAGTGATTCTCAAATAGGAATGATTTTGTCCTCCCAGGAGACATTTGGCAATGTTAGGAGACAGTTTTGGTTGTTATAAAGAAAAGGGTGCGACTAGCACTTAGCTGATAGAGGCCCAGGATACTGCTAATATTCTGTACTGCAGAGGATAGCCCCTGCAATAAAGACCTAACTGGCCCAAACTGTATTTAGTGCTGAGGTTGAAAAACCTTGAGTTAGACTGATTTCCATTTGTGCCATCTCTTTGACAACAAGTTTTGAATATAAAAGTTTTTTTTCTAAAATGTTATAGTAGAAATATTCAGTATTTTCTCCTCCATTTTTATACGACAAATGTGAATGATGTAAAACAAGGCACAAATAGGAGTACTTAAAAATTACGTTCTAGAGGAAACTTTCTATTTAAAACGCCTTCATTCATTAATTGTAATTACACATTAGGAGGAAGCATATTTTATATCTGAAGATTAAATTTCTAGTTGAATAGATTTTCTGCTTTGTGAAGCTAAAGCCCTGGCTCCTGTTTTTTGTTTGTCTTTTAACACAAGATCAGATTAACTTATGTTTTCAAAATTTACATCTTAATTCATGGCAAGTCAAGTAAGTGAAGAGACGGTAGAAAGTTTTCACTAGTTTAGAATAATTAAATGCAGTGCCATCTTAAAGCAGGGGAAGGTTTAACATCACCACATCCCTTTCAGCACCATTATTTGGTGGCACTAACATATTGAGTCTTGGACAGGCTGAATGGAGGTACTGCTAATAAAATTATGTGCAGCTTACCTTAAGGGTGTAAGATGAGGAATACTTTCTCTGCCATGTTTGGCTTTAATTGTTTGCTAGACATTCAAATGAAATCATGTAATAAATGCCCAGGGACAATGTGAGAGCTTCCCAGGCAAAAGGAACAATGAGAACCAAAGCATAGCTCTGTAGGCTGAATGCAGGTGATGTGTAATGGCTGGAGTTGAGGGTGTTAGCGCGGGGAGCTTGGGTGCAGAAGGATATAGTGGGATGAAGGCCTCAGGAAGAGAAGACGAATTTGGCCTTTACCCTCTTTGGGTAGTGAGAGCCATTAAAGGGCTTTAAATAGAGGAAACAGTAACTTGCTTGGATCTGCTTTGTAGAAAGATGGCTTGGTGTCTTCCAGGTGGAGGCTGGGAGACCAGTGTAGAAACTGTTAAGATAACTCAGGAGAGAAAAGAGGGCCAGGAGCAAGGCAGTACCACGCGAATGCAGAGGAGGTAATAGGTTCAACCTCCAAGGATGCTGAGAAGGTAGAACAGTAGGAATTGTTCCTGGATTGGATGTGGAGAAGAGAGGAGGCCTCTTCCAGGATGATTTCCAGTCTCTGGACTCAGTTGCTAGGATGGTGCTGTTCTCTTGCTCTCTACTGAGAAAAGCAGAAGTCTAAGTTTAGTGAGAAAGATACTGAGTTAAGTTTTAGATGTGGATGTGTAGATGACCGGCAGAGGGCCTGCAGTAAAATCTGGGGCTCCAGCCTGAAGACCACTTGCCTGAGGTCACACAGGTGTGGAAGTGGCAAAGCTAGGATTTGAGCCCATGCAATATGGCTCCAGAAACTGTATCTTTCCCCGTCACATTATATGGCCTTCTGGAAAGATTTACAACAAAGAGAAGCTAAAGGTGGCTGTTTTTTTAAATCCCTGGCAGTGAGTACTACCTCCCTCCCTCCCTTCTTTCTTTTGGGGTGTGTTTCTCCATCTCGTCATTTTGTCCAGTAGGAATTTAACCTCCCTGTTCCAGAGTGTGCTCAGCTGAAAGTAAGGAACATGTTGCCTCTCGGTGCTTCTTCAGTGAGGCTTCTTCTTTCGCCTTAGTTGTGGAGTTTGTTCTGTCAGTCTTCAAGCCAATTTCTGGGGTATTCAGGATGATTTGATAATTATCTGTTTGTGTTCAACTGACAAGACCAGCCTGGGATCCTCCTACTCTGCCGCCATCTTAGCTCCCCCCCCCACCAGGTGGCAGTTTTGACACTGAAAAGAATGTACTTGGTGCTTATATAATGAAATTATGAGATATATTAAATACTAAGAAGATAGGTTGTATAAATTAGACTGAAAAAAATTAGAAGCCTATTACTTCAGTAGAGTTGTGACAGAGAAAACAGATAAAGACAGTCCATTCAAGAGGTTAGATATCACCATCTGAATTTGAATATACACTTTTTATTGGTGTCTTTATCATTCTTTTTCTGTTAAGTACCATATAAGTAACGTACAAGTAAGCCAGAAGGTTTAAAGCATACACCCCAGTCTACCACCTACAGTTAACACTGTTAACATTTTGATTTACATTTTTGTAGCCTTTTTTCTATGCAGATATCATCATTAGACACACAGAAATGTAAATGTGTTAGCGCTTTATAACAAGTAGTTTTCACTTAAAATGTAATAAATACAACCTAAATGATTTAAGTCACAGGACTACCGTATTTCTTTTATGTGTCATTTTTACTCTTTGTTAAACCAGCCTCTAATCCAGGTTCTTGCTGTCTTTTGCCTATAATTAAACAAAAGTTTGTTTTGTTTGCAACCATAAGTTAAAAGGGTAAATGCTGTTAAGATAATAGGATTCAATCCATTTTAAACAAAAGAAATTGAAAGTAGTTGTAAAATGGGTTTTGCTTTTTCTCATTAAGGTTTTAATAGAAAAGGATTGGATCTCTTTTGGACATAAGTTTTCAGAGAGGTGAGTCATAGTTGTACATTTATATATTTTGTAAAATTAGTAAAACCATTTTAGAGTACCAGAATATTTCTGTTCTTCATGAACTCACATATCCAGTGGTAGGTGAGAGTGCTATCAGGTTTTTTGTATGAAAACTGATTTAATTTTTTTCTGTCATTTCTTTCAGTTCTCATTCCTTAGTTAAATTTTCATGGCAGTTTATTGCCTTCCTTTTTGTCTGGACTGTGGTACTTAGAAAGTAAAGATCCTTTAAAGTTGTGGTTGAAAAACATAGATTTAAATTGTTTTTAATAAAAACATTATGCTTTTTTTTATGACAGTAGAATAGTGTTTTAGGTTCATGTGTGTGTGTTTAAATTTGATAATATGTGAATAATTAACTTCTTTCAGAGGCATTTTTAAAAGCTTGTACTTTCTGGGGGGTAGGTGTGGCCATTTGGATGGTGACCCAAAGGAAGTTTCACCGGTGTTTACTCAGTTCTTGGAGTGTGTGTGGCATTTGACCGAACAGTTCCCACAAGACTTTGAATTCAATGAAGCATTTCTTCTTCAGATCCATGAACATATTCACTCATGCCAATTTGGAAACTTCCTTGGAAATTGTCAGAAGGAAAGAGAAGAGCTCAAGTAAGACAGTTTGCATAAAATGGGCTCTTTTTTTCCTACTTGGTTGAGGTCTAACATAAGTCATAGTGGAACATAATAAAATATCTTGACAGTATATAATAGAATTGAATTTTGTTGTAAAGATTTTATTGTCTCTATTTCTGAAGCTAAGTGCCCTCTATCCCTCACATCCTCGGGTTAACAGTAAAAACACATTCTAAAGAATTTGTTTTGAAATGTAGCATACATATAGAAAAGTGCATATGGCATAAATGTGAAGCTCAGTAAATCTGAAACTCATCCATCTATGTAACCAGCACCCAGAACAAGAAACCTTACCAACACCCTGGAAACCGCCATTCTACTCCTTTCTAATCTGAATATATATTTAGAGCAGAAAAATACTAACTTATTTCATTTCTTAGAAAGTATTGGTCACTAAGCTTTAAAGTTTGGTTAAATATTTTTAAAAACTGTTGGTTTTAAGGTAAGATGAGGCCTTACAGTTTTCCTCACATTTCTAAACAGATATTCTCTGGGGAAAATAGATCTGTGTTAGCTGTAGTGTGTCTGTCCCTGAGTTGGGTCTCGTACCTCTTCTTTCCTAACCAATCTTTGGGAGTAGGGGTTTCTGGTTAAATTTTGATGCAAAGGAAATGTGGGGTAAGGCTGTGAGAAGTGCTTAAATATAAATTTTTTTTGGTTGGGTTTCTGAGTTTAGATTTCTTACAAGTCAATAAAGAGCAGTTATAGATTCTTGAATGTCCAAGTGACATATTAGAGAAGCTAAATCTGGTAGTAGTTTGAAGACAGCCACATACCCTCACTCTCAACAGAATTGAAGGCAGAACTGAGAGCACTTGGAAGATTCTAAAGATGTGTAAAGGGAATTACAAGTGAAATCAGAGTATGACAGAGGTGAACAAATCAAAGAGCATTCAGACTTTAGCTCTGTGCCATAGTAATTCACAGTAGTGTATCATAATTTGGAGCAGGTGACTCTTAGAGTACAGAGCTCTTTTAGGAAAAACTGTTCTTCTCAGTTAGTGCCAAACATCCTCTTACAAAGGAAGATGGTAATAAAAGCACTTATTTCCTAGTAGTCTTTCTCTAAGAACTTACTTATTGGTCATCTTAGGGGTCATAGAAAAATGAGCAGACTCTCCATTTTTCCCCTGTACCCCCAATTATTTTATGTTTATTTGGTAAATATACTATCTAAACCATTCTACCCTTTATCCACTTACTTCACTTAACTTACTCTTAGAGTTGCAATATGATTGGCATCTTTTTACTGTTGAATAATGTCCTGATTTTTCTTAACTCCCTTTTTTTGCTACTCACTCACACTTAAATTTGTCCCTGCTTTGTAATACATGTTATTATAGCCCAGATATAGGGCTAAGAGAATGAGGCCAAAGAGTGATACAAGTGTCTTACTCTCTGTATACATGTGTATGGTGATTTCAAATAGGTATAACAGAGACCATGTTTATGAAATTGTGTGAGTTGAAAGGAATCTCTTAACGTGTATGGTTGTGAGAGAAAATGGTAGACCTGTGTTATGTTCAGAGAAACATGGTTTTATTTATTTCATGATTATAAGTGAAAGGACAAAAGGGAGAATACAGAATTCAGAGACAAGGTGAGGTTAGGTTGCGAAGAGAAGGAAAAATTAAAACTTAAGTCTACTTGGGAAACAATTGCCTGATTTATAAAAATGAGTATTAGCATCTGTGGGAAAGATCTTTGTTTTTCTCATTACATTAAGGTTAAAGGAAAAGACTTACTCCCTGTGGCCATTTCTCCTGGATGACCAAAAGAAGTACTTAAATCCTCTCTACAGTTCCAAATCTCCGAAATTTGCAGTTTTGGAGCCAAATACAGTATCTTTCAGTTTTAAGTAAGTTGGCATCATTGAGGTATTTATACTTGATTTTTCTCAAACACAATTTATTGAGTTGTTGTTTTTTGTTTTTGTCATAAAGGTTTTGGAGAAACATGTACCACCAATTTGATCGAACATTGCATCCTAGACAGTCTGTGTTTAATATAATTATGAATATGAATGAGCAAAATAAACGGTTAGAGAAAGATATTAAAGACTTAGAATCTGTAAGTATTCTGAAGTGTCTAATGTGATATATTTGGAATATTAAATTAGTGTATTTCCTTATGTTCTCAGTGTAAATTAGTATATATAGAAACCTCTTAAGTACACGACTGCTTCCAAATCAGATGTCCTCTACTTTCAGTATGTTAGTTTGATTGCTTTCCCTGAATTTTAACATTGAAGTATTTGAAGTACAGTTGACCCTTGAACAACATTGGTTTGAGTTGCACAGGTCCACTTATAAGTGGATTTTTTTTGATAAAGTACAGTACTGTAAATGTATTTTCTCTTGTGATTTTCTCAGTAACACTTTTTTTCTCTAGCCTACTTTATTGTGAGAATATAGTATTAATACATACAACTTAAAAAATATGTGTCAATTGACTCTTTATGCTATTGGTAAGGTTTCCAGTCACGAGTGGACTATTAGTAGTTACATTTTGGGGGGAGTCAAAAGTTATATATGGATTTTTGATTGCATGGGGGGTTGGTTCCCCCAACCCCTGTGTTGTTCAGGGGTGAACTGTATATAGAAAAGTAGAGTTATGAACATAATAAATATCAGGGAATCCACCACCTGGCTTTGTGAGATTTTAACATCATATTCGCTTCAGATCTTTCATGTTTTTGTTTTAAGAAATGAAACATGATAGATATTTGAAGAAATATACTCCTTCTTAGCCCTCCCCACCTGCTTTGGGCTGAATTTGGTGTTAATTGTTCCTGTGCATATTTTTATACTTCTACTATATGTGTTTTTATCCACTATTTATAATACTGTTTTGTGTGATTTGAAATATTTTTATTTTATATTGAAGAAATACAAAAGAATATATTTTTATAAGGCATAAAAGAGCAACAGAAACATGAAGGCACATGTACCCTTCACCCAGCTTAAGGAGCTGCATATTTTAAAGGTTGTTATACTGTCATACTTCATTTTACTCAACATTGTTTTGAAATTTATCCATGTTGATACATGTAGCTTCAATTCTTGTGTTTTATTAATAACTACTGTATAACATTCTCTTATATGCATATATCACAGTCTATCCATTCAGCTACTGCAGAACATTTAACTTGTTCTCAGTTTTGGATTTCCATGATAACAAAGGAAGTTGAATGACTTTGCATATATTTGCTGGCCATTTCGTTTTTCCTGTTCTCTGAATGGCCTATTCAAACTTCCACTCATTTTTCTGTTGGTATATTTGCCTTTTCCTTATTTATCTGTAAGAATTCTTTATACACCTGACATCAGGGGCGCCTGGGTGGCTCAGTCGTTAAGCGTCCACCTTCGGCTCAGGTCATGATCCCAGGGTCCTGGGATCGAGCCCCGCATCGGGCTCCCTGCTCTGCAGGAAACCTGCTTCTCCCTCTCCCATCCTCCCCCCGCTTGTGTTCCCTCTCTCACTGTGTCTCTCTCTGTCAAATAAATAAATAAAAATCTTTAAAAAAAAAAAAATTCTTTATACACCTGACATTAATTCTTTGTTAGATATCTATCTATCTATCTATCTATCTATCTATCTATCTATCTGTCTATCACAAGGGGCTTTGTTCAGTCTGTTCTCGTCTTTTCCATTTTATTTATGGTATGTTTTGTATAGATGTTTTGAATTTTAATGCAGTCAAATTGATCACTCTTTATGTTTTATGCCTTCTTTTGTGTCTTGTTTAAGAAGTCTCTCTCCAGTGCTTACCAGAGCACATACCCTCCCCAGTGTCTGATCTGTACCTATGAAACAAATAATGCAATATATGTTAAGAAAAAAAAAAAGAAGATAGCAGGAGGGGAAGAATGAAGGGGGTGGAAATCGGAGGGGGAGACGAACCATGAGAGACTATGGACTCTGAAAAACAAACTGAGGGTTCTAGAGGGGAGGGGGGTGGGAGGATGGGTTAGCCTGGTGATGGGTATTAAAGAGGGCACGTTTTGCATGGAGCACTGGGTGTTGTGCACAAACAATGAATCATGGAACACTACATCTAAAACTAATGATGTAATGTATGGGGATTAACATAACAATAAAAAAATTAAAAAAAAAAAGTCTCTCTCCACCGTAAGACTTTCTTGTAATCTTTTCTCTGTCATCACATATAAGCAAAAAGGATCGGTGAGTCCATACTTTAAAAATCCTAGACAGTTGGTATAACTCAGACTGTCGGGTCTGCCTCTCAAGCAGGACTGTTCCTTAGTCATCTCTCAGATACGGAGGTAATTAATGGCTGCTTGAGGAAACGATAGGAGGATGTGTAAAGAGAGAGGCAAATCCAAGACATAGGTAAATATCAGCAGAGTGGCCAGAGATCAGTCCAGGGATTAGAGAGCATGACACTCTGTCACAGAATACTTTTAAAATCTTATGTTCTGTTTGGAAAAAAAAATTCTGTTGGGACGTCTGGGGGTGGCTCGGTTGAGCGTCTAACTCTTGGTTTCAGTTCAGGTAATGATCTCAGGGTCATGAGATCAAGCCAAAGCTGGGAGTCTGCTTGAGATTCTCTCTTTCCCTCTCCCTCTGCTCCTCCCCTGTTCTCCTGCTCTCTCTCTCTCAAAGATATATAAATAAATCTAAAAAAATAAAAATAAAAAATATTTAAAAATTCTGTTGTGTTCTAAAGCTGGTTATGTTCACCTATCAAATCATTGTAGGAAAACCATGTAAAAAATTTCTTTAGGTAAATAAGTGTGTGTTTGTTATATTAATAGTTATGATTCAGGGTGAAGTCTCATACACATTTCTTTTATTATAAAATGTTTACCTTTTATACTTCCTAAGTAATCTATGCCCTTTTCAAATATGAAGGCTTGATCTTTTACAGTCATGTGTAATAACCATTTTCCACTGTAAAAGTTGTAAACAATTAAGATTCTCAACCATGTCTTACTCTCCACTAGATTTTATTAATTTTTTGAGATCTAACTTTGTATATTGTTCATAAAGAGAACATTTACAAAAGCATGGTTTCTTCTTTCATCTAACCTGTATTGAACATGTAGTGTGTGTAATTAGTAATTTTTTTCAAATTTGGATTTGTTCTAGAAAATTAAGCAACGTAAAAATAAGCAAACAGATGAAATTCTCACCAAGGAATTGTTACATTCAGTTCATCCTGAATCACCTACCCTCAAAACTTCCTTGTGTTTTAAGGAGCAAACTCTGTTGCCTGTGAATCATGCTCTTCGAACTATAGAGGGCAGCAACCCAGCAGATAATCGTTACAGTGAATACGCTGAAGAGTTCTCCAAGTCGGAACCTGGTGTGGTCAACTTAGAGTATGGTGTGGCCAGAATGACCTGTTAGATCCGTAGAGTATTTTCTGGACTGACTGTAGTGCAAGAATTGGATTCTTGTGAGAATGATGTGCGCATGACCAAAAGGAATTTGTCAAATAATGATCTTAGAGTTTAATAGTCGAAGAAAGGATAATAACTGCTCTTGTGAGAGAAGTAAGTCCGTTTAATTGCATTTCCAGCAGGGAATGACTTTAAGTTCTTTAAGAAACGAGTGGTGTTGGCAGATTTATTCAAAACACAGTTTGTACTGTATACTAGTGAATTGACATTTCTGTATGATTTATATGTTAATTACAGCCAAACAATTCTGAATAACCTTCCTTAACTATAATTTAATTGCCAGGAAACAAAACTCGAGAAAGTTCTCCCTTAATAATTCACATGGCATGTACTTTTGATTATATAACTCTGTAACTATGGATATTTACATATTTTGCCTATTAGTGATGTTTAATGTTGAAGTGCCATGAAAAATATTCTAAGAAAGCCTTAAAATTTCAACTTACTCTTAAGTTTTATAGCCAAGAGCAGGTTTTTGGGTTTTTTGGTTTTTTTTCTTTGGGTCAGCCTTGTTTTTATTTGTAAAGAATTGCACCATCATCCCTGCGGGGGCTGCATGCTACAACAGTCCTGTATAAACAGATGTGTATGTACAGCATTAAGTTCATGGTCAGCTGCTCCCACATCCATATTCAAAATTAATGAAACTGAAGGTTTTATTCTGATTACAGTTTGTACAGTGCTACATTTGATGACAGTATTTACAACTTAGATTATTGACTTTTTGAATATGTGTAAACTTATTTGACTGTCTTTTATGTATGGATTACTGCATTCTTTTGATTCTTACTTTGTGCTTGGCTTTATTCCTTGAATAACTGTAACTTTAAAAAGCTAAGGCTCTAAAACTGTTCTTAGAAATAATGAAGAATGTGTATGTGTACACACACATACACACACATACTGTTCTCTCTCTCAACTCATTCAATGAGTTGCTCTTCCTAGAACAGGCTTTCAGTTTCCCCCAAATTTTGGGGTTAAAAAAAAGGAAGTACAGATAGTTTAGATTTTGCTTGGTTGCATGAATTTTAAAGCAACCATTTCTATGTGGAACATTTTTTCTTCTCCATTAACATAGGAATAAAAAAGGAAAATTAAGGATAGCCTAGTACAAAGTTAATGTTTAGCAGGAACAACTTAAATGCTAGGAAGAGTTTCATTTTGCCATGTTATATTAACTGTTCTGTGTGCTAGTAACATATCTTTACATGACAAAAAAAAAAAAAAACAATTCACATGCAATTGACGGTATCACCCAGCTGGCTTTAAAATTGAAGGTTTAAACGTAACATGACTGACAAGAGGTATGATTCAGGGGTAATAGGAAACCTGGATAGGATCCCTAATGCTTCTCTTTACTGTACTTAGATCTATATTAGTTTTAGGCATAAATATCTTTTTCAAATGGAAAAAAAGCTTTAATGTATGAGAACTTATCTAATCCTGTTTATTTTTCCAATGCTTTTGTGTAATGCATTATGTAATAAGAAAAATACTCCTTTTTAAACAGTAACAGAAATGTACTATAAAATATAGTTTGTGATTTAGCCAAGCCTATTTCCATACTTAAGCACTGGGACAGAAAACTTAATCTTTGTGACCACAAAGGGAAACTTTTGTGCCTTGTTCCTTGGTTCCAGTTACTGATTATGGTTTTGGAATCTTCCATGGCAGACTTCTTATATTCAGGTGTTTTTTTGGTTTATTATTATCTTCAACTTCAGGCATATATATATGTGTTTATGTGCTCACACATGGACTGAGAAATCAGTTAACATCTTAAGTGACCTACAGGGTATATGTTGGTAAAAAGCAGATTGTGTATATGTCTTACAAAATTTCAGTGTGTTTGGGAATTAGTATAGCATGTAAATTATTACATATTATTTAAAGGAAATTAAATGTTCATATTTTACTTTGGATGTTTTTCTTTTGGAAAAAAAAAAAATGGGATCAGTTGTGATTGGTTTTTTTCTTTCCTCACTTAGGCAAATGGACCTGCACATTATACTAATCATAACACTAAGGTTTGAGCAAGTCATTTTTCAAAAGGTTGATGTTGACAAATAATAACTTGTATATAAAAATAATTTCCAAAATATCTAAAATAGGCATAGTGGGCTAAAAGGTTCAGCAAATATAGTTGATAATGTCACTAATTTTGGTGGAAGGCAGTGTCCAGTGAGTATATACATTCAGGGTAAAATGTCTCACCAAAGGCAGATCTGGAGATAAACAGGATGATGAAAATGACTTGCAGGAAAGAGTTTATATGGGAGTGTTTGGAAAGGTTAGCTAGGCCAGAAGTAGCTCAGGGAATCTTGACTAAATAAAGATGGAGGGAAGTCCTTTTTTTTTTTTTTTTTTTTTTAAGTTCTCTTTATTTGGTAGAGTAGCAGGGCAGGGGGGTAGTATCAGGAGCCCCCCCCCTTTTTTTAAAGACTATTTTTTTTTTTTTTTAAAGACTGTTTTTTTAAGAGAAGTTTTAGGTTCACAGCAAAATTGAGAGAAAGGTCCAGAAATTTCTTATATACTCCACCAGAGTAGTACATTTGTTACAATTGATGAACCTGCATTGACACATCATAATCACCCCAAGTGCATAGTTTACCTTAAGGTTCATTCTTGGTGTTGTATATTCTGTGGGTTTTGGACAAATGAATAATGACCATATAGGGTATTTTTCATGGCGCAAAAAATTCGCTATGCTCTGCCTATTAATCCCTCCCTATCCCCCAACCCCTGGCAACCACTGATCTTTCTGTTGTCTCCATAGTTTTACCATTTCTAGAGTGTCACATAGTAGGGATCATATAGTGTGTGGGCTTTCAGATTGACGTCTTTCACTTAATAAATGCATTTCAGGGTCTTCTATGTGTTTTCATGTCTTGATGGCTCATTTCTTTTTTAACATTGAATAATACTCCATTGTCTGGATGTACCACAGTTTGTTCATTCACCTATTGAAGACACCTGGCTTGCTTCCAAGTTACAGCAATTGTGAATAAAGTTGGCTTTAAACACCCGTGTGCAGGTTTTTGTGTGGATGGAAGTTTTCAACTCCTTTGAGTAGATACCAAGGAGTGAATTACTGGGTTGTATATAGTAAGAGCATGTTTAATTTTGTAAGAAACTGCCAAACTGTCTTCCAAAGTGGCTGCACCATTTCCCACCAGCAGTGAATGAGAGTTCCTGTTGCTCCACATCCTCACCAGCGTTCAGTGTTGCCAGTGTTCTGCATTTTGGCCATTCGAATAGCCTTTTCTGGCCTCTTTTTTTTTTTTTTTTTTCTTCAGGTCAGCTTGAGAGTACTGAAAAATTTTCAGTTGGCATTCTAAGGTGTATGAAATTCTGTTCATTTACAAAACTATTGAGAGCAGTTGCAGACTTTTATCAGTGATATCGATCCATTTTCTTTGGCCAAGTTTTAGCTATTTTGTTGGCTTTTCCATGCAGTAATCCAAATGGTATTAACATGTTTTGGTTAAGTTAAAATGTAGAACCTATTTTTAAAAATACATATCTGTAAGCTTTAGAAATCTGTCTCTAGAAAAAGATCAACTGTAAAATCATTGAATATCTGAAGAACAGGATATATACTATGGTACTTGTCTTCTAAGAAAATAAAACACTAATTTCTGCCATTTTTATGAACACTATTAGTGTTGCCTTAGTTATTTCTAAGCAAGTAAAATATCCCTTTGCACAGCAACTTTGGTAAAGTAGTGGAATGTGTAACTGAAAGCAAATTTCAGAAGCGTTTGCATTTAACAATATTTTGGAGCTTCTGTTGCAGAATGATAGGAGTATCACACTCTAAACCACCTACCCCAATCAGTAAACATCTCTCTTGTTCTTAAAGGAAATGCACAATTACTCTGCTACACAACAGGGGGTAGAAACCTTTGTTTTAGGCCACTGAGAGTTTGGGCTCTTTGTTACTGTAGTTATAAAATAGAAAATTATAAAAATAATTTCCAAAATATTTAAAATAGGCATAGTGGGCTAAAAGTTCATCCTGAACAATGAAACCATTAGCACATCCAAGAAGCTAATTATCCTCTTATTTCATCTAAATTCAGTCTTTCATTGACTCCACATGGGCTTTTCTTTATTTTTGCACTCCTACCCAGTTAAGGTTCATGCATGGCATTTGCTTGTAGCTCTTTAGTCTCATCTTGAACAGTCCCCTCACCTTCCTTTGTACTGATGTCTTGAACCAGACCAGCTATAGAGTATCTTACCACTTCCTGCATTTGCCCAGTTGTTTCCTCATGGTGTAGTTTAACTTGTTCCTCTATCTGCTGTACCTCCTATAAAGTAGGCATTAAATGAGATTCAGATCAAGCATTTTAGGAAAGATGCTTTGCACTTCATATTGAATTACTCAAGAGGGTATAATATCAGGCTGTTACACTATTTTGATGGTAAGTTTGATCACTTGGTTGATCTCTCCTTATAAAGGAGAGGTCTCCTTTAGGTTGGTTTCTCTCCTTTGCACTTAGCAAATGCTCTGCCAGGTGTTATTTTGACATCAAAATGAATATCCCATTCCCTAACAACCTGCGCATTGATAATATTTGCCTGAATCAGTTATTTCATTAGGTGTTCCAAAATGGCGATTTTCTAATTTGTCTTTAGTTTTACATTTATTAGGTGGTATTCTTTAAAGAAGTGCTTTCAGGGGCGCCTGGGTGGCTCAGTCGGTTGAGTGTTTGCCTTAGGCTCAGGTCATGATCCTGGGGTCTTGGGATCGAGCCCCACTTCCGGATTCCTGCTCAGCGGAGAGCCTGCTTCTCCCTCTCCATCTGCCTGCCACTCTGCCTACTTGTGCTCTCTCTCTCTGTGTCAAATAAATAAATAAAATCTTTAAAAAAAAATCTCTTAAGTGATTTCATTCATCAAATCGCAAACTTCCTCTAAAAAAAGGCGTGATAAAAGCTTAAATCTTCCCCTTTAATCACTAGTTTTCAGAATAAGGAGTTGTAATGGTCACCTCCAAACACTAGTTTTCTCTCTGTAGGGATGCGTATTTTTACAATCAATTACAGCTCTTTTGCTCAAACTGTTCTAAGTCTGTCCAGAAGAGCTCCAAGGTCCTTTCATACCCTTTTCGTGTACCAGTTAGTTTTGAGCACATTTTCGGTTTCCAACATGAGTAGATGTCCCAGGCTCATCTTGTGCTTTCTTTACTGCAGTTTTGGAATCAGCCATTTCTTGTTCCTGTTAGTGGGGAATGATATTTAAAACCAAACTCTGGACATAAGATGTGCTCATTGCTACTGGACCATCATTGCTTCCAGGCCCTTTCAATGGACAGAACTAGAAAATGTATTTTTAAAAATAATGAGTTTAAACAACATTAACCAAGTTATTATTACCACAGTGTTTTCTTCTTTGATGTGTATCTCTATTTCCCTTATACTATAAATCTTGGTTTCTTGGGGCGCCTGCGTGGCTCAGTCGGTTAAGTGTCTGACTCTTCATTTCAGCCCAGGTCATGATCGCAGGGTTGTGAGATTGAGCCCCGTGTTGGACTCTGTGCTGGGCGTGGAGTCTGCTTAAGATTCTCTTTCCCTCTCCCTCTGCCCCTCCTCCCCCTCTAAAAAAATACATAAAAAATAAAAATCTTATTTTCTAATAGCATGTGTAAATTGACATTTTTTTGCTTTATACTACAATATTCAAAATATAGTTTCAAAATTATAATTAGTACTACTACTAATAATAGGAATACTGAATAAAATACAAGATTTCTTTGCATCTTACCAAGGATGTACAAAATACTGTATTCAGGAGTCACTTGAAATAATTTCTCTGTATGCATTATAGGCATACCTCAGAGATACTGGGGTTTGATTCCAGACCACTGCAATGGAGTGAATATCTCAATAAAGTGAGTCAAATGAATTTTCTGGTTTCCAGTGCTTATAAAAGTTATTTTTACACTATATTATAGTCTATTAAGTGTGCAATAGAATTATGCCAAAAAAAACAATGTACATACCTTAATAATACTTTTTTGCTAAAAAATGCTCACCATCATCTGAGCTTTTAGTGAGTCATAATCACTGATCACAGCTCCTGTAACAAATATAATAATAATGAAAAAGTTTGAAACATTGCAAGAATTACCAAAATGCAACACAGAGATATGAAGTGAACAAATGCTGTTGGATAAATGGTGCCAATAGACTTACTCGGTGTAGGGTTGCCACAAACCTTCAATTTGTAAAAAAATAAATTAAAAAAAAGCAGTATCTATGAAGTGCAATAAAACAAGGTATGTCTGTACTAATTTGAAATACAACTGAGATATTTTGTTTTCAAATTTAGGATTTGCTAATTTTCTTTTTGATTTAGTGGATTTTTAAATAGGCAAAACATAGTTCAAAATTCAAATTTATATTAAAAGGTATATGCAGAAGTCTTACTTTCATTACCTTCCCTTCCACCTTGTTTTTTTTCCACGACTCTTCCATCTTCCCCACCATAGGTAGCCACTTTTACTGTTTCTATTACCCTTCCAATGTTTCTTTTTGTAAATATATATGCATACTTATATTATGTATATACATATATATATTTATTCCCCTTTTTCTTGAACAAAGAATACACACTACATATACTGTTCTATATCTTATATCTTGCTTTTTTTTTTTTACTTAACTGAATCTTGGCGATTACTTCTATCATTACAAATAGAGCTTGCTCATTGTTTGTTTATGGTTGCATCATACTTCATTGTATAGATTTTATTAAACTAGTTAATTCAAGTCGTTCCTATTTTTTTAACTTTTTATTATGCAAATGTCCAAAAGTTAAAAAATAAGAGTAATATAATGAACCTCCTTGTATCTCTCTAGAATCAATTATTAATAGCACTTTGCTAATCAGATTTGATTGATACTCTACCGTTTTTTGTGGTTGACATATATGAAAACAAATTTCAGACATGCCATTTTACCCAAATAGTTCAAAATGTGTGTGTGTGTGTGTGTGTGTGTGTGTGCACGCGTGTGTTAGGAAGTTCTGGTAAAGATACTGTAGGTTGTTGGATAAGGCATCAATATATTTTTTCTTTTTCATATATTTAAGGCCATTTGCACTTCTCTGTGAATTGTGTGTTCATGTCTTTTGCCCATTTTTTTTTCTGAACAGGTTCTATTTTGTCTTAAGAGCTTTTTATATTTTAGGGAGACCAACTCTCTGTGATATAATGTGCCAAATATAGTCTCCTTGTTTGTCATTTGCTTCTGGTCCTTTTTGCCATGCAAGAGAGTTTTATATTTTGGCAGTGGAATTCTATTAATCTTACATTGCTTCTTGTTTTGAGTTATAGTTAGACTTTCTAATTCTAGGCTATAAAAGAATTCACCCATGTTCTTTTAGTACTTACTTATAGGGGTTTTTTGTTTGTTTGTTTTTTGTTTTGTCCCATTTGACTCTGATTGATTTGGAGTTTGTTCTGGTATATAAAAACAAATATGGATCCAAATTTATCTTTTCCCAAATGGTTATCTGGTTGTTTCAGTCATTTATTAGTAAATTCATCTTGTCAGTGATTTGAGACATTATGTTTATGTACTTCTAGATTCTCTTCCTTAGCATTTGTGTGTCTATTCATGTACCAAACCCATACAGCTGTATTTATCAAGACTATATGGTAAAGCTAATCCTGCCTTGTCACTTTTCTTTCTCAGGGTGTTCTTATTATTTTTATTTATTTTGAGACAATCTCAACTATTCAGAAAAGTTGCAAGTACAGAAGGAACTTTTTTCCTGAGCCCCTTTGATACTAAGATGCCGACATGCTGTCCTATCTCCTTTAGGCACTTAGTGTATTTTCCCTACAAAGACATTTTTATATAACCACAATGCAGCCATCAAAACCAGAAAGTTAACATAACCACTCTATAATCCTCAGACCCCCGTTCAAATTTTCCAGCTGTCCCCTATCTGAAAAGACAATCCAGCTGTTGAATCCACTTGTTGAATTTGGTTCTCCAGTCTCTTTAGCTTCTTCAATCAGGAACAGTTTCTCAGTGTTTCCTTGAATTTCATGATGAGTTATTTTGTACTATCAGGTGAAATCAGTTTATTCTGCCACTGGTGATCTTCATTATGATCCCTTGATTAAAGTGGCATGTCCCAGAGCACCTGGGTGGCTCAGTCGTTGAGGCTCTGACTGTTGGTTTCGGCTCAGGTCATAATCTCAGGGTTTTGAGATCAAGCCCTACATTGGGCTCCATTCTGGGTGTAGAGTCCACTTCAGATTCTCTCTCTCCCTCTCCCTTTGCCCTCCCCTGCTTGCTCTCTCTAAATAAATAAATAAATAAAATCTTAAAAAAAATTATATCCCTCTGCTCCCCCTTTTCTCTCTCTATAAATAAATAAATAAATAAATAAAAATTTTAAAGAGTGGTATGTCCCAGGTTTCTTCAGTGTAAAATTACTTTTTCCTCTTTAAAACTAATTATATTAGTATTTTGTGGAAAAGTACTTTGAGCCTATGTAAACAATTCTTTTTATCATCAAATTTTTGATTTATTCATTTATTTATAATAACATGGACTCATCTTTGGTGTTAGCATTGCCATAATTTATTACTTTATTGTGTGTACATTTACTGCAACTTTCTACATTTACTGTATCTTTTTACTATGTAGTCTTTTTAAAAACATTTTTAAACATTTCTTTTAGTAATTACATATTAGGACTTGTATTCAGTGGTTGCCTTTTTAGTGATACTTTATATGATGCATCTAGTTTATTTTTTACCTTACTTAGGTTACTGATTTTTTATTGTCCTCTGTATGTAATAATCCTTGGCTCTCATCTGTTACTTACATGTCAATCAATGACCTGATTCTACTCTTGCCTTTCTCTCTCACTTCTCCAACCTTGTTCGGCTGTGTTTTATTTCAACTTTGTCAGAGCATATAACATTACCAAAATATCCTTCCACTCTTATCCTCAGTTTTGTTGTACTCTAGAATTTTTCACTAAATATCTTAGATGCTCAACACCAGTCTTTTGCCAAAGTTTCCCCAGTGGAGCTTATCCCCTAGAAGAGTCTTCAAAAGGGCTTGCCGGTATAATCTTTCTGTAGTTCTTGTGTTTCAAATTCTTTAAGGGTAGCATGGCTGGGTATAAAATCCTTTGCTCACACTTTCCTGGAGTTTCTTTTTTTTTTTTTTTTTTT
>NC_138371.1:106633995-106650986 GCF_054177405.1 Leptonychotes weddellii | reverse complement strand
CTGGAGTTTCTTGAAAATGTTGCTTTATTTATTGTTGAGAAGTCTGATGCCAGCCAGATTTCTTTTCTTTATAAGTGACTTGGTCCTTTCCCTGGAGGTCCAGTGCATTTTTTTTTTCTTTTTAAAGTCAAGTCATTTTATAAACTTATGTCTTGTAGTTACCTCCTCTAGGTCAGTTTCTCCAGGTACACTAGGGCCCAGCTCAACATAGAGATTCAGGTCTTCTATTTCAGTAAAGTTTCTTGAATCATCTTTTAAATATTAGTTTTATTGTTTTATTTTACTTCTTCAGGGGTTCAAATTTCCTAAGTGTTGGATCTTTTTAGTTTTCTGTATCTATCGGTTTCTCTTTTTACCATTTTTGTTCATTTCTGTTTAATTTTTTACATTTTTTATTTCTTTCCACTCTGCTGCTTATTGTGGTTTTAGTTATTCTCCTTTTGGAAACTTAAAATTTGATCTTTGTTTCTGGAATTGTTTTCTTTTGCTTCAGTTTCTTTTTCATTGTTAATTCTTGTTTCACATCTTTTTGTCCATTTCCATTCTGAGATTTTGAATTTGTGATTAGTGGTTGTTTATCTTATCAGCACTTTCTAAAACTATATTTTAATGCATGTTTTAGTATTACTGCAGTTTGCCTTTACTTGTAGCCTTTCTCTTTGGGGTTTCATCTACTGAAAAGTTTTAATTCTCATCTTTGTTTTCCTCTTATAACATGGATGCTTGTTTTTTGTTTTCATAAGTATTTGTGTAGAATTTTCTTGGAACAGTTGTAGCAGATGATCCAATGAAGAAGAATGGAAGAATTAGCATGTCTTACTAGGTTTCTTAGTTCAAGAACTTCCTCTTCTGTTGCTGTAATGAAGTACAGTTTCTTCAGTAAATGTGCCTTTGTTGTCTGTCCTCTGATCTATTTATATTATGTTGTCTCAGTAGAAGGCTTATCTTTAGTTGTCTTCTTCTTTCCCAGTATCTCCACCTTTCAAAATGTTTTCTTTCCCCGAGAGGTAACATCTTCCTAAGATCACCACAACATACATTCTAAGCCCCTTCTTTTTGACTCTATAGTTTCAGATATGCTGTCAATATTTCTTCACTTAGAGAGGGATTCTCTGTCTATGGAAAAGAACTGTAGTTGGTGTTAACTGTCCCATCACCACTGAAACCTCATTGCACTCTCTCTCATTCATTTTCCATCTGCCTCTCCACTTTTGGTGTGGACTGTGGAAACTGGAACCAACGCTGCTGGTCTCAGATCTTGATTTCCCCAGTCACGTTTAAATTGAAATCTATAAAATTCTCTTAGTCATGCTGCAAGTGAGTGCCAAGAGGGACTTAATTAGTCCTCCCTGTTGATCTTTACAGTTACACGGATGAATATGTGGAAGTTCTAATGGAAGTAATTGGATCTAAGGGTGGCAGGGGTCAAGTGGCTGCACTCAACTGCCAAAGGCAAGGTGGGTATGGTTACTTCAATGGACAGCAGACTCAAAACAGCAATCAGAATAGTCTGACTCATAAAGACCTATGGTATTGGCTATTGATAATGGTGTTTCTAGAAGTCAAATAGATAGGAAACCTACTAAATTCTTACTTGATCTATAAACAGGAAAGCTGATGCTCACTGGTCTTGTCATATTCCCTACCATCCTGAAACAGCTGGCTTGATAGAACAAAGGAATGGCCCTTTGAATATTCAGTTGCAGTGCCAGCCAGGTGGCAATACCTTGCAGGGCTGGGACAAGGCTCTCCAGAAGGCTGTATATGCTCTGAATCAGAGTCCTATAGATGTTGCTTTTTCTCCCATAGCCAGCATTCATGATTCCAGGAATCAAGGGATTGAAATGGGAGTGGCACCATTGACTATTACTCCTAGTTACCCACTAGAAAAGTTTTTTCTTTCTATTCCCATGATATCATGCTCTGCTGCTCTACATAGTCTTTTTTAAAATAATATTTTATTTATTTGAGAGAGAGAGAGAGTACACAAGCAGGGGGAGTTGCAGAGGGAGAGGGAGAAGCAGGTAACCCGCTGAGCAGAGAGCCTGATGCGGGATTCGATCCCAGGACCTGGGATCATGACTAGAGCTGAAGGCAGATGCTTAACCAACTGAGCCACCCAGGTGCTCCTGGTCTACATAGTCTTAGTTTGAGACAGAGGAGTGCTTCTACCAGGAGACATACCAATGATTTCATTGACCTGGAGGTTAAGACTGCCACCCAGCCACTTTGGGCTCCTCATGCCTCTGAATAAACAGGCAAAGAAGGGAGTTACTGTGCTGGCAGAGTGATTGATCCTGGCTACCAAGAGCAAATTGGACTGTTGTTACACAACGGAGGTAAGGAAGAGAATGTCCTCCTGAGCATCTCTTACTTTTACCATGGCCTGTGATTAAGGTCAAGAGAAAACTACAACAACCCAATCCAGTCAGAATTACTAATGGCCCAGACCCTTCAGGAATATAGGTTTGGGTCACTCCACCAGGTAAATAACCATAACCAGCTGAGGGACTGGCTGAAGGCAAAGGGACTACAGAATATGTAGTGGGTATACCAGAAATGACCGTGTGATGTTATACATTGAGGACTATAATTGTCATGAGTATTTCCTTCTTATTTTCTTATGAATACATTTTTTTGTGTGTGTGTATGTGTGTATGTATATATATATATATGAAGCAAATAGCTTTGTTTTCTTTCCTGTCTTATTCTCTTATTATATAACACATAATGTATTGACTGTATCATAGTATCTAAGTATTGTTAATTTTATATCATAGTATTTAAGTTACAGAACATCAAGGAAAGGAGGAAACATCACTCAAGGATTTTATTTCCTTTTTTGGGGAAGGGGTTAGTGCTTTTTCAGTTGTATGCAGTAGCGTTGTATCATGTTAGACATAATTATGATCCAGTTATTTCTTTATTTGGAGATTAAGTATGGTTTAAGGAGATTTGTATGGGTGCCAAGTTGACAAGGGGGTGGGCTTGTGGTGGTTAGTTTTATGTGTCAACATGACTGGGTCATGGATACCCAGATATTTGGCTGAACATTATTCTGGGTGTTCTGTGTTGGCGTTTCTGGATGAGATTAGCAGTTGAATTGGTCGACTCAGTAAAGCAGGTTGCCCTCCCCAAAATGGGTGGGCATCTTCCCATCCATTAAAGGCCTGAGTAGAATGAAATGTGGAGGAAGAGAGAATTTACCTTCTTCTTCTGCTTGAGTGATTTAGCTAGGACACTGGTCTTCTCCAGCCCTAGGACTGGGGTTTATACCATTGGGTCCCCCTGATTCTCAGGCCTTCAGGCTTGGACTAAATTATATCACTGGCTTTCCTTGGGGCTCCAGTTTGCAGATGGCTGATTGTGGGGCTTCTCAGCCTCCATAATCATGTGAGCCAATTCCTCATAATAAATCTCTTTCTCTGTGTATATCCTATTGGTTCTGTTTCTCTGTAGAACCCAACTAATAGAGGTAGCTATAGTTAGCCTGTGGGAACCCAGAAATCCCCCATTTCTTCTTTTTATGTTATTATTGTGATAAAGTATACAGTTGTTTTTAAATATACAACTCAGTGGCATTAAGTACATTCACAATGTTGTGAAATTCATCACCCCGTCCATTTGAAGAACTCTTTAATCATCCCAAACAGAAACTGTACGCATTAATCAATAACTCCCCAGTGCCTCTGGCAGCCATTCTTCTACTTTCTGTCTCTATAAATTTGACTCTTCTAGTTACCTCATGTAAGTATAATCATGCAGTTTATGTCCTGTTGTGTTTGTTATATTTCATTTAGCATATTTTTCATTTTTATCCATTTTGAGTGAATTTTTATATATGATAAGATAAGCATTCAACTTCATTATTTTGCATGTGGACCCAGTTTTCCCAGCATTGTTTGTTGAAAAAAAAAAACAAAAACCTGTCCTTTCCCCATTGAAAAGTCTTGGCACTCTTATTGAAAATCTAGTGACCATATATGTGAGGATTTATTTCTTTGTTCCTGGGCTCTGTTTTATCCCAGTAGTCCACATATTTGCCTTTATTCTAGTACAACACTCTTTTGATTATTGTAGTGTTGAAGTAATTTATGAAATCAGAGAGTGTGAGTCCTCTAACTTGGGTTCTTTTTTCAAGGTTGTTTGGTTATTAGGATCCTCGAAATTCCATGGGAATTTTTGGATGTGCTTTTCTATTTCTGCAAAAAATATTGTGGGATTTTTGACAGGCATTTTATTGAACCAATAGATTGGCTTTTGATAGTATTGACATTAGTAGGTCTTCTGATCCATGAACATGGGATGTCTTTCCATTTATTTGAGTTTTCTTTAATTTCTTTTTTTTCATGTTGAATATGCTTTACTATTATTTTCTTTTTTTATTAACATATATTGTATTATTTGTTTCAGGGGTACAGGTCTGTGATTCATCAGTCTTACATAATTCACAGCGCTCACCATAGCACATACCCTCCCCAATGTCCATGACCCAGCCACCCCATCCCTCCCACCCCCCTCCACTACAGCAACCCTCAGTTTGTTTCCTGAGATTAAGAGTCTCTTACGGTTGTCTCCCTCTGGTTTCGTCTTGTTTCATTTTTCCCTCCCTTCCCCTATGATCCTCTGTCTTGTTTCTCAAAGTCCTCATATCAGTGAGATCATATGATACTTATCTTTCTCTGATTGACTTATTTCGCTTAGCAAAATACCCTTTAGTTCCATCCACGGCATTGCAAATGGCAAGATTTCATTTTTTTGATGGCTGCATAATATTCCATTGTATATATATATACCACATCTTCTTTATCCATTCATCTGTTGATGGACATCTAGGTTCTTTAGACAGTTTGGCTATTGTGGACATTGCTACTATAAACATTGGGGTGCACGTGCCCCTTCGAATCACTATGTTTGTATCTTTGGGGTAGATACCCAGTAGTGCAATTGCTGGGTCATAGGGTAGCTCTATTTTCAACTTTTTGAGGAACCTTCATACTGTTTCCCGGAGTGGCTGCACCAGCTTGCATTCCCACCAACAGTGTAGGAGGGTTCCCCTTTCTCCACATCCTCACCAACATCTGTTGTTTCCTGACTGGTTAATTTTAGCCATTCTGACTGGTGTGAGGTGGTATCTCATTGAGGTTTTGATTTGAATTTCCCTGATGCCAAGTGATGTTGAGCACTTTTTCATGTGTCTGTTGGTCATTTGGATGTCTTCTTTGGAAAAATGTCTGTTCATGTCTTCTGCCCATTTCTTGATTAGATTATTTGTTCTTTGGGTGTTGAGTTTAATAAGTTCTTTATAGATTTTGGATACTAGCCCTTAATCTGATATGTCATTGGCAAGTATCTTCCCCCATTCTGTCAGTTGTCTTTTGGTTTTGTTGACTGTTTCCTTTGCTTTGCAAAAGCTTTTTATCTTGATGAAGTCCCAATAGTTCATTTTTGCTCTTGCTTCCCTTGCCTTTGGCGGTGTTTTTAGGAAGAAGTTGCTGCAGCTGAGGTCAAAGAGGTTGCTGCTTGTGATCTTCTCAAGGATTTTGATGGATTCCTGTCTCACACTTACGTCTTTCATACATTTTGAGTCTATTTTTGTGTGTGGTGTAAGGAAATGGTCCAGTTTCATTCTTCTGCATGTGGCTGTCCAATTTTCCCAACACCATTTGCAGAAGAGACTGTCTTTTTTCCACTGGACATTCTTTCTTCCTTTGTCAAAGATTACTTAACCATAGAGTTGAGGGTCCATTTCTGGGCTCTCTATTCTGTTCCATTGATCTAATTGTCTGTTTTTCTGCCAGTACCATCTGTCTTGATGATGACAGCTTTGTAATAGAGCTTGAAGTCTGGAATTGTGATGCCACCAGCTTTGCTTTTCTTTTTCAACATTCCTCTGGCTATTCAGGGTCTTTTCTGGTTCCATACAAGTTTTAGGGTTATTTGTTCCATTTCTTTGAAATAAGTTGATGGTATTTTGATAGGGATTGCATTAAATGTGTAGATTGCTCTAGGTAGCATAGACATTTTCACAATATTTGTTCTTCCAGTCCATGAGCATGGAATGTTTTTCCATTTCTTTGTGTCTTCCTCAATTTCTTTCATGAGTATTCTATAGTTTTCTGAGTACAGATTCTTTGCCTCTTTGGTTAGACTTATTCCTAGGTATCTTATGATTTTGGGTGCAATTGTAAATGGGATCGAATCCTTAATTTCTCTTTCTTTTTTCTTGTTGTTGGTATATAGAAATGCCACTGATTTCTGTGCATTGATTTTATATCCTGCCACTTTACTGAATTCCTGTATGAGTTCTAGCAGTTTTGGGGTGTAGACTTTTGGGTTTTCCACATAAAGTATCATATCATCTGCAAAGAGAGTTTTCTTTAGTTTCTTTCAGCAACATCTATAGTTTTCAATGTACAAGTCTTTTACCTCCTTGGCTTAAGTTTATTTCTAAGTATTTTGTTCTTTTTGATACTCTTTTGAATGGAATTGTTTTCTTTTCTTTTTTTAAAGATTTTATTTATTAACAGAGAGAGAGAGAATGAGCGGGGGGGAGGGGCAGAGAGAGAAGCAGACTCCCTGCTGAGCAGGGAGCCAGATGTGGGGCTCGATCCCAGAATCCTGGGATCATGACCTGAACTGAAGGCAGACGCTCAACTGACTGAGCCACCCAGGTGCCCCAAATGGAATCATTTTCTTAATTTCCTTTTTAGACTGTTCATTGCTAGCATATAGAAACCCAACTGATTTTTGTTTTTGCATCTTGCAACTTTGCTACATTCATTTATTAGCTCTAACACTTTTTTTGTGTGTGTAGAATCTTTAGGGTTTTATACATATAAGGTCATGTCATCTGTGAACAGAGATAATTTTACTTCTTTCTTTCCAATTTGGATATCTTTTGTTTCTTTTTCTTGCCTAATTTCTCTGGCTAGAATTTCCAGTACTATGTTGAATATAAATGGTGAAAACAGGCATCCTTGTATTGTATAGGAGAAAAGCTTTCTGTCTTTCACCATTGAGTATGATGTTGGCTATGGGTTTTTCATATATGGCCTTTATCATATTGAGGAAACTTCCTTCTATTCCTAGTTTGTTCAGTGTTTTTATCATGAAAGGGCATTGAATTTTTCAAGTGAATTTTCTGCATCAGTTGAGATGATCATGTGGTTTTCTTCCCTTTTTGTTAATGTGGTGTATTACGTCGATTGATTTTTGTATGTTGAACCATCTTTTCATTCCAAGAATAAATCCCACCTGGTCATGGTCTATAATCTTTTTAATGTGCTGTTGAACCAGTTTGCTAGTATTTTGTTGAGGATTTTTGCATCAATGTTCATAAGGCATTTTGCTCTCTAGTTTTCTTTTCTTATGGTGTCTTTGGCTTTGGCCCAGCCATTCTATAGTGTTGGCTTGGTATAGGTTGAAAAACTAGAGAAAGAGTAACCCCATGAACAGCTGACACCTCAGCAAGGAAGAAGAGAGAAAAGCACATTTCTCAGCTGCATTAACTGAGCCATCATCCTTCAGCTCATCTTAAATTTTTATTTTGATATGGTTATCAAAAATATGAAAGTTAAAATAATAAACATGGCTAAAAGGATGATGTAAAATATATGAGAAATTCTAGACTCATAACCATCTGAAAGCAAACACAGAATATTGTAAAGTAACCTGAAGTTGGAGACAAGTTGAATAGTGCACATAAGTGTGAAACTGGGTGAGTGAGAAGCTGCTATTTAAGTTACCGGATCATCCAATGTTATTATTAGAGGGTATTCTTGTGGTAAAGTCATGAATGAGAAACAGTTGTGAGGAAAGTCCAGATTAATTCTCTTCTATAGAAGGGTGCCTGGCTCAGTTTGTTAAGTATCTGACTCTTGATTTTGGCTTAGGTCATGATCTCAGGGTTGGGGGATCGAGCTCCAAGGTAAGCCTTGCATCGAGCCCTGCGTGGAGCCCCAGGTTGGGCTCTGCACTCAGTGGAGTCTGCTTGAGATTCTCTTCCTCTCCCTCTTCCTCTGCCCTTCCCCCCTGCTCACACTCTCTCAAATAAATAAATAAATAAATCTTTAAAAAAATTTTAAAAATACTCTTCTATTGAAATATAATGCAAGCCATCTGTGTAACTTTAAAATTTTCTAGGATCCACATTTAAAAAAGTAAAAAAAAAACAGATGAAATTAATTTTAATGATATATTTTGTTTAACCCAATACATCTAAAATATTATCATTTTAACAAGTAATTGATATAAAAATTATAAATGTGATATTTAACATATTTTTGTACTAAGTCTTCCAAATCTGGTATATACATTTACAGCACATATCAACTTGGACTCACCACATTTTACAAGCCAGTAGCAACATGTGCCTACCATATTGGGCAGTAAAAATCTAAACAGTGGGATCTCACTTGTCCAGATCTGTTCATCAGTTTAATTTTCCAGAGCTTGACAGATGAAAGTGTTAGCTTTTCTTCTCTCTGTTCTTAACAGATCCAACTGTATGCTCTTCTACAAGGTGGTTCTGTAGGAAGGTATCAATCCTGAAGTCTTTATCTAATGATGTAATCTTTAGAAAAAGCCGACATTGGACAGATTGTCAAGAAACAAGTCCTTGGCAAGCAATCTTGGCATATGTGGAGGGGGAAGGGGGTCTGGTGGCTAAGTAGTTGTGGCAGGTGAGGGCCTAGGGAATTTGTTGAGGATTTTAGGCTCACTGGATCCAGCAGGAGGTAGATTTCCTGAGCAGTTGGTAGATAGGGGAACAAGACATCAGGGAGATTGGGAACAAAAGTTGAGTGGGCAGAGAAGTTGGCCTTTCTTCCCTCTTTTTGTGCCCATGTGTGAGTATGAGGGAGGTGTGTGTACATGAGAGTGCAGTCTGTAGGACCATGGGCGTCTGGATGCCACGTACATAACAGCAGCAGCTCACACAGGTCCCTGTCTTGAGCTGTTTCCCTTTCACCTCACTTATGTTCCACTCCCCAAAACATCCATTCAGTGTGTTTAATGGTGTCATTCTTGTCCTTAAAATTTGTGTGTGTTTTACATTTACATAAATGTGTTGAGTGCTTCCTCCTGCCCGTTCTTCCTACTTTGTCTGACTTGTGCTGCCTTCTCACTGTCTTTTCCTTTGATGCTTTTCCCACTTCAGTGCTTTATCCCGTTTCTTTTATTTCAGGCATTTGGCATTAGCTGAGTGTCTAGTGCATACCAGGTAGGATGCCGGATACATCACAGACATCGTTTCATTAAAGTCTTTCAGTAACCCTGCAAGGATGCTGACAATTTCCTCATTTTGTGAAGGGACCAACTTGGAGCAGTTAGGTGACATGCCCACTATCAGACAGCTAGCGATCTGGATTCGCACTTTACCTTTCTGATTCCAAAATCCACACTCTTTCTGCTATTCCAAAACCCTTCTTATTCTTTGGGAAAAAAATGTACACATCCCTCTCTTAAATGAAGAAAAACAATACAATTTGGCTATCTCTTGGGATCTAGGGAAACTAGCTATTTGCAGAGTTGGTGATAAGAGCAGCTAACATTTATTCAGTGCTATGGAAGGCGGTATAGAACAGGGGTTAATTGCACAGACTTTGGAGCCTGGCTGATCCCAGCTCTGCCCCCAAGCCCCTAAGTATCTGTAGACTTTGGGCTGGTTGTCAAGCCCTCCCTGGAGGAAGAAGCCAAATTCTATGTGGTAGAGAGAGTACATAGTAAGAAAATAGATGTTTGCCTGTTTTTCATTTATTCATCCATTTGGCAAACATTCGACAGATCTACCATGTACCAGAGATTACTCTAGGATTATTCTAGGAGCTGGGGATATAGAAGAGAACAAAGTATAATAAGTCCCTGCCCTTGAGAAGTTTACCTTTTAGCAGCAGCAAGCAGGAAGGCTGACACTAAAGGAGGGATGTGGACCTCAGCTGGAGGAGGAAACAGTAATAGGCAATAACTGCAATTTACTGCTGTCTGTTGTGTGCTAGAGCCTGCTTCTGACCAAATTCCATTCCCTAAGGATAAGATTTCATTGTTTACCAGCTTTATTGAGGCATAATTTACATACTCTAAAATTCAACCATTTTAAGTGTGCAATGATTTTTAATAAGTTTATAGAGTTGTGCAATCCTCACCTTAATCCAGTTTTAGAACATTTTCATCACTCCATAAAGCTCCTTCTTACTAAGAGCAAGGTATTTCTGTTTTCTTGATAAATGAAGGGAGGCAGTCTTGTGTGTGGAAGAAGCACTGACCCAAGAGCCAGGAGAAGCAGGCCCATATCCTAGCTCTGCCACTGTGCCCCCAGGCAAGACTCTTCCCCACAGAGTCTCACTTTCTTCACGTGTAATGTAAAGGACAATGCTTACTAGTTCTTCTTACAGTTCTAAGATCTTACAATTTTATTTAAGAAAGATCTGAGGGGCACCTGGGTGGCTCAGATGGTTAAGCGTCTGCCTTCGGCTCAGGTCATGATCCCGGGGTCCTGGGATGGAGTCCCGCATCGGGCTCCCTGCTTGGCAGGGAGCCTGCTTCTCCCTCTCTCTCTCTCTGTGACTCTCATGAATAAATAAATAAAACATTAAAAAAAATAAAAAATAGAAAGATCTGAATATCTGTGGCAGTTAGAGAAGGGATTAGAGAAGAGATATAAAATATAACAGGAAAGGCAATTTCTGTAATTTATTTCTAATAAATTTCTGATCAATATCAGAAATGTATGGTTTACACATCACATGACTCTTTTTTATTGAGATATAATTAACATAGAATATTATATTTGTTTCAGGTGTACAACACAATTCACTCCATATCAGAAATATATGGTTTACACATAGTTTTCTGATCAATATCAGAAAATTATTAGAAGGCATTCACGTGGGAGTACGGTGGGGATTAAGTGGCTCATCTTTTCTTTCAGCACTTTGTCCAGTGACATTAGAATCAACCAACCAATATTTTTGTATGCCTTAGTTTTCCAAAAATGTTCTAAAGTATCATCTACAGAGTCATTTAGTGTCTTACTTCTTATAATTGGTTAATTAGGAGATCTAATGCAGATATTTTGCATCTTTCTATAGATGGTTCATACCATGGACTATCAGTGCTCTCTTCACTACTGGAATAGACTCATTAGCATCTTTAAACCTAATCAGATTAGAAAGCCAATTCCCCAAGCCCAAGAACCAATTCAGAACACTCATCCCTAAAATTCTGTTCCTCTAGAGCCACTCTTGGTACTGAAATCTGTGAGTGTTAGGGTTCTCCAGAGACACAGAACCAACAGGACATACAGGCATACCTCACTTTAGTGCACTTTGCTTTTTTGTTTTGCAGATACTGTGTTTTTTATACTGCAGGTTTGTGGCAACCCCTGTGTCAAGCAAGTCTATCGGCACCAACAGCATTTGCTCACTTTGTGTCTGTGGGTCACTTTTTGGTGATTCTTGCATTGTCTCAAGCTTTTTCATTATTATAACTGTTATGGTGATCTGTGATCAGTGATTGTTGATGTTACTATTGTAATTTGTTTGGGGGTACCACGAAACATGCCCATAGAAGACAGCAAACTTAATCTATAAATGTTAATCTATAAATCTAACTGCTCCACTGGCTGGCCCTTCCTCCATCTCTTTCCCTCTCCTTGGGCCTCCCTGTTGCCTGAGACACAACAATATTGAAATCAGGCCAGTTAGTAACCCTACAGTGGCCTCTAAGTGTTCAAGTTAAAGGAAGAGTTGCACACCTCTCACTTTAGAACAAAAGCTAGAAATGATTAAGCTTAGTGAGGAAGGCAAGTTGAAAGCCATGGCAGGCTGAAAATGAGGACTCTTGTGCCAAACAGTAAGCCAAGTTGTGACTGCCAGGAAAAGTTCTTGCAGGAAATTAAAAGTGCTGCTCCAGTGAACACATGAGAGATAAGAAAGTGAAACAGCCTTACTGCTGAGGTGGAGAAAGTTCAAATGGTCTAGAGAGAAGAGCAAACCAGCCCCAGCATTCCCTTAAGCCGAAGCCTAATCCAGAGCTAGGCCCTAGCTAGCTCTCTGTAATTCTGTGAGGGCTGAGAGAGGTGAGGAGGCTGCAGAAGGAAAGTCTGAAGCTGGCAGAGGTTGGTTCACGAGGTTGAAGGAAAGAAGTCAGCTCCACAACAGAAAGCACAAGGTGAAGCAGCGAGGGCTGGTGGAGAAGCTGCACCAAGCTCTCCAGGAGGTCCAGCTATGATAGCAATGAAGGTGGCTACACTCCACAGCAGGTTTTCAGTGTAGACAAGACAGCCTTCTACTGGAAGAAGATGCCATCGAGGACCCTCATGCCTAGACAGGAGAAGTCAATACCTGGCTTCAAAGCTTCAAAAGACAGGCTGTCTGTCTCATTAGGAGCTAACGCAGCTGGTGACTTTGAGTTGAAGCCAAACTCATCGACCATTCCCCAAACCCTAGGGCCCATAAGAATTATGCTCAATCTATTCTGTCTATGCTCTATAAATGGAATAATGAAGCCTGGATGACAGCACATCTGCTTACAACATGGTTTACTGAATATTTTAAGCCCACTGTTGACATCTATTGCTCAGAAAAAGAAGATTCCTTTCAAAATATTACTGCTCATTGACAATACACCTGGTCACCCAAGAGCTCTGATGGAGATGTACAGTGAGATAAATGCTGTCTTCATGCCTGCTGACACAGTAGCCATCCTGCATTTCATAATAAAATAATAAAATAATAAAATAAATTTCATAAGGCTATATGGGTGCCATAGAGAGTGATTCCTCTGATGGATGTGGGCAAAGTCAATTGAATCCTTCCTGGAAATGGGATGCCATTACAAACAATTGGAAGAGGTCAACATCTCCACATTCACAGGAGTTTGGGAGAGGTTGGTTCCCACCCTCACGGAGAACTTGGAGGGGTTCAAGACATCAGTGGGGGCAGTCACTGCAGAGGTAGTGGAAACAGCAAGAGAACTGGAATTAGAAGTGGGGCCTGAAGATGGGACCGCATTGCTGCAATCTCATGATCAAACTTGAACACATGAGGAGTTGCTTCTCATGGATGGGCAAAGAAAGTGGTTTCTTGAGATGGTGGAGACGCCTGTTGAAATGACCACAGAGGATTTAGAATCTTCCATCAACTTAGTAGATAAAAGAACAGCAGAGTTTGAGAGGATTGATTCCCATTTCGAAAGAAGTTCTCCTATGGGTGAAGTGTTGTCAAATAGCATTGCAAGCTACAGAGAAATCATTCATGATAGGAAGAGCCACTGGATGCAGCAAACTCCATTGTTGTCTTATTTTAAGAGAGTGCCACAACCACCCCAGCCTTCAGAATCACCACCCTGATCAGTCAGCAGCCATCAACATCAAGGCAAGACTTTCCCCCAGCAAAAAGATTGCGATTCACTGAAAACTCAGATGATGGTTAACATTTTTTTAGCAGTATATATTTTTTTAAGATTTTTTATTTATTTATTTGACAGAGAGAGACACGGCGAGAGAGGGAACATAAGCAGGGGGAGTGGGAGAGGGAGAAGCAGGCTTCCTGCGGAGCAGGGAGCCTGATGCGGGGCTCGATCCCAGGACCCTGGGATCATGACCTGAGCTGAAGGCAGATGCTTAACGACTGAGCCACCCAGGCGCCCCTAGCAATATTTTTAAATTAAGGTATGTACATTGTTTTTTCAGATAATGCTATTGTCCACTTAAAAGACTATAGGATAGTGTAAACATAACTTTTATATGCACTGAGAAACCAAAAATTCATTTGACTTACATTGTGATATTCACTTTATTACAATGGTCTAGAACTGAACCTGTAATATCTCCGAACTATGCCTGTGTGTGTGTGTTTATATATATAGATATAAATTTATATGGAATATGGAAATTTATTATGGAATCACCTCATGCAGTAGAGGAGGCCAAGAAGCCCCACAGTCTGCTGTCTTCTAGTTGTTGAACCAGGAAAGCTGGTGCTGTAATTCGTTTTGAGTCCAAAGATGTGAGAAAGGGGGAGAGGGAGGCTGATGGTGTGACTCAGTGTGAAAGCTCAAGCTGATGGAGAAGACAGATGTCTCAGGTCAAGAAAGGAGAGTAAATTCACTCTTCCTTTGCCTTTTTGTTCTATTTGGGTCCACAATGGACTGGGTGATGCCCACCCACACAGGGGAGGAACATCTGCTTTACTGGAAATACCTTCACAGACACACTCAGAAATAATGTTTTACCAGCTATCTAGGCATCTCTTAGCCCAGTCAGGTTGGCACATAAAATTAACCATCATAAGGGGCAGGTTGTGGCAATCCTCTTAAAGGCCTTCAAATCCAGGTCAAGGATTTAATTCAATTGAGTGTCATGGGGACACTATTGAAACTTTTGGTTATTGCTTTCATATATCAGTGAATGATTGAAGATATGGTAACCTGGAACATGACCCAAACTTAAATCCTATCATTCGTAGCTGTGAATTTGATCAAATTAAGTTCCACAACCTTCTATTTCTTTATCTATAGATAATACCAACCTTACCAAGCTTAAGATAATTGACAGGTATGTGTGAAGCACATAATTGTTGTTTGGTGCCAAGTACTTGATGTTTTAAAATTATAAAAGTTACTTTATGAATATTAATTTGGTGGCAATGTATTGAGTCAACTGATGAGAAGCCAGTTCAATGTTCAATGTTTTTCAAAATATGGTTCCTAGATCAACTGTGTCAGAATCAGTTTGAGTATTTTGTTAAAAATGTAGGTTCCTGATCCCAGCCCCAAATCTGATGAATCTGCATATTGGAATGAGCTTTGGAGACCATCATTTTAACATTCCCAGGTGATTCTTATACACATTTAGATTTGAGAACCACTGTGACTGGTTTGCCCTCAGTAAATATTAGATGTTGTTTTATTTTTGCTGATGCTGTAAGTTATTACCATCATAGCATAGAGAAATCCTAGCCCAGCTTGGGGAGGGGCCATCAAAGGCTTCCTTTTGAACTGCTTGCATGAATGAATAGGCTTGGTATGAATATATAGGCTTTGGCCAGGTAAAGAAAAGGGGAATGTTATCTATTTAGAATAAAGGCACAGAAATATGGGAGAACATGGCTTTTGCAGGGAACCCCAAATAGTTCAGAATATTATCATAATGAAAAGTGTTACTAGAGAGTAGTAAGAGTTGATATTGGATGTTATGTTGAAGAAGATGGAAAGGCAATTCGAAGTTTTAGTTTTACATAAGAGTGATGTAAGGTCATATTTGTGTTTTAGAAGGATTGCTCTGGACTGGAGGGGGTCAAAAGGAGGTTGCTGAGATAACCCAAGAGAGAAGTTATGGAGGCCTGAAATAAGATTTTGATAAAGGATAAGGTGGGACCTGAATAGAGAGAGAGAGAGCTAGAATAGACTGGGTTTGCTGACAAATACATTGCTGAGGGCCTGAGTGTGTGCATAAGCACAAGTCAGTGACGACTTCCAGATTTGTCTAGAAGGGTAAGTGGGATGGATGGGACTACCCTTCACCTAGGTGGGGAAAAAAAGAAGAGAATCAAGTATATGGGGAAAAGATGCTCATGGGCTTAGTTATGTTACACTGGAGATGTTAATGGGACATCTAAGTGAAGATATTTTTAAAATATGGGAATATGAGGCTGGTATTAAGAGGAAAGACCTCAGAGAAGGAAAGTCTGGAAGCCACCAGGATTAAGATATGGGTGTGCATAAAATTTATCAGGAGGTCTTAGAATAAGATAAGAGATTGGCGACTGAGACCTTGAAAAGGAGGCAGAAGAGAAGCCCAAGAAAAAAATTGCAAGACACAGAGAGAGCACTGGAAAACCAAAGAGTCAGATAGGCTCCAGGGAGGAAGAGTCTGAGAAAGTTATTTACTGTGTCAAATGCCATAGAGGTCATTTAATTTAAAGAGTAGAAATTGTCTATGTCCTTGTCATTTGGCAAGAACAATTTCAATATGAGATCATGGAGACAGAAATCAGATTTCAGTGGCTTTATGGCTGAATGGGAGGTGAGCTAATAGAGACAGTGACTAGAGACTATACTTATAATTGGGAGAAAAAAATTTCTTATCTATATAACTCTTAAAAAAAATCAAAGTATATTAAAGATCCCAGATTTTAAAAACCCGAATGAACATATCCTATGGAACATACATGGAAAAAGAAAAAAAAAAAGTCTCATAAGGGATTTTGGTCCTGGACTACAAGTCTTCTGATAGCAGAGTGTCTTCCTCCTTTTATCCACAACCCATGAGCATCTTGCCCATGCAATTGTGCAGGAGAGCTTTATGGATTGGATGGGTGGATGGATACAAAGGCCCAGAACTAATTAATTAATTAGTTAATTAATTTTATAGGCCCAGAATTTTTAAGGTTATTTTTTTTCTAATTTCAGATGGAATTAAAAGAAAGGGAACTAAAAGAAACCATGTTAAAATATTGATACATACCAAGAATGATGCTTTTAATTTTCAAATAACCTATGGTTTTTTTTTTTTTTTTGCAGTTTGCCAGAATTGCTCTCTCTCTCTTCTAATAAGCTCTCTCTTCCCTTCCTCATAATTCCATGTGAGTATTTAATCTAAATATTTTGGTATTGGGGCGCGTGGGTGTCTCAGTCATTAAGCGTCTGCCTTTGGCTCAGGTCATGATCCTGGGGTCCTGGGATTGAGCCCCGCATCAGGCTCTCTGCTCAGTGAGGAGTCTGCTTGTCCTGCTCCCCCTGCCCCTCCCCTGGCTCATGGCTCTCTCTCTGTCAAATAAATAAAATCTTTAAAAAAAAAATATTTTAGTATCTTCTAGAGCTTGGAAGTAAGTTAGGATATTAAAATTTGTATGTTGCTACTGGACGGTAAGAATATCGGATCCTAGCCCGGATAGAGCTAACGCCGCTCGGAGCCCTGTGCCTTCAGCGGAGATTCCACTTAGAAGGCTCGTGTGCGGGGCGCCTGGGTGGCTCAGTTGGTTAAGCGA
>NC_138371.1:106613464-106633495 GCF_054177405.1 Leptonychotes weddellii | reverse complement strand
AGTTGAAAGTGTCAAATATAAGGAGAAAAGAGAAGAGCTGCTCTCTATGCAGACATGGGTAAGCGATAGAGGGATGGAACCTTCAGCTGTTTATATCTGACTTTGTTCATTTAATCCTTCTCTGACCACGTGATGGCAGGGTTTCAGGTGTATTTTATTTGGGCAAGTTTTTGATTCCTCCATGCACTTACATGATACATGCATTAAATGCTCAGCGAAGTGGCTGTGTTGTTATTCGAGAAATATTTAGTGAATGACCTTTGGGTCAAACACTGTTTAAGGCACTGAAAATACAAAATTAAATAGGGCATAGTAGTTCCTTGACCTCAAGGGCCTCACAAGACAGTGGGGAAGGGAGGTAGACATGTATAACAAGAGGATAGGTGGAATTACAAAGTGTGTACATTATTCTCCCTGTAACATTTCCTTGTAATTATCTGTTATAGGAGCAAAGGAGGGGAGCTTTAGGTCTTTCTTTGTGGGCCAACCTGTGGCTACATGGTAGGCATCAGGAAGGTTCTACAAGAGAAATGGTAGTTGGGTTGGGTTTTAGATGGTAAGTAAGAATTCATCAGGTAGAGAACAACATTTAAGATGGAACGATGAGCAAACACAGAGGAGAGAGAAGAATCAGGACTAGTCCAGGGGGTACCTCTGGTGTGGCTGGAGCCCAGGGCATTGGTGGGAATGGGTAGGTGGGAGGGGAGGTCAGGAAGGCTGTGGTGGCCAGATCATGCAGGCTGTATGCTCTGTTCTAATGGGTATGGGTGCTGTGTTGTAAGCTCACTTAACTGGAGGATTTTAAGCAAGGAGGTTACATAATTTTATTCTAGAAAGACATTTTAAAGAAAGGTGGGTTCAGTAGGGCAGGTGTCAGATATCTCCGGTACCTGGCCCCACACCCCTTCACCTTGGCTCCTAGGTGTAGGAGATTTAACATGCTTGTGGTGAGGAATGGGAGCCAGTGGCTAAATGCTTCTTCTGGTCTCTCCTCAGTGAATAATTCCGAGAGGAAATCTGCATGTGTCTGTGAATGGGATCAAGCCCCCACTACCCACAGAGGTGATCTTAGTTGTTCATCTTTATATTGGCTTTTACTCCCACCACTCTCCCAGCTCCCTCATTCCTGCTGTGTTGAGCAGGTTCTAATCAAGCTCTGCATTAGGGGAGGAAGGGGGACACCCAGGCTGGGACAGAAGGTAACCAAAGAGGAAGCTCTTGCAGTAGTTCAGGTGAAGATGATAAAGGATCAAAGCAAAATATTAATTGCCAGGATGTCAAAGAGGGGAAGGAGTGGAGAGGGTTGTAGGAGTGAGAATGGAAAGGTCTTGATGGCCAATTCAATGTGTGGGGTGGAGAAGAAGGGGGGATTTCTGATGCCTCTTGGATTGCTGAGGATGGTAGTATCATTAACCAAGTTGAGAAATAAAGCAGGTATATGTGGGGGAGAATATGAGTTCTACTTTCCGTGTGAATAATTTAAGGCACTGTGGGAAACACAGGCAGAGATGGTTATTAGGAAGTTGGATTCAAGAGTCTGGAGCTCAGGAAGGAGGTCTGTGCCTGGCAGTTTTGTGAATCATGAGCATACAGTAAGAGAGGGCACCTACATAAATATTGAGGGTCTAGTATCAGTTAAATGTAGCTCTTTCCCTGGACTTTGAGAGGAAAGGGCAGGGTATGGCTGAGAGTGCCCTGAAAGTACCCTGATTTTCTGCATCCCATTGGTTTAACTTCCTGTCACGTCACTGTTTTGTTTTGTTTTACTAAGACAGTATTCATTTGTTAAAAGTTATATTATCATAGTTTTCTATTTAAATTTTGTCTTCCTAAGAAAGGGACTCATGATAAAGTCCCTTGATCACATTTGAGAGCAGTGAAGGAGAGAGAGGAGGGCAGAGAGGCAGGTTCACAGGTTAGGTGCTTGGGTTTTATTCCAGCTGTGCTGGGAAGTCACTGGAGAATGCAGCCATCCAAGGATGGTGTGTGCTGGGGAACTGAGACCTGCCTGGAATTGGGGGAGTTTATTGTCTCTGCCAGTGTAACCCTTGTCCTTACTCCCTCTTGTCATTCTTCTTGGCTAACTTCTCATCCTTCAGATCTCCTCTGAGGCCAGTGAACCCTTGAACTCATGATCAAACAGGAGTGGTTCACCTGTGACCCCCCAGCAATTCAGATAAATCCGTGTATATCTTCAGCACAGCACTGGGTAGTGAAAATGTTTACATGTCTGCCTCAAGTGTATTATAAGCTCCTTGAGGACAGGGGCCAAGGCTTATTTCATTTTTGTATCCTTAATGCCCACATATCTAACATATCACAGGCACTAAATCATAGTTGGAAAGAACCAAGTATGACACCCGAGGGAATATGTAAGGTATGGGTAGGACAAGAGATACTGGAGGAGACTCAGAAGGAGCTGCTAGGGAGGAAGGAGGCAGTCAATAAACTATAACCATTGAAAGTAATTTGTAGTGTATGGTAAAAACTGGTCAGAGTTATGAAAAAAAAAATACGGCTTAGGAGGAGGGTTGCATAAGGTGATAATGGTGGGCCTCCCTGAGAAGGGGGCATGGGAGCAAAGATGGGCAGGGAATGGGGAGTTGGCCATGAGACAGAAAGGCCCCGGGGCAGGAGCTGTGTGGCAGGCCTGAGGAACAAGGGTGAGGGTGGGTGCGAGCAGACCCTGGCTTCTGTGTGCCCCCAAAAGTGCCCATCCTTTTGATCCATTTGCAGCATAGCTGTCTTAAACTCTCAGGTAGCTCCCTTGAGCATATCTGCTCCGTGAAGACAGGGATGTTCGTGTAGGTGACGTAACTCAGGGGCTTAGTGTAGTGTGGACACTCTGGGATTTGTCCAATGAAAGAGTGAATACAAGAAGCCAAGAGGGGTCAAAGTTTGGAAAGGAGAATGATCCGCAATGTGAAATTTGCAACAGAGTGGCAAAAGAAAACACTCCCTGAAAAGAACCTTTGACTTTGGTAACCTCTCCATGATGATAGGTTACTATAAAGAAAAAAAAACTTCTTAATATAAGGCAAATTTTCTGTGTGATTCTAAAATTAAACCTTCTTCATCCTCCTCTGGCCACTTTATTTACTTGTGAAAGGCTATCTCTTCGGGCTTCTGTCTCTTGATTTAATATGGGCCCTGTTAAAATTAAAGCTATAAAGAATTTTTTCTTATTTATTTGAATTATCTATTTTTGTCATCTTCTATTTATTTATGGTCTCAAGGTCTGACCTAAGGAATGTTCCGTTGTTCTCCACAAGGGTTTTACTAGTGTGTTTGGAAAATAGATGGGAATAAGCTATTTAAAGAATTATTTTGAATAATCCTATCCCAGGGCTCAAATGCAGCATTGCAAACACCCCCACTCAGTGGTGTGGCTTTGCATCCAAAATCAAATACAATAGTTCACTCTTGGAATACTGAGTTCTTGTGTCTATTTTTTCATAGTGTACAACTCACAGTTCACATTGACATGAAAATGAAAGAGGGTCAAAAGTCTTTTCATAAATAGTAATGTGGTGAAACCCCTTAATCTAGGATTCTGGTCTCTGGCATTCACTTTTTAGATTCAACTCGTAACTAGGTATCTGTCATAGAGATTTGACATTGTAGGGAATGCGCAAGAGGAAAATGTCTCACTCTTTTAAGAGTGACAGTCAGTCATCAGAAAGCCAAAGGATAAGGTTAGAGGTGATGTCCAGGGCATACAGGCTACAAGGAAGCTTTTAAGTTCTGGGATTCACTTTTGGTGGTAAAGTACAGTTGTTTTGACAGGGAGAGCTTGCTTTTAGCCATCTCAAATATTTATGTACTTGACTTCTGTTCAACTCACCCATAGAATAGGAGTACATTCAAAGATAAGCATTTAAACCACAGAGAAAGGGTGAGGCCCCTGATGGGGAACACTAAAAATGTGTTCTCAGGAAGAAGAGACATGTTTTATTCAGTAAAAACATGTTTTATTCAGTAAAAGCAAAAGCACGTATGTAAAATAGCCTTCACTAGTTTTTGCAACTATAGGGATAGATGGGAGAAGAAAAATATTGGAGGTCCACATCAGTGAAATTCAAATAATTTCCAAATATATTAAGTCCAGTTTCCTCATTGAAGATGAAGCCATATCTAGGAGGGTGTTTCTGCTTTGCTTAGGAATGTCTGGAGTATGGTGCCTGCTCAGTCCATCTGGCTGAGCAATCCTTTTTTCCCTCTGCAGACCCTGGGCATCTGGTAGATCATTCCAGTGACCTGGGGTTCTCTCTCAGTACCAGCTTTAGAGTGTGATGCATTTTATCCAGCTTTCATTCTTACATCCTCTGAAACAAAACACACACGTGCCATGAGGATTGGCTGCTACAAAAATTTTGAAATGTCAAGGGAGTTTTGAACGCTCAAGAACTCTCAAAACGATGCCAACCACAATAGCTGATGGTCTCCCTTTCAGTGTGGGCCCACTTGTCACCTTTCCTCAAACCTCCAACATTTCCTTGTGCCTCCTTGCTCCCAGGTGATGGCCTGCCTTCACTCACTGAGGTGCCATCAGAAAGAGTCGCCTTAGCTTCCAACTATGCCCAATCTCCCTGTTGCCACCTCCAGTGGCCAGCTTTCATTGCTCCCCTTACCTAGTTTTCTAGGAATATTGAATATGTGTAATCATCCTTCTTTCGTGAAACTCTGTCTGCTGTCGGCTTCTGTAAGTTCCTCTGTCACTATGTGGTTGTGGCCCTCACTGCCTCATTTCAGCAGGGCTCTCACAGCCATCAGTTCTTCCCGGCACTGGCTTCTAATTTAGAGTCTAGTGTCTGTGTCTTAATGCCAAAGGAGGTGGGAAAGTATCTGGGATTTCCATTTAAAATAGGATAGACAGGTTGTGTTTCATATGGTAAGGAGTTCCTCAAACATGACAGGATTCAAAAAGAATAACAATTGTCCATGTGGAACCTTGACCTAGTGAAATTTGGGCCATTGATGTGAGGCCATTAACACTCCAACTGACAGTGTCTGATGAAACTAAGATTTTGTGGGGCGCCTGGGTGGCTCAGTTGTTAAGTGTCTGCCTTCGGCTCAGGTCATGATCCCAGGGTCCTGGGATCGAGCCCCGCATTGGGCTCCCTGCTCAGCAGGAACCCTGCTTCCCCTCTCACACTCCCCTTGCTTGTGTTCCCTCTCTTGCTGTCTCTCTCTCTGTCAAGTAGATAAATAAATAAATAAAATCTTTAAAAAAAAAAAAAAGAAAGAAACTAAGATTTTGCTTCCTATCAGATTCATGGGATATACTGAAATCTTTAAATGTCTTCGATTTTAAAGAAAGCAACAAACAAATGAGCTAAGAATCAGAAAAGAGCAAAGGGACAAGAAGTAAAAGAAAAATAGAAAAAAAATCGCAGAGGTCAAAACACCACTAATGAATTATTGACAAGAGAACATCAGGAAACCCAAGTCAGGAAACCCAAGAGTTGTTTCTTAGACAAAAGCAATCAAATAGGCAAGCTTCCAGAATATCTACTCAAGGGGAAAAAGACAACTCACACACTGAGAAAAGGGCAACACTTTCACCTCTTACCTGGGCAGCCACCGAACCCCCTAACTAGTCTCTCAGCTGCCAATCTTGTTTCCTGCCCTAACACTGAATAACAGCCAAACAAATCTTCTGAAGATATACATTGGATCATGCCCAACCATGCATAAAGCCCTCTAGTGTCTTCCCATTGTACGATGGCCAAGTGATTTCACCTGTGCCTGCCTCTTTGGCCTTCTTTATCATTACCTGCCTGCCTTTTCTTCCTGTCCTCTTTTTGCTCTCTACCCTGCCATGCTTATTCTGACTTTGGAAACTTGGCAATGTGGGTTCTTGGCCTTTGGAAGCCTGCTTCCCATGAAATCTCAGCTCCTCTGGCCACTGTGTTCCAAGCAGGCATGCTCGCCCATGTCCATCACATGGTCTTGTCTTATCATCTTTTTGTCACTACAATCAGTCTGTTTACTTCATCTGTGGTTTCCCCCACTAGGATGTAAGCTCTTACTGGAAAGGACTTCTCAAGGCACATTCACGACTGTGTCACCAGCAGCTAAGTCAGCACCAGGCACAGTGATTAAATACCTAAAATGTGACATCTCCATGGCAGACATTTTATTATTAATTGAATCTATAAAGTCAGGTTCAATCATTATTTGTTGAATGAAGAAAGAAATGAATAAGTATAGAGGAGTTTTGAAAGATTATTTAAAAGCAGTAAATGCTAATAAATAAAAAAATCTTTAACTGGACAAAAATGGAAACTTGAATAGATCAATAATAAAAAATAAATTTAAAAATTTTGTTAAAAATGTATTTCCCCCAAGTTCCGGAATAAAAAACTGTAGAGCAGACTCAGCTTTTTTTTTTTTTTTTTTTTTCTTTGAGAGAGAGAGAGAGTGCACATGAGTAGGGGGAGGGACAGAGGGAAAGAATCTTCAGGCAGACTCCCTGCCCAGCGAAGAACCCCCTGTGGGGCTCTATCTCATGATCCATGAGATCATGATCTGAGTGGAAACCAAGAGTCGGATACTCAACCGACTGAGCCACCCAGGTGCCCCCAGAATCACCTTTTTAGATGTGAAATCCTACATAAAATACTAATAAATTAAATTTGACAGCGCATTTAAAGAACAATTGATTATGATCATGTAGGATTTATTACAGAAATACAAGAATAACTACATTAAAATATATTAATAAACCAAATCAATAACTTAAAAAGGAAAAAGTTTATCTTGTTAGATGCTGAAGAGATATTTGTGCAATTCAAGTCTCCTCTTGTCCTATTAAGACAAGAAAAGTCTCTAAAACACTAGGGATATCAAGGTGCACGTTTGGGATAGAATATATAACTCTATTGAATAACAGCTAACTTAAATATGAAATCCTAGAAGTATTTTTATTAAAATTGTAAAATAAAAAGTATTTCTATTAAAATTTTCTATTAAATTTCTATTAAAATGTGGGAACCTCAAGGATGTCTGCTGTTACTATTATTCACCATTACCTGGAAGTTCTGGGCAATACAATTAAATATCAAATATAAATAAGATATATAATTATTTAAAAGGAGGAAAAAATTGCAATCAATATTGTCTACTTAAGAAAGTGCCACACAGACAATTAAAGACCCATTTCACTTGATAAAGAATCAGCAAAGTGGCTGAATCAAGATAAATATCTAAAAATTGATAGTTTGCTTCTATACTGGCAAACTGTTGCATTCTTTACCTGATCTGAAACAAATAGTTTGTCATAATTCCAAAGTGGAACCAGAGTTGCCTTCACTTAGAAAATATTATTATTCCCCACTGATTGTGGTTTTGTTTTTCTTCCTCACTCTAAGAAGTCTACCACATACCACTACCCTAACAGAGAAGTTTGGAGGCTAAGGAAGCAGCTCTAAATCTTAAAGGTAAGAGCCACTTAGATAAAGGAGAGGTGTGTGTGTTTGGGTGGGGGGAGGGCAGGAACATACAACACAGTGTCCTTTTGCTATGTGAAGGGTGGCTTGCAAAAAGAATTACCCAAGGAGTCAATATCAGTTGGTGCAAGTTGAATAATTTAAGACCTTAAGTGTTCCTTTTTGGAAAAAGAAATCAAGAGTTAATTGTTCTCTGGAAATGATGAACCCTATGAGGCAGTGAAATTGAGTGGAAGAAAAAGGGTGGCACCCTCTTCTCAAGCAAAGGCATCAGGAGACTATGCGTTTAGCAGTCCTTAGCTTTTACGGTAGCAGACATTGCAAATCAGAGGCTTCAGCTTCCAAGAAAAGAGCAGCACACACACTGGGTGCAAAATTCTGTTGCTACCACAATACGCTCTCTGTCTCTCCTAGTTAAAAAGAGAGTTTCTGTCAGGAGGGTCATCTTCTGGCCCAGTGGCCCCAAACACCAGCTAGCCTGTGGGCCGCTGCTGGCTTCAGGCCATGGTAAGGTTTTCCCAGTCTTTGGCAAGATGATTGAAGGACAGCGTGGTGTGTACATATGTGTTTGGATCAGGTTGCAAACTGTCTTTTCCTGGGATGGATGATCTTTGTTTCTGAGAACATGTCATCTCTACATTTGTAGCTGTTACAATCTTCTTTGTTTTGGTTTGCTCATTGCTTAATGACCTTACTTGGAGTCATGGAATGCTACTGTTCTATCTGCCTAACTCTACTTTCCCTTCTGTTCTTTCTAGTACATCTTACTGTATTATATTTATTTTTTGTTTGCTTGTGTATTCATTCCTTTATTCAACATATATTAACCGACCATGAGATTTAGTGGATCTTAGGTCAAAACTGTAAAAAACAACTTTGCCCCTATTGAAACACACTTTGAGCTTCATCATTTCCTTGAATTTCAATGTGGGTAAGTTTTAGATTCTCTCCTGAGAGGCCGGAGTGGAAAGAGAGACAGTGAGAGAGTTTGGAATTCTAGTGGAAAGGATATAGAAAGATGCACAGGAAGTCACCAAATTAAACTGGGTCAGTGTCCCAACTTTCCAGGCATCTGAGTGGATGGGTGTTGACTTAGGTATATTCACTAGCATCAACCGGAAGAAGTTGTTCTTAAATCACACAAACTTTAAACATGAGTGAAGGAGGCTTTAACACATGAAAAGCTGCAGGATCTCAACACCAGAGAAAATTTGGGTATCATTCTGTAGATGTTCTAACTTGGGGTGAGTTTATAAAATGTATAAAAGCCAGATAAATTGGAAGGAGTCATTCCCAACCAGTCTCTCTCCAACACTAAGCTGTAGGCGTCTTAAGGGTAGGGGCTGAGTCTTGGTCATCATTATTGCTGGTGTTCAGCACAGTGTGCACATTGCTAGTACTGAATCAGTACTTACTAACTGATAAAATGAAAAAGTGCTGCATGATGGCCCGGAGTACCAAGATCCTATTCTCGAATTAAGCCTTGATTCTGTCTTACGGTGGAATCCCATGAAAATAGCTGCTTGTAGGGTAAACCTTTCAGGAACTCAAGACTTTGGGAAATTGTTTCTTTTGACCCAACTTTCTAACGTGTCATTAAAATTTATGAGGGAGAAGACAGAGCCGATAAACTTTCCCCCAATTCCAGGCAGGTCTCTTAAGTTTGTTAGCACACACTGTCCTTGAATGGCTGCACCTTCCAGTGACTTCCCAGTGCACTTGGAATAAAATCTAAGCCCTTCGCTGCATATGTAGCCTTTTCCCTGCCAGTCTCCTTCTTGTGTGTTGTGCTAGAATGTGATAAAAAGGACCTTTGTCCTCACCATGAATCCTTTCTTAGGAACACAAAATCAAATACACTGTCAAACCCATGATATTACCACTGTTAGTGTATGAATGCTTGCTCATTGAAAAAGACAGCAATGGGAAATGAAACAGTGGGATGGCGGAAAGAAGGGGCATTTTCACAGCGCCCTTGGCCTGGCCTCTCCTCTCCTCAGAAGGCCTGGGAAAAGAGCTATGTTTAAGACTGAGCCGGCCCTGAAGAGCAGGGCCTTCATTGTGCTGAGCTGGCTTCCCCACTGAGCTGCCACTCAAATGGCAGCGTGACTAGAAGTCAGCAATCCCGTTGCCATGGCCAAATGGGCGTCCGGGTACCATCTCCACTGGGAAGCCACTGTGGGAAAATGTCGCCGGTCCCACAAGCATCCCCAGTATCATCTTCACCAGTACTTTTGGAGTTAAAGCTCTAAGGCTAAATCCCCTTTTCTGCTCCCATAACCTAGGATTAGTTGAGGCCTGTGGTGAGTTGCATCAGGTAGCCTGAAGGCAGGAGAGAGGAGGAGGGACTGATTGGCCATCCTCTCCTGAACCCTAGTCATCTTCCTGCAGGAGAACATTCTGATTCACATTCCTTTGGTGTCACTGCAAATGCAATTCACAGTTCTGAGATGTATTCAATTGGGATTACCCAGAAGAGAAAGAAGCAAAATCTGCAACTCCAAATTTAAATTGAATCATAGTCTAGTTAATCTTTTATAATTAAGTACCCCGTGTACTGTCACTGATCATTTCAAAATCCTAAGTCCCAAATCTGAGGTAATTAACATCTGGTAATGTCGTTATCCTCTTTTGATTCCGTTTGTGTCATCTTCACTACTCTTGGAGGTGCAGGATCCAATGTTGTGAGGTTTAGACTTTTTCAATTTTCCATCCTAAGGAGTCTTATATAAATGACTTAATACTGCTGTAGCTTAGGCTCATCTGATTGTTTAGAAAATGTTTGATTTCAGAAGAGTTTTAGGTTGATGGAAGAGGTGCAGAGATGGCCCAGAGACTTCCATCCCCGACTCCAGCATCCCCTGTTGTTAACTTCTTACAATACTATGGCGCATCTGTGGCAACTGAGGGACTCACATTAGTGTGTTACTGTTTAACCGTATACTTTCCTCAGATTTCACTAGTTTTTTCCTAATGCTCTTTTTCTGTTCCAGGATCCTATCTAGATGACTATGTTCCATTTCAGTGTCATGTCCTTGTAACCTCCTTTGGTCTGTGACAATTTCTTAGTCTTTCCTTGCTTTTCATGACCTTGATGGTTTTGAAGAGGACTGGTCAGGTATTTTGTAGAATGTCCCTCCGTTGGGATGTACAAAATCTGACTACCGTGAGACTACCCTGAGCACAGGGAGGGGGCCCTCGAGGAGGAGATGCCAGGTAGAGAGGGAGAGGCCTGGAAGCCCAGGTACTAGACAGGGGTGTGAAGAAGTGGTCTTGGAAGTGGCTCCTTCAGCTCCATCTCCCCACCTGATGCTCCGTTGATCAGAGACAGATTGCCCAGCTATGCCTTTTCTGCACTGTGAGCAAAATCAAATGGTGATTTCCAGAGAGTAAGCTTGGGGGTAGTCTTGAAACTGTTATAGAGAAATTATTCTGACATGTGAAAATGACATAAAGCGTTTATTCAAAACAACTGCAAATGGAGTGGACTATTGCAGTAGGGGAGAGAGATTGAATGCAACTGGGAAGACAATAGGAACAAGTGGGGATTTATGACCAACTGGCAGGATGAGACAGCGGATGGAAAATTACTAGAGTCGTTAGTCAAACTGGACTCCATAGACGAAGGACAGGGGCCAAGGATGAAGCCCAGCCGAAAAGAGGGCTGTGGAGCCTGATGGAAGTATGGTCGAAGAGGGCGTCCTTGTCTTGCGCAGTAAAGGAGACCAGAGGGCCAGAGTGAGGATGGCTGGAAAGCATGGCAGGGGTGGTCTGAGCTCCCCCCCGAACCCTCGTGGCTCCAGACTCAGGAGTGACTGGAGGAACTGGACTCCTTCCCTCTGGCCCCAGGAGGACACTTGGCTTAAAAGACAATCATAACTTCAGCACATTTCCATCTTTTAAAGAGGGACCAGGGAGAGGAAAGCTGGCGTAATCACCAGGAGAACCAGTGCCCTGGCTGAGGTTGCACTGTGTGTGGATGTGTGAGGTGTTGGGAGAATGAGCCCTGTGCTGGGGGCTGGGCGGGGGGAGCGAGCCTTCATGCTCCCGCTGGGTGGGGGACTGAGGCAGGCTTCAGGGGAGAGTTCATAGCTGGGATCTTCACTTTATCTTATCTTTTCAACAGTGAGTTGCTTGCCCACCTTTCTCTGTGAGTGAAAGGGGCCCAAACTGTGACCCAGAACAGCAACCCCAACACCTTTTGCTTGTCCTCATTTGCACCACTATCCTCGACAAACCATCTGCCGTAGGATATATTGCCTATAATGACGTCAGTCTTCCCACTGCCACGGCTGGGAAACAGATGCTTTTTCTGTGAAGGGATCTTGGTAATTATTGCTGGTCTCCAGTGTGATCCCTTCTGGTATGGCATGAGGCCATGGCCCATGAGAGTGTGCCGGAGACTCACCTATGTCCTCATAGCTGATGAGAGCCCACTGACAGGTGCAAACCTACTTAGTACCAGGGGCTATAACAAGGACCCCTGTAGAGGGTGTCGGCACATCCCCACCCCCACCCCCAATCCAGATGGGTCCTTTGATCCTCAGCAAATCTGGAATTGGCCCCATTAGCCCCTCTTGTAGTCACGACCAGAGGGTCCCTGGAAGGTGCCAGGGGAGACCAGATTCCCCAGCACCACCACACACTGTTATTAGCTACCCCCACCTCTCATTCACCATCTTGGAGAAGTGCAGGGAGAGGGGGAAATATCTGAGTGACTCAGCATTTTACTTAAGAGGCTGAACATATAGCAGAGGTGATGCTTAAGTGATTACATCAGACTGAATTTACTGAGTCCGGGGAAATGTAAACCCTTACCTTCCCTCCCTGCAGTGCAGGGGGCTCCTGAGGAAGAGCAGCTCAGGAATGGAGAAAGCTAGAGGCCAATTTTCTCTGCTTCATTTTGGAGGAGGGGTAAAGGTGAACCCTGCTATACAGGCTGTGTGTTCCCCGAGAGTTTTCATCCTCTGCCATAGCTATGGGGGCGGGAACCCCAAAACCACGTTCTAACTTGCACATGCCCAGTACTTCCTTAAGTATTGGCAGCATAGATGGACTTCTGTGCTTCTGAGTTATAAATTTTATCTTTAATCATCACTCCCATGAAAGGGACTCACCAATGGTTTCGAGATAATCACTGAATAATGTGATGAATGGAGCGCAGAGCTATAGACCTGCTTTATGTGACATGAGCACTGTGGCTTGCCTAATGAGTTAGATGATATATTTATGACCCTCATGTTTCACTTTCAACCCAAAGCCTAGAATATTTCATAAATATTATTTTATATCAAAGCTTGTGGAATCACTATTCCAGAAGTGTTTTAGTGGTCATATATTTTCTCTCTGAAATTGCTCTTGTGAGATCCGAGTTATGCGTGAAGCCTCATGCTACACATGCAACAGGCAAGACTGGAGGAGTGGGACTCCTTCCCTCTGGCCCCAGGAACCCTTGTACTGAGAACCGCCCCCGGAAAGGAAACAATGGATTCCACTCTGCTTCATCAGCACCAGTATTGTGTGCGGAAGAGATGAAGTTTGAAAAAGACTTTTGGGTGGGTCCAGTTCTTCCTCCTGCCCTGGGTGCACACAGCAAAGCAATTTACAGTGCCACGGAAGGGAGAACAACAGAACTGGGCTCCCCATGCCCCAGTGGGGAATAATGGCATAAGATGTTCGATAGAGTATTAGGGTTACAGAGCTCCCCCAGGGAGGAGGTGTGCTGACTCCCATGTTGCAAGTGAGGAAAGAGAGCCTGAGAGGTCCCGAGATTTAGATCAAGATCCTGTCCTGGGGCTGCTACGTGCTCATATTCACCATAATCTTATAGATTAGGTATAGCAGGAAGGGTTATTCTCACTTGAGTCAAAGCAGGGAAAGCTCGGAAAGACCAGTCTCCCAGTTTAAAGCTGGTGCTGAACCTTGATCCCGGCTGCGCTATGTGGGTCCATTTTCCAAGAGAGCGAAGTGCCACCTGATCGTGGCAAGGTTGGCTGATGGGCTGCTGGTTCTGGTATTTCACGTCCCACTCTGTCAATGGGGTTGTTTTCTCTTCTCTTTCCAGATCACAGCAGGGATGGAGGACAGGGCTTGGTGGACTAATCAGTCTGTGTGAGCATCCCAGTGTCACCCTGACCATCTGACGTGGTCAGGCTGACTTCATAAAAGTTGATTTTTTCCCCCTCTCCCAAACCTCAGTTTCCTCCTTGGTACACTGGGGGTGTAATAAATAAATGCACTTGTGCATGCCCACACACACATCCATGCTGAGTGTGCTATGAGGTTGTGATAAGATGGTTTGTTGAAAATTAACACCAGTTAACTCCCACCGAGAGCTCTCCCGCGGGCTCAACATTTGACATGAATTCTGTCACTTGATCCTTACAACCCCCTGAGAGGGGTAGTATTATAATCCTCACTTTATGAAGGAGAAAGCTGGGGTCCAGCGGGGTGAGGTCCCTTCCTGAGGTCACCTGTCAGCGGAATGGAGGACAGGTGGTCAGTCCAGCCTCTCGGGGTGCCTGGCACATGGTGAGGCCCAGTAGGGACAGTAGCTCCTGGTTTTATAGCCCTCGTCTGCTACACAAAACCAGGAGATTCGGAACATGCCCCTGCCAGCCCCATGGGGGCAGGGGTGGCCTCTGAACGTAAACCTAGGAGAAAACAGTTTCCAACAGACCCCATGTTTATTCCCTCTCTTTCTTTTGAAGATTTTATTTATTTATTTGACAGAGAGAAAGAGCATGAGCAGGGGCAGAGGCAGGCAGAGGGAGAGGGAGAAGCAGGCTCCCGCTGAGCAGGGACCCGGATGTGGGGCTCCATCCCAGGACCCCAGGATCATGGCCTGCACCGAAGGCAGACACTTAATCAACTGAGCCACCCAGGCCCCCTACCCATGTTTATTCTCTTGCAGAGAATCTACATCATTATGCTCAGTTTGTGGAAATTATTTATTTTATAGAAATGGCTTATTTAAGAGACTTAACAACACAGCTGTCCACACCAGGGCATTTTTCTGGTGGAGAGCCTTAGAGAACATTCATCTTTAATGACACAGACTAATAATAAAATGTAATTAAGATGGTAAGGCCAATAGTTTTATGAGAAAAATTTCCTAAAATGACTATTTCTTTGTAGAGCACGGGATGTAATGACATGAGTCACATGCTGAAGCCATCAGTTTGTTCCTGGCCCCTCCCTATTATGCCTGTAAGTCAGTGGGTAGGAGAGAGGGAGCTTCTCACCTCCTCCTCTCTCCTCCCTCCCGCCCAGTATTCACTGTGAGCCTGCTCTGGACCAGCTAGTGTGCTGGTTACTGGGAGTGAAGATGAACAGGAAAGATGAGGTTGTGCCTCACAAAGCTTACAGTCTACAAGGAGAGGACCATCACACCACTGAGCACATGTTTCCAATGGAGAGACATGCTGTGAAGGTACAGGGTGCAAGCGACCTTCTTAGAGGAGGTTCTCGGGGTTGGCGAGCTGTGAGCTGAGCCTCAAACTCACCTGAAGCAGGAAGTGGGAAAGGGTGCGAGGAGCTGGTATATGGGGAGACTGAGGCAGGAGTGGGTGGGCACTCAGGGCCAGATGGCTGGAGCCTCGTGGACAAGGGGACAGTGGCAGGAAGTGGGGTAGGACAGAGAGCCAAGGGCCATGTCATCAGGGCTATAGGATGAGGTTAAAGATTTCAGACTTGATGGTCCTAAGAAACCTGGGAAATGACTGGAAGGCTGTAAGCAGAGAGGGGCTTTATTCTCAGAATCTCACCATTTAGAAGAGAAAGAGCCCCTAGTGTGGCTGTGTGGAGCTTCTGTCACCCCTCCTGGCTTTGGAAGCCCAGCCTGTCCTGCAGGACCTCCCTGCCCCCTGTACAGGTCATCTCACTTAGAGGGGCCTGGCTGCAGCTAACTGGGCTGGGACAATCATCTGTGAGGAATGGTGAGTTGTCCGTTCAACAAAACTTACTGAATCCCTCCTATGGGTAGTGACATAATGACAGTTCCAACTGGGTGAGATATAAGAGCTCTTTTTTAAGCAACAATTGTTTTGTGGGCCGTCGGGTATTTTTTCCCCATTTGTCATTCCGATAATTGGACATCCTCCCTCTCCCATTTGGGATCTGTGTGTGTTGGGGGGGGGGGACAAAGGAGAGTTTCCGGGGGAAACCAAGGGTGACTTTTGTCCCTGCTTCTGCCTGACAGAGAGAAGTGTCTGGGGTGTCAACGTACAAAATATAAGGGAAAACAGAGCTAGACCAATTTCCCCTCATGAATCATCCCTCTCCACGTGCATAATACATTCTGGAAGGAAATGAAGCAAGGCTGAGGCCAGGTTAACTCAGAGTGATGAGGAGAATTTTGTCCTTGTGGAGAGTCAAAAAACTTCATGGAGTCTTCTTAAACTTCTTTATCTAAATGCCTTATTTTTGTGCTCTCTTTTGTTTTATTCAGATTATTAGGATAATATCTTTTAAGGCTTGTGAGTCTGAAGTCAAGGCTTTGTTTCCTGCCAGCAATTTTCCATCCTGGATCTGTGTTTCTTCATGAGTGAGTTCAAGCTGGGTAAAATTCTTCTCACTTGTACTAAGAAGGAGCTGTCGAGGGAGGTGTGGAATAAAATGTTTCACAGATGATTACAGTTGCTACTGTCTTTGGGTGGTTCCCATGCAGTGTGTAACAGCCCAGGCATTGGCGATTTAAAAAAGAGTAAATATAAGCACATAATAATTCTTGGAGTATAATGTCCAAAAAGTAGGGCAAGAAGTAGGAAAAGTCAGTCCTCCTTTTGAAAGCGTGCTAAGAGCATACTTCTCATGTCAGGTGTGAAGGATTCTGATAGAACACATGAATCCACTGGACTCCAAATGATGCCACTTCTTAAAAAAATATTTTAAGTTATGTGCACTTGAACCCAGCATCCAGTCTTTGAATTGGGCCTTGAATCCGCTAGCCAATTAGCGGCAGCCAACTCTTCTTGATTATTCAAAATATAACCAGCAAATGCTCTGGCACAATCACTCATTCTAAAAAATCCTCGCACCTTCCTAGAAGTCACATTTCCTTCACTTGGAATGCATCTGAAGCCCTGGCACACAAAAGCTCTCACATCTACGTGGCTCTTTTGGATAAATCATGTATGACAGTGTTATAGTCACACTTGGCCTTATGCACATACCTTTATTATTTTTCAATTTTAGAAGCCAAACACACAGCTGCCACTGTCCAGAATGTAGGCCTTGTCCCGGCTGCCCAGGCCTTCGACACCCCCACCAGGAGCACGCAGAGCTTGGTTTGGGGTTGGCCTCCATGCATCGGAAGCCCTGGGCCTGATGGGTGCTGGCAGGAAAGTTCTGGGTTGTCCTGAGGCCGGGCTGCCTACCTGGAGAAGACCAGTGGCATTGAAGATGGGTGCTGTCATCCGCCCAGGGAGGACCCACTGTGCACCCCCAGGTGATCCCTTCATTTCTCTCCCATCCCCACCAGGAGGCACATGGCCTTTTGGTCCTTTCTCCTTCCCTAAGGCCAGCGAACATCTTTGTGATCTTTCTTCCTCTATAGTTCACTCGTTTTTGGTTTCAGTTTTTTTATACTATTTTCTAAGGTGTAAAATACTCCAGGTAGAACAGTGACACATTCCTGCCATGTTGCTGCTCCTGAAACCTCACACCCTGGCACTTAGTGCCGATTAAATATGTGTTGGATGAGCCATGAACGAACGAATGAATGTCTATTTTGGCCGCACAGGTACACACCATCCGAACCAGAGCCCTCACAATAACAGCATTCATGTACACAGAACTGAAACTTATCTCACCGTCAGAAAAATGTTCTTATTGATGTGGGGTCAAAATCAAGAGGCAGATAAATTGAAGAAGGTTAAAGAACAGTTAAGTACTGAACAATGATAGTAATGAGCTATAAAAAGGTACTCATCTGGTTACTTTGTGTAAGGAGGGCTTATGAAAGGGAGAGGTGAGGAAATAAAGAAAGCAGGTACGTGTCACATGGCAGGGGACTCAGGAGGACAGGGTGGGAGGCAGGCTGCCTCATTCTGCAAGAAAAGTAGCTCTTAGAACAAGACAGCCTGGCCCCCCGGGGCAGCGAGAACAGGCTGAGATTCGTTCCCCTGTCTCGGCACCCAGGTGATCAGTTCTCGGTTTCTGATACTAGCAAGCTCATCTTGATTGTGGAACAACTTCTTCCAACGATTCTGTTGGCCACTGTTCCCTCCTTGCATTGTTTTTGCAGGCTCCTGACCTGCTGGTGGTCTCTGCTGCCTGCCTTCTGTCCTGCACTTTGCTTCCTCTATCTTCTGTTAACTCCATCCCTGTATTTCCCATTCAAATTCCCCAAGAGGAGAACCGGATTAATCACTGACAGTGGTGGAAATTAAATGAACCCCAAACCCAGAGCATGGATATTCAAACTAATTAAAACAAGCCACAGGCTGACCTGCGGAAGTGTTCATCAGAAACCAGAAAGCAAGAGGAAGCAGAACTAAAAGTAAAGTCCCCAGCTCTCCCAGCACACCACCCGCCCTGGTTCTCTACCTCCTTCCTCCTTCTAGCTTCCATCTAGATAGACGGCTACAGGCTCTGCCGTGTGCCCTGTGCTGTCAGAACTCCGACACCCCTCGCTTTGCTTCTGGCTGATTTTCACAGTCTGGCCCAGCCCTCCTGCTTCCCACTCTCTCCTGGGCCTTTGTAGCTTTGTTGGTCCTCAGCAGCAGCCCCCTCCGCCCAGGGAAGTTGGAGGGAGAGGGAAGCCAGGCTGACAAGCACTGCCCAAGGGAGGGGCCTGGGCCCACCAATGATGGATCTCCAGGTGACGGCCTGCAGCCTGGGGGCGTGGGTCTTGGTGTGGCACCCTGTAGTGGCTCCCGCTCTCTGATTCAGCCTATTCAGGGACTTCAGAGGGGCATTTAATGTAGGAACAAGCCTATTTAAACTGCAGAACTCACTTATGTGTGTGACTGTTCTGTTTCTAAAAATGACTGATGAATGCTGTCTCATGATTTGCCCCTAGGCAGAGTCATGAAGTGGAAGAAGGTGGCATTTGTCTTTGGTGCTTGTGTTGACTATGTGCTGGTCTACCAACATCCAGTCATTTCTTTCCTCTGTTAATGAAGTCTCAACTTTGTTCTAGGATTGGCTGACTGAAGGAAGATGGAACCAGCTCCAGAGGATGTATCATGACTAGTCTAAGACTAGCCCTATTCCCTTTGTTAGTGATTGGGTCCCAGCAGGAGAGGAGTGGGGGCATGTGACGTTGCTCTGGCCAGTGAGATGTAAAGGAAAGTCTGTTGGAAAATTTTGGGAAATATTTCCATTCTGAAGAGAACAAAGGTACATGAAGTGAATTTATCCTTTCCTTCCTGTCTTTGTATGTTATGGTAGATGATGTGATGTTTGGAATTATGGCAGCCATCTTGTGACCAAGAGGATCACAAAAAAGAAATCAAGAGAATGCAGAGAAGTTGACCTAGAGCCCTGATATCATCAAACCACCAGATCAAGATGGAACTTTCTACTTCTATACTTACTATACATAATCGTAAACCCTTACTGCTCAAGCCACACTTAGTCAGATATTCTGTTACTTGCTGCCAAAAGGTCCTTGACTGGTGTATCAGTCACCAACATGCCTCTGGACCTTCTGGGAGAGGCCCACAGTGGTGGATTTAGTCTGGAGAACCTTGTTGCATACATGGCAGAGAGGACAGATGATCGGAAAAGATGGAACAGGTTCCTTTTTGATAATCATTAGCTAAGAAATAGCAGTAGCCCTCACCCCCAAGAAATGTCAGCATCTGCTGTTGTCCCCAACCATCCCAGATTATCACTTCAGTCAAATGTACCTACTTGTCTCTCTTGGGAGAATTTGGAAAGGAAACAAATGAAGAGACCCCAAAGTTAAGGAACATCCTCTATCTTGTTGCTGGGGCATTGAGCTAGAATGAGAGGTGGTCTACACAGAAGAAAGAACCAGACTGGAGTCATCTTAAAAAGAACTTCATCTGAGAAAGCCACAGGCAATGACATTGGGGCAGTAACAGAGAGTCTATATATGTGTGCATGGGGGTTGCACTGCTGGAAATCCAGAAACTGTGGGACTGGGGGAGATAACAAATGGTCAGCCTATGGGGGCATTGCCCACATTAAGGGGCCTGTGCGTGAGAGAGCCCCAACAAAGAAGAGTGTCTAAAAATTTAACATAATATTCACCCCCGCACCCCCGAAAAGTCAGCTTTGAATACCTGCTAGTCCCAGAAAGCCTTTGATCCCAAAGGCTCCTGTAAGGTGAGATGGTTTTTGCAGGGCAGGTCGGCAGGCTGGAGACCCAGGAAAAGGTGGAAGTTGCAGCTTCAATTGGAAGGCAGACAGAATGCAGAATTCCCTCTTCCTAATGCTACCTAGAGCAATCTACACATTCAATGCAATCCCCATCAAAATACCATCCACTTTTTTCAAAGAAATGGAACAAATAATCCTAAAATTTGTATGGAACCAGAAAAGACCCCGCATAGCCAGAGGAATGTTGAAAAAGAAAAGCAAAGCCGGCGGCATCACAATTCCGGACTTC
>NC_138371.1:106503947-106612964 GCF_054177405.1 Leptonychotes weddellii | reverse complement strand
AGGGGAAATCGGAGGGGTAGACGAACCATGAGAGACAGTGGACTCTGAAAAGCAAACTGAGGGTTCTAGAGGGGAGGGAGGTGGGAGGATGGGTTAGCCTGGTGGTGGGTATTGAAGAGGGCACATTCTGCATGGAGTACTGGGTGTTATGCACAAACAATGAATCATGGAACACTTCATCTAAAACTAATGATGTAATGTATGGGGATTAACATAAGAATAAAAAAAAAAGAATTCCCTCTTCCTCAGGGAGCACCATCAGTCCTTTAACTCCTTCAACTGATTAGATGAGGCCCACCATGTCATGGAGGATAATCTACTTTACCCAAAGCCTACTGATTTAAATGTTAATCTCATCTAAAATATGTCTTCACAGAAACCTCCAGACAGATGTTGGGCTGAATATTGGAGTACCGTGGCCAGGTGGGTGGACACATAAAATTAACCATCACAAGGCCTTACCTAGAATGAGAGAAGGTGGGGATCATCTTCACAGCAAGGGTTGACTGGACTGCCAGCTGGAAGACCTATAACAAATGCCAAGTCAAGTGGCTCTCCAGCCTGAAGACATGTTGAGCTGGAGACGAAACGACAGATGGAACTGTCAGGCACCTGAAGAAGCAGGTGGAGGCTGCCTTCCCGGCCTGGGGGAGAAGGTGGGGAGCTCACTAGTAACTGCAGTGCCGGGATCTGCAAGGCCTGTGTTTAGTGAACTTCCCTCAGGGTTCCTCGCAGCTGCCACTACCTTGACCACTAGTGCAGCCCGGTGGGGTGTCTGACGAGGACATACACAGCGCTGGAGCAGCTGTCACTTGTTTGTCCTTCCCCCTGGGCAGCAAGTTTGAGGACAGGGCCACAGCCTCTTTGACGCTGCGCTCACCGAGAAGTGGAGGCAACTCCCCCTGCCCGTGAGCCGGAGCTGGCCTTGAAGCCCACTTGGCGGATGGAATGCCGCTGAAGTGTCACTGCGTCCCTTCTGGGGGAGCCCGAGAGCCTGCCTTTTGCGCTCTTGGATCCCAGCCACCATGCTGTGAGGAAGCCCAAGCTGGCCTGCTGGAGAAGGGCCTCGCGGGTGGCCGTGGAGCACGCAGCAGCACGTGCGCGGAGAGAGGGCTTGCGGGCGGCGAGCGAACCGAGGCACTCCAGGAGACACGTGGCGCCAGCGCCGTGCCGTGTGGGGACCTCCCCGGGCCCCCCGGGGCCAGCCCACGCCCCACCCGGACACTGAAGTGTGAACCGTCCGCAGCGAGAAGAACCGCCAGGCACACCACGCAATCACGAGACATCAAGGGTTGTTTTAAGCCCCTGTGCTTTGGGGTGATTTGTTATGCAGCAATAGATCATCGAAACACTCCAGAACAGAAAATGGCCAGGGGCCAGATTAAAGAAATTTATTCAGGAAAACATTCTGCCCCTCGTAAAAAAGGAGAATAAAGATCTCATGTGAGAAAATGATTCACTCGCAACCTACTTGGATGTATGCAAAGACTAGTCTGATCATTGGAGCAACAACTGGGCTGGTGGCCCTCACGTTCTGGGGTGCCAGAGAGAATCGCAGTCCTGCCATCACCGGCTGGGAGACCTTGGGCCATGAATTTTCTGATTTGTGGCTTGGAAACCGCCCCCTGAAGTTGTAGCTTCCAGAGCTGCTAAGGGAAGGCGGTTTGTCATGCAGGAGAATGGGCTCTGACAGGAGCTCCCTCTCCCCCCCCCCGCCCCCCCCTCCACTCAGGCGCCCAGCTCCGCAGGGGTAGCAGGGAGCTCTGATAAGATAGTGAAGAAACACAAAGACGTACTGATCGAATTTCATGCTCCTAGTAGGAGGACTTGGGGAATCAGGAGCCCAAGTATAAAGCACTGAGGAAGAAGGTAAACCGAACTCTGGTTAGGGTGGAGCCCAGACAAGGGTGTGCTTTCCCAGGAGAGCCCCAGCTTCCTGACTGGCTACTCCCTTGACATCCATAAGAAGTTAAATCCGCAGAGAGGAAGGCAGGTGGGAAGCAAGTGAAGTTATTAGCTGCCTACAATGGAAAGCTACACCTGTCTCTGTAAACCAAAATAAAAAAATGTCCAGAAGCTTGCTGACACCATAGCCAAAGGAAGTACTTTGCAAAAGACCTTTTCAGCAAAGATGGGAAAACCAGCAGGCACTCTGGCTCTGGGTGAGAAGGGGTATACTTCCTTCAGGACTGAGAGCACAACACATAGAATGTGTGTGCTGCTGAATTTCCTTAGCTGCCCTCTCTATGGAGACGCAAGGACCAGCTGACAGTAGTGGCTTGGGGAAAGGTCCTTTGTGTTAGAGCAAATGCTGTGGAGGTGGGGGTACCTATGACAGAGGAGATTACATTTGGAACAGTGAAAATCAATGTTATGATGTTACAATTTTAGCATATTATGTTTCCAAATGTTTTAGTTTTTAAATGTTGAAGATGTTATAATTTTAAGATTCAATTTTCATCTCATTTATGTATGGTAATATTTACTGTCAGAAATTAGTAATTTTCATATAATCAAATCTTAATAGCTTCATTTCCTCACTATATATTTTGAATAGACTTTATTTTTTTTTAGAGTAGTTTTGGGTTCACAGCAAAAAAGTGAAAAATATGGAGATTTCCCACATACCTCCTGTCCCCACATGCCCATAGCCTCCCCACTCTCAAAATCTTGCACCAGAATGGTGCCTTTGTTATAATCAATGAACTTGCAATGACCCATAGTTACTATCCAAAGACTACAGTTTACATTAGGGTTCACTGTTGGTGTTATGCATTCTATCGGTTTTGACAAATGCATAATGACATGTATCCTCCATTATAGCATCATACACAGTAGTTTCACTGCCCTAAAAATCCTTTGTGCTCTCCCTATACATCTGTTCCTCCCTACTGATCCCTGACAACCACTGAACTGTTTACTGTTTCCATAGTTTTGCCTTTTCCAGAATCTCATATAGTTGAAATCATACAGTATGTAGCCTTTTCGGATTGGCTTCTTTCACTTAGTAATATGCATTTGTATTTCCTCCATGTCTTTTCATGGCTTAATAACTCATTTCTTTTTGTTGCTAAATAATATCCCATTGTCTGGATGTAGCACAGTTTATTTATTCACCCATTAAAGGACATCTTGGTTGTTTCCAAGTTTTGGCAGTTATGAATAAAGCTGCTATAAACATACGTGGGCAGGTTTTTGTGTGGATATAATTTTTCAGTTCATTTGTGTAAATACCATGGAGAGCGATTGCTGGATCATATGGTTAGAGTATGTTTGGTCTTATAAGAAACTTCCAAACTGTCCTCCAAAGTGGTAGTACCATTTTGCACTCCCATCAGCAATGAATGAGGGCTCCTGTTGCCCTCATTCAGAAGGATGGTCAGCCCTCTGACTTTGTTCTTTTCCTTTATATTGTATTGGCTCTTCTGGGTCTTTTGCCTCTCGATATAAACCCTTGAATCAGCTTGCTGACATCCTCAAAAAGACTTACTAGGATTCTGATTGGGATTGCACTGAATCTATAGATCAAGTTGAGAAGAAATGACATCTTGACAATATTGTATCTTCCTATCCATGCACATGGAATATCTCTCCATTAATTTAGATCTTTGATTCTTTCATCAGAGTTTTGTATTTTTCCTCATAAAGATCTTGTACATATTTTATTAGATATATACCTCATTTTTAGGTGTAGATTTAGACCTCATTTGGGGGTTGCTAATGTAAGTGGCATTGTCTTTTCATTTCATTTTTTTAAGTAAGCTCTAGGCCCAACATGAGGCTTGAACTCATGACCCCGAGATCAGCGGTCATAATGCTGTACTGACTGAGCCAGCCAGGCACCCCTTATTTCAAATCCCACTTGTCTATTGCTGATATATAGAACAGTGTTGACTTTTATATATTAGCCTTGTTTGCTGCAGCCTTGCTCTAACTGCTTATTAGTTCCAAGAGGTTTTGTTTGATTCCTTCAGTTTTTTACACAGATGATCATGTCATCTGTGAATGAGATAGTTTTCTTTCTTTCTTCCTGGTTGGCATACTTTTTATTTCTCTTTCTTATCTTACAGCATTAAGTAGGACTTCCAGTACAATGTTGGAAAGACGTAGTGAGAAGGGACATACTTGCCTTGTTCCTAATCTTAGCAAGAAAGCTTCTAGTTTCTCACCATTAGGTGTGGTGTTAGCCGTAGGCATTTTGTGGATGTTCTTTATCAAGTTCAGGAAGTTCTCCTTTATTCCTAGTTCTTTGAGAGTTTTTATCATGAATAGGTATTGGTACATTTTAATTAAAATCACTTATGGTTTTTTCCTAGTACTTTTATGGGTTTTTTTAAATTTATTTTAAAAATTATTTATTTATTTCTGTATGTATTTATTCTGTATGTAATCTTTGCACCCAATGTGGGGCTCAAACTCATGTCCCTGAGATCGAGAGTCACATGCTCTACTGTTTGAGCCAGCCAGGCACCCCACTTTTATGGTTTTAACTTAGAAATTTTGGCTCTTTTCTTTCTTTTCTTTTTTTGCTTTGGTATACGTTGCTTTAACGGTATTTTGTTTTGTTTTGTTTTAAAATTTTATTTTTAAGTAATCTCTACACCCAGTGTGGGGCTTGAACTCACAACCCTGAGATCAAGAGTCATGCGTTCCACTGACTGAGTGGCCAGGTGCCCCAGTCTTTTATTAACTAGAATCTGAAAGAATTTTCAGAGGAAGGAGATACAGAGGAGGAGACAAAGGAGGAGGGAGGAGAGGACCAGGGGTGGGAAGAGAAGAGAAAGAGAATTTGAGAGGAAGGATGAATCTAGGGAAATGGCAATTGGTCAGAAGGGAAGTGTGGAACAAATGGAAAAGCACCAGGTTGGCATTTTATTTCAGCAGAATGTGGCACAAAGATTTGGGTTCCAAGGTTGGAGGTGTTTGACACCCGTGGGTGGTGGGAAGGGCGCTGGCTTCCACTGCTGGAGCCAGAGCTGGGGGAGAATCTCCTGCTGACACTCTGATACACATAGACACATTTCAGGGAGATTCGTCATGGCCATTCTCCTTCCTATGTCCTTCCCCAGATGCCCGCCCTGAGGCGGAGCCATACCAGACCCGCATGACAGGGGCTTTGTGGGCCTGACGGATGGCAGGCTGGGCACTGCTGGGCCAGGGTCCTGGAAGAAGACAGATTCAGATTGTCAGTCACAGGGAAGACCCATCAAGAGTTTCCTTTTCCCCTCCAGCCTGGCCCTGCTTTGTCTTCTAGAGCTACCTCCAGAACCCCTCTTTCTACAGGAGAGAGGGTCCAACAATTAGAAGGGGTTTTCCATCTCACCCACTCCAAACCCTCTGAGCCTTCATGGCCACCTCAAGCACGCCCACCTTCCCTGGTCCTCCCTCAACCCAGGGCCAAATTGCTCCTTTCTTGGCTCTTTCTTTTAAAATGGTTCATATTAGCTTGCCCAGCATCCCGTTGCCCAGCATCCCCCTTCTCTTCCTTGGTTTCTTGATTTTTTCATGTGGTACATTTCAGATCCTGACAGATTTTATGTCTTCTTTATTTATTTGCTTTTTGCCAGTTTCCTCAACCAGAATGGAAGCTCCACACAGGTATGCAGGCCTTTTGTCTCTTTGTTTGCTATTCCATTCCCAGGACCTACCACAGTGCCTTGTTCTTTATAGCTTTCAGTAAGTACCTATTGACTAAATAAATACATAAATGTGAGGTACTTCTCTTTGTCAATTAATTCAGTCAGGCTTGTGTACCTTTTTAAAATTATATTTGTTTCCTTTACCACAATTTAAAGATGGAGATCCTGCCTCATTTGAACAATGTTCGTTTATTTGATAAATATTTATTGAGTGGTTACTATATGCCCTCCGGGCACTGTGGGAAGCATAAGAGATACAGACTTGGCCCCTATTCTCATGAAATTTGCAGCCCAGCCATGAACACAGATGACTAGGGAATAAAAATTAAATGGGATGATTATTTTACTAGGAGATTCACCCTTCCACAGGATTAGTGTAGCGCCTGACACTAAATTTTTATTGAACCAAATACTCCTTCAGTGCAAGAGATGATACTGATGTCATATTCCTACTGAGAGATTATAGGGAAATTAATTTCATGCTTGTTTTCAACTGCTCCCATTTCAGCCTCAGAATTAAAATAGAAGTAAGAAACACTAGTCTAGTGACACACTTAAACCAAGCTAATATGAATCTTAAATCGGTTTACGCATTAATATGATTTGGGCACCTGGTGTCTCCCAGAGGACCCGGTTATGTGTCCACTGCCTGACCACAAGTACATGTCCTTGGCTCAGCAAATGACTCGACAGCCGTGAAGTATTGTCTCTCTCTGAAATCGGACTAAGTTCAGCAACCCAAATTCAACTGCCTTCTCCTCTTCTCCCCCTAGAATCTTTTCTACTGAGGATTTTCCAACCTTGAGTGAAAAGCTCCCCATCTGGACTAGTGTGATGGTTGCGTGCTCAGCTGATGCCATATTCCTTTATTGTGTGGCCCCACCCAGACTCTGGCAGCACATCTGTGGTTGACAATAAGTCTGAGTTCACATTTTGGCTCCGCCATAGGCATTGTCATAGGAACTGAACGCAGGCCCAAAGGATTGTAAACAAGGAGCTATTCAGCAACAAATATCAAAAAGAAAAGAAAAAAAAAAGCTGTTTGTTTTTCTCTGTTCTTTCTAGTTCCTTAAGATTCCTTCATGGGTCTTCATGAAAACCCTCTACCATATTGGTTTCCTCCTAAATGCTCAAAGGCTTCTCTGGAGAGAGACGGCAGCTACATTAATCCTGGGGAAGGGTGAATCTCCTAGTAAAATAATCATCCCATTTAATTTTTATTCCCTAGTCATCTGTGTTCATGGCTGGGCTGCAAATTGGGAGAAAATGTATTCCCTCCAGCATGTCGCCCGTTGAACTTGGTCCAGCTGCCCCAACATGAGATAGTGGAGTGTGGAGAGATAGGCCAAGACTCTAAGAACAATGCCGCTGTGGTCACCAGCAGGAGAATGGGGGTTGGGGGTGGGGTCACTGGAGTGGCCAAGCAGAGCACTGGTCCCTCCTGCCTGCTGATGAAGGGGTCAAGTGTCACTGGGGAGAATTATGGGCTGGTAGAGGGGCGTCTAGAGAGAGAGAAGAAGCAAATGGTGCTCCTGGGGCAATCCTGCTCTTCTCAGAGCACTCCCATTCATGCAAGCACCTCTGCTCCATGTTTTCTTCTTCCTCCCATCCTCGGGGCTTCTGGAAGGTCTCCCTCTGAGCTTCTCTTTCCCTAAGTCTGACCATATTCACTTTGGAGTCCTTAGGGACTCACAATGTTCAAGATGTGGGTCTTGAGCATACTGCTTATCAAGGTGGCTCATTCAGCCTCTGTGGCCCTGGGGTACACACAGAAAGGTGACAAAAGCCACAGTTTGTTCACATAGGGTCCACAAACAGGGGTGCATGTATTTTCTTCTCAAAATATACATGACACCGCTTACTTTTCCGTTAGTGGAGTGACCCACTCATCCTGGTCTGGCAAGGATTTTCCTGATTTTAAAATTGAAAATCACACATCTTTCCGTCTCAGGCAAATGAGGATGGTTGGTTGCTGTCCCTGCAAGGGAAATTTGGAAGATTTCCATATGTTCTCTTAGGTGGGTCTGTGTTCCCATGACCTCTATATCCCCTGAATGGAGTCTCCAGCCTCACACGTGGCAGATAGGGGCTCAACGATGATTTGGGAGGAATCCCCCTCTGGTAGTGCGGATGCAGTGTGCTGACCATCATGTTGTCTCAACAGTGCTCTCAAATGGAAACCTTGCATGTAGGACATAGCTGAGCGAGAGGTAAGTCAGAGCCCATAGGACAGAGATCTTGCCTACCTGAAAGACTGAGAGGTGCCTGGAGCTCTGGAGCCCCCTGGCTCAGATCCTCCCCCACTGGCTGGCAGGACAACCTGGGCAAGAGCAGAGACAGGCAGAGCCTTGATTTCCTCATGTCCAACAGTGGGAGTCCCTACCCGTTGTGATTGCAAGAATTAAGTGGTAATATAAACAAAGAGCCTGGCATAGGACCTGATGTACTAAACAACCACCCAACATTACCCCCTTATCATTATTCGTGGTAGTAGTAACCAACCAGGCTATTTGTAAATGGGGCCTGTGTTTTCTAATACGTTTAGAACTCAAATTACGTGAAGGCAACTCTCTCCAGTCCCTCCCTCCTCGGGAGCTTCTTACTATGGCTCGTTTATATAAACTTTGCTTTGCTGCCCATCCAAAAAAAAAAAAAAGTGCTCTCTCTTTCTCACTCTCAAATAAATAAAAATCTGTTTTGGAACCAGCAGGGGGAGGGGAAGGGGCAGAGGGAAAGGGAGAAGCAGATTCCCCACTGAGCAGGGAGCCCAACATGGGGCTCGATCCCAGGACCCTGAGATCATGACCTGAGCCGAAGGCAGGAGCTTAACCAACTGAGCCACCCAGGCACCCCTAAATAAATAAAATCTTAAAAAAAAAAAGAAATCAAATTACGTGGGTGAAACACAAAGCCCTCTGAAGACAGGAATAGATGATATGTGAAAATAGCCTGTATTTGGATTAATATTTAAAACATGCAGTTAATAAATAAACTCCAAAGGGGAAGAATGACTTTATCTCAATTATTTGAAAAGGTGGTGGAAATATTTCACAAAGAACAATCTTGATTGGCAGAAGATTGATGGATTAAACAGAACGGTCCCTTCAGTCTCTGGGTTTTAGAGACTTTCCCACCGTTATAAAGATGTATGTGTCTCTGGGAAATAATTTGATATAGTTTAATGGTGAAGGAGTGAATTTTCCTGTTTTATAGAATACGAGGCCAAAGGAGAGAAATGGCTTGGTCTCCAGTTCACCAACCTCAGCCTGTCTCAAGAGACGTCTGTATATGGTAACGTTTATTATTCATAAAACAAGACAAATTTGAGCCTCATTTGGGATCTCTCAGGACTAAGGGGCAATTTGGACACAACCTATTTATAGTAGTGAGTAAAAGATTGTGAAATGGGAGCATGACTGATTTATTTTAAAGGCATTGCAGATTTGTCTCATCTGAAACATTCAGTTTGGCTAAGGAACATCAGTTCCTTTCCTAAAGCTTTGACAAAAATCATAGAAAGATGTTGCCTGGCTCATCTATCACAAAATAGGGCACATATGCCCCCACAAAGTCACAATTACCTATTTATTCTGGGATTAGACATAGGGCTAGACCAAGAACAGATTAAAATGATCTGACTTCATTAGCTTAATTAGGGAGTCCCAAATTAGATTTTTGCGGCTAAATTCTTCAGTCACTCAGGGCGAGCAGCTGTTGCCAGGCGCCGGCCTCAAAGGTAGAGCTCCCAGCGTGGTCTGGCGAGCCCCTGGCCCTCCCAAAGCTGACCTCAATGAGGACCGCGGGAAGCCCATGGGGCCACATCCTTGCGGCCCTGCGTTGCTTTGACCTGAAGAGCCATTTCAAGCATTGTTTCCAGCAGAGGCCCCACTGACCTTTTCCATCATTACTGAGACATGTGTTTAGTTCTGCAGCAGGACTGGCTGCATAATCTGTGGGGCCCAGTGCAAAATAAAAATGCAGGGCTCCCTGTTCAAAAAGTGTTTGCCATTTCAAGACGCAGCAGCAGGACATGAGCCCAGCGCGGGCCCTGTGCTGCGGGCCATGCCCAGAAGCTGGCCCTGCCTTGCAGTCTGAACCATTCACAAACTCACCATCTAGGATGTGGTCCCTTCTCTCATGTTCTCACATACCCTCTACAGATAGGTCCCTACTTACAGTGGTTCAACTTACGATTTTTGACTTTACGATGCAGTGAAAGCAATATGCATTTAGTAGAAACCGGACTTTGGATTTTGAATTTCAGTCTTTTCCTGGGCTGGTGATATGCAGTGAGATCCTTTCTCCTGATGCTGGCAGCAGCTGCAACCCCTTGTCCAGGCATGCCATCACTAGAGTAAACAACCAATACGCGGACAACCATTCTGAACCCAGACGACCATGCTATTTGTCACTTTCAGCACAGAACTCAAACATTGCAGGAGATATTCATACTTTGTTATAAAATAGGCTTTGTGTTAGATGATTTTGCCCAACTGGAGGCTAGTGTAAAGGTTCTGAGCACCTTTATGGTAGACTAGGCAAAGCTACGATGTTCGATAGTTTAGGTGTATTAAATGCATTTTCAATTTATGATATTTTCAATTTATGATGGGTTTATTGGGACTTAATCCCATCATAAGTGAATAAAGATCTGAACTCAGGAAGTGATGGCTGAGGTCCATAGTAAGTGCATTTTGTACATAATGCATACACGATTGGATTATTTACCAGGTGGGCACGATTTTTTTAATCTTGATATACATAAATACAGCATGATACAATCCCTAGAAGTAGTATTCATGAAAGGAAATGCACTATCACAAACCAAAAAATACCAAAAGGTACACCAGCCTAGGGGTTGATAATCATTGAATGACTTCGAGATAGCCTGGAAAACATAAATACCATTTATAGAGTTCTGGAAGCCTAAAAATTCAGAGCTATCATCTGATTAAAAAACAACAACAACAAACCTTGAGGCTTAGCAAGCTCATGGACCAAATTCTACAACAGAAATTTTGTCAAAGATCTTTCTCAGCAACAGTAAATTCTATTCCTTGGGCATCATAGTGTCCAATGCAGTAGAGACAGAATCCCCAGACAAGCAAGCCAGAGAGTCATTTGGAACGTTATCAAGCCAGCTCTGTGCCAGGGGTGGCATCCAGTGCCAAGCAAGTTAAAGATCAGTCGAGCAAAGTATCAAGCAACTATCTTGATAACCTGTCTCCTTATAGCTCCTTACCCACAGCCTTTCTCTGTCCCTCCTCTCTGCTTCCACATTATCCTTTCTTGGCCATTTCATGCACCCCCGTGCTTTGAGTCTTATCTCCAAGAAGAAGATTCAGGCTGGGATCCCAGCCCTGGTGTCCCTGGGTGTTAGCTGTGCACCTGCATGTACCTGAGAGGTACCTCCACCCTTGGGTGCCAGGTGCACCTGAAATTCAGTTAGAAACCAATAGCAGCTCCCCACTCTCCTAGTCATGAAACCTCAGCACGCTTTAGTTGCCTTTCCTCTTTTCCTCTCTTTTTCGCATTCAACCAGAAAATGACAATCATGGCTCCACACCCAGAGGATTTCTCGAATCTAGTTTCTTTTCCCATCTAGAGACAGACCTGTGACCGACCTCCAAGTCCCGGCTTTGCCTCTTTCAGCCACCTGCAATAGACAGCAGTAAACTGTCTTCAGCTCCAACACCCTCCTGCTCAAAAACCCTCAGCCCACAGAGTAAATTCTTGCACTTGGCACTTATAGCTTCCTGAAACTGATCTTAATCTACCTTCAGATTTTCTCTTCCAGCAAGGACTCCTTTGTGTGGATCTTACCCTCCAGCCCAAACCACCACTCGTGACTTTTGAAAACACTTGATGCTTTCCGGTCCCCGTGGTATTCCTATCCCATTTGCCAGCACTTTTCCTAGAAAGACTTCCTCCCCTTGTATGCTCACCAAGACCCTCATCCTTCACAGTTCAACACATCTGGGCCTGCTCCATGGAAGCACTCCTAGATTGCCCCAGGCAGTGATTGTTTTCCCCGTTGGAAAGTTTTAATTCCTCTGTGTTGTACTTCTCAAGGCACTCGTCACATCTGGTCAGATGCAGAATCTTCCATTTTAGCTTTTACAAGCAGCTTTGAGGATAGGCCTTTTGTCTTGCTTTCCTTTACTGAGCTCAGTAAATTACTGACTCAATAGTAGTGATTAAATGTAGCGGTGGTCATCATAGATGTCACATCCAGCTTTGCAATGGTTACTGTTTAACTTAGGAGGGCTGAGAACTCAGTCTGTTAGCACACGATGCCTCCTCCCACTCCTCTCAGTTGTCCCCACCTTAGTCCAAACCACCAGCAGCCCTCCTTGGATTGCTGAACAACCCCTAACTGGCCTCCCCATGTCCTCCTTGTCCTCCAAATCTAACCTCCACATGTTGGCCAGGAGGTATTCTGAAAATGTCAGTTCTTATCACCCCCTTATTTAGAACCTTCCAGACTTTCTATGGAGGAAAGGCTTAGATCATAATCTGGTTAGAAAGGAAGACTAGGAGAATTGTCTTGATGCTGTATTTGCGCCCCAAGAACAGGGTATAAAAAGTTGAGGCTTCCCCAAACCACCTGGCTGCTGGGACCTGGTTCCCCGCTGGAATGTGCCAAGTGAGAAGAACCAGAAAGGAGGCAGAGACCAGGTCCTGCCTTGGTTTGGAATCTACCAGAGGGTTCTCCCTCTTGCTCCCCTCTCCTTCTTTCTTTTGTGACGGTTCCCTTCCTGACTCTCAGCTGCACTGGCTCTTCCTTCCTGGGGGCGGCACGTGCAGCCGTGGTCCCTTTCTTTTCCAGTACCTCCCTCCGTCTGTACAAGAACAGAGAAGTCTTGCCTGGCTTCTCAGGCAGGCGTTGGTCCTGCCAGCGAGGGGGTAGTGGGGAGAAACAGAAGCAAGCTCAGGAGATCTACTGTATGAAGTGAGAGGAGCCGTACTCTGGAAACACAACGTTTCACACATGAATGAGGGCAGTCCCCCTCAGTGGGAGTGACAGAGCACTGTCATGCTCACAGGTGCAAGAAGAAACTCTTCTCAGCTTATGCAGAGAACCAACCTCTTGTAATGATTTAAAGACATGAAAGAAGAGTGTCTGCTCGCACCACCTACAAGCAATTTCGTGCACATCATTAACGGGGAAAACGTTTTCTTCCAGTGCTTTGTGTAGCTGGAGGGAGGAAGAGAAGAGAGAAAGGAATCGGGGTGCTGCCCACCGATAAGCTCTGTGTCTATCCTCGGACGAGCTGTGAATAGCTGTTGTGCTCCCCACACATCCACGACAGTAAGGTTGTGTGTGGCTGCGAGGTATTTCCGTGAAAATTCCGAGAAATGGCTTCAGACGGAAATACCCGTGGCCCTTCCCTGTGCTCACGGATCTTCACGTTTCCCCAGGAAACCGGCCCGTGAGCTGCACAGAGGCTCCTTGTTTACATCTGGGGGGATGGTGGTAGGTTAGTCGGAAGCTAAATGTTGAGCAGAGGTAAAAAAAAAAACAAAAAAAAAAAAACAAAGGGAGTTTGCCCAGGTTAACTCCCTTAGTCTTGCTAGGCTTACAAAAGAAGGTAAGGGCGTACATTATACAGCGCCCCTGGCGGTCAAGCCCGAGGGGAGGTAAGCTGCCGCCTGAGCGCTGGGAGGAGACCAGCAGGTGCATCCTGCGCGTCGCAGGCACGGGTGTCCAACCGGCGGAAGCCCTGTCCTCCCGGAAATCCTGCGCAGGCGCCAGGTGTCACGGAGGCAGTCTGCCAACAGGACGAGAAGTCAGATCACTAGTCAAGCTTTCACTTGCAGGCTGGAGCTCATCCACGCAAAGCAAGGGGGGCCGGGCACCATTTAGGAGCGCACCCGCCGCATAGGGCAGGGGTGGTAGCCCGCCTTTCCTGTGCCACGCTGGCTTTTCTTCACTTCTTGACTTTCCAAATTATATTACTCTCCCAAGAACTTGGACTCCAAATACTTTCATTATCTTTAAAGACTCGGAAAATGTAGCAATGTATATAAAGAAGAACGAAAATCTCAGACCCCCATTACCAAGATGGCCACTGTTTCTGTTTGATTAAACTTGCTCCTTGATGCATATTGTTTTACATAGTTGAGATGATACTGGGTAGAATTTTAAGATTGTATCTTGCTTTTTTCCTGCTTAGCTTGTGTTATCATAAGCATTTTCTCATGTCATAAAAAATTCTTCCTACAGTAATGTGAGGGGGAAATGTATATTATTAGCAACTGACACAAGAATTCCTTTTAGGGAAAAATTCGCCTTTATTGAGAAGAAAGCTCTGGGGAAGAGTGGGGGGCATACTTTGTCAGTTACTCCAGGGAGCAAGTGTGTGAGAGTGAGGGGGAGCTGGCTTGCACAATCTGAGCCCCCTTGATGGCTCCTCACGACAGTAAATAACCCAAATCACAAAATGCTTGTGGGGAGAGTGGAAGCTGAATTAGGCAGCCCCGGACAGAGCATTGGCAGGAAAAAGGCACTTGGAAGGAAGGAAGCTCTTGGTAATCTACACAATTAGTGGGAAAGAATTGCCTTGTCGCAAATTGTGGAGCGGAGAACCAGGCCACGTTCATCAGATATCTGCAAGACAAGGGGAGGACCTCTCGGTCCCAGAGCTGATATCAGGTTGACGCTCACAGTCTTTTGATGGTTGTCTAGTGTTCCATTAAATGGCACTGTCATTTAAGTAACATTTTGAATAACTTTGTATTTAGGTTAATTCCTCGGGCACACAAAGCACTAGGTCAGATAGTATAAGCATCTTAAAGGAATCCGTTACACCACCACCTGGTTGTTTTCAAGAATGTCCGCAAATAGGGAGCATGACAGCCATTTCTCTGTGTCCTCGCTAGCACTCACCTGCTATTTAGAATCCACTCTACCAGCCACCGCCTCCAAGAACCTTTTTTTTTTATTCTGCCCAAGTAGAAATAATTTGTCTTATAGAGCTTGTAATGCCTCGCTTTCATCCCCTAAAGGCAGGGGTTCTATTACTGTCATTAGCATACACACGTCCCCCTTGAGCTATACTGTAAGCCGTCTGAAGGTAGACTCTGCCTTTCTTACCCTGCCGTGCCATCAGTATTGCAGGACAGCAGGAGCCCACATTGCCCGAGCACGGGGGGCAGCACCTGCCACTCTCACGTTGTGTCTCCTGACCCAGATTCGTAAGGGGATCAGGTTCTAAGAGCCGTTGTGATTCAATTCCGTGACTGCGCCCCTGGGACGATCTCTGGGGAGGTCTGGAAAACAGACAAGTGCCAGGAGGCTGCCAATGGGTGAACAGTGTGCTGGTGTTCAGGAGTAGGCCGAAGGTGGGGGCGGTGGGGCAGAGTCCAGCGCGGTGCCCTGGCAGAATGACTCGGGGAGGGGAGGCTGTGATCACCAGGAGCCGGCCGGGGCTCGGTGAGAGCCTTCGGACCGACCTAGTTTCTTTTGCTGCCCATACTCTGGTTGTGGCACACGCCAGAGAAATGCGAAGAGCGGGACGTCTCCGGAACCTGGTGAGCGTGCTCGCAGTGGTTCTTCTGACCCTCCTGAGACCAGGTGTGACAAGGTGGGTTGGATGCAAAGCAAGACCAGTTAGTGAATCCACAAGTGCCTGAATAAATCTGCCCCACCGGTTTGCAAACGTGCAGATCAACGGCCAGATGTTAGCGTGGAGAGAGGTTTTTTTAAAGTGACATTCCTCAGAGCTCTCTGCTTGTCTCTGAAGGGTGGGCCCGTAGCCTTGTCAGGGACTTGGAAAAAGATGTGGAAGGAAGAGGTAAGTCATGAGCCAAACGTAGGTTTGGCTGAAAGCTGCAGAGGAGCAGGAAATTAGTGGAACACAAAATCAGGATCTAGAAAGGCCAGATGAATCAGAGCATCAGGCCAAATTCCATAAAATGAAATTTAACTTGGGTCCCTCAAAATAATTGCACAGGGATGGAGTGAGAGGTAACACGTTTCAGGTGACTGAATTTCTATGTGATGCCGTGTGGCAGTCAAATTGCCCTTTGATTCAATATCCATATCTAGAAGACCGGAAGTGATGGTCAGTCTGTTCTGTGTGCCTAGGCACACCCTGGAATAGAACACCAAATTCTCGGGTCCGTCACGGGAAAACGATAGAATGATAAGGAACAGTTCAAGAACAAAGAAGGCTACCCTGAAAAACCAAAGTCTCAGAGATACTTGAAAGGTAGTTTCTGGAAGACGTGTCACTTGGAAGTATGTATGAACTTATTTTCTAGAAAAAAAAGAAGTTGCAGCTGTTTTGGTAGATGGTATTCTCTCTGATGGCCATAATAAGCTTTCTCATCTCACATGTTCTTTTATGCTATGGTCTTGCCACTCTCCAATAAAGACGCTGAGTTTAGTTATCCTGCCCTTGAATCTAGGCCACCCTGGGACTTATTTTGACCAATAGAATTTGGTGGATATGGTGATATATAACTTCTGAAGCTGGCCCTTACCAGTTAGGCAGCTTTCACCTTTGTTGATTGAAATGCTCAATTTCGGGTCCAGTTCTAGCCGCCTTCACACTGCAATCTGTGACAGACCTCAGTGGATGCCAGGTGGAGCGGAAGATTCACCTCACTGAACCCTGACAAAATATCTGATCCACAAAATTGTGAGCAAATAAGACGGTCATTGTTTGAAGCCACTAAGTTTTAGAGTGGTATGTTACTCAGCAACAGATCATCAAAACAGTGATTAAGAAGGTAGACTATGGAGCCAGACTGTTTGCTAGATATTACATCTTGAGCAAATATTTATCTTCTTTGCCCCAGTTTCCTTTTCTGTAAAATAGGGAGGGTAAACCTCACGATTACTGTGAGGATTAAATAAGGCATGAGAATCCCTTGGAATAATACCTGGCCCATAAAAACTGGTCAGTACTAGCATAGTAATAGGACTAAGGGGTGTAAGCTGTGAAGTTACAAAATAATTCAACTCTATTTTTAAAAAATTCTCTAGTGGAATTGTCCAAACATGGAGTAAGCTGCTTCTGGATGTGGTGAAGCCCCCTTCCCTGGAGATTTCCAATCATGAATGGGTGGCTGTTTGTAGAGTTTGGGGATTGATGACCCCGTCAACCTTAAGATTGTATGTCCTGTCATGTTGGGGCCAAGTTTTTGATGGAGGAGGCACTCAATGTGTTCAATACGCTTTTCTTGAATTGACTTGAGCTAGATATAGAAGAAAAACGTACTCATCTGGCTAGATCATTACAATTTTGAGATTACCAACATATTTTACTTGGCATAATGTTTTCTCATCAATCATTAATGTTCCTGTACACATCCTTATGAGGTCAGCATCACCATTCCTGTAAGATGAAAGAGTTAAAGCAGAAAAGCTAAGTGGCTTATTAATTATTGAACGAACTGCTTAGAGCACCTTTCTGCTTGTGAATTCAAGGCTGGAACACGAGGCCCAAGCCACTCAGCTTCCTTGTGCAGCAAGGTGGTACAGAGACCGTCCCGAGCTCCCCGAATACAGGGGCGAAAAGGCACAAAGACACAGGACAGATCTTACTTCTCTCCAGCTTCTGAGCTCAAGAAGCAGCCCCATGTAACTCCTGAATTACAGAAGTTCAAGAAAGGAGGGGCTGCCCATTCAGAAGTTAACGAAGGAAAAGGAGGTCTGGCATGGGAATTGTCCTATCTGTTATGAACTAATAAAATGTCCCAGACCTGCTCCCAAGGGCCCTGAGAAATAACAACTCCAAAATCACTTGCCATTCAGCTGACTGTTTCTTGCCAGGTCATTCTAGGGCAGGGCACAAGACAGGGAGAGAGAAACAGGAGGGCAGAAGTTCTGGGTGAGCGGGGGCGGGGCCCCAGCTTGCTTCCTGTGCTATTCAGTTTCTCCACACATTGGCATCAAAGACGGCGATCCTGGGGCTCTAAATGAGGACAGACTGACCCAAGAAACAGGGACAGGTGGTCACTTTGCTACTGACTCTGAAACCCCACATGGGGTATTTTAATAGTGCTCTCCATCTGTCCAACCTCGGGGGCTAATCCCTTCCTAATCTGAGCTGTAATATAATAATTGGGTAATCAGACAAGACAATGCAAAAAGCTCAGGCCATAGTTTTGCTGTGCTTTTTGGCTAGACTCTCCCCCTATTAGAGCAAAGTATAGCTGACCTAGAAATTTCCCATTTGAGCTTCAGTCTTCGCTAAACAAAAACAGACACTCTGAAGAAGTATGCATGTTTAGGAAGCACAACCCTTCTTCTTGAGGGTAATTTCAGTCCCTGCTCCCTGCACATACAGGAATCAGCTGCTAGGGGACCACATGATCTTGCTCTGTGTTACAAACTGAAAAAAAAAAAAAAAGGAGAAGAAAAGAGGGAGAGAAAAGCCTCATGGTTAGCTTGGGCTAATGAGCTCACTGGTGTGTGTCCAGGAAACATCCCGGAATGAATACATCTGCCGAGATTTCTCTTTTGAAAGAAGTAACCTTGTTGTGGTGGATGGAAATGAAACATAAATGTAAGCTGCATGAAGCCGGATCAGGGACTGAACCTAAAGCACATGCAGAAAACCCAGTAGGTGGTTAGGCGCTGGGACCAAAGTAAGCCTGGCTATTTGGGGATTAACCCATCATGGAGGAAAACATAGATTTTTTTTTTTTTCCCAAAGGAGAAAAAACAAACACTTACACTGCTGAGGCCTGATCCCACTGGCCTAGCACCTGAGAGGAAACAAAGGTGCTGTCAGTCCAGTCGGCTGGAGGTTTCTCACACTGGGGAGTCTCCTGGTTGCCATCAAGGACAGAGTCACAGCTTATTCATGACAGCCCCCAGCATAAAGTAGGCACACAATAAATGCTAATGGATGCAGCTAAGGCAACATGAAGGCCCTTCCTAAAATAGTCCAGAGGTGGCAGTGACTGCCGTCAGGTAGGTGTTCATTCACTTGAGTCTATTTCAAACATTTGCTAAACGTATTTGTTTTGACCAAAAAATATTCTCTCCAAAGGAGAAGGCTAAAGGAAATGGAGCAAGCCGGGAGCGAGTGACAGAGACTGGAACGTGAGGGTCTGGAGATCGAATGAACGGTCTTGTGGCAGGAGGAAGCATGGAGGAAAGTGAGCCCACTGGGGGATGTGGGGTGTTTCCTTTCCCCAGAACAGCTGCAGAGTGGGCTGATTTGCTAGCAAATTCTGCTAGCTGTCTGCTCTAATCTATTCTCTCCTTCCATAGTAATAGGGATGTGGCCAGGCACATGGTTAGACCATATTTCCCACGCTTTCTTGTAGCTAGATGCGGCCATATGACTAGCTGTCACCGTTGGAATATGAGTGGAAGTGATATGCACCACTTCTGAGTCGAAGCTTCTTCCAGGATCCCTTTCCCAACAACCGACTAGATGCGGATGGTGACAGGACCCCCGGGGGGATATGAGGCGTGAAGCCTGAGACCCTGGGTGATCACATGGAAGAAACCCCCGCTCTATTGACTTGGATACCTACCTAGAACTGGTAAGTGAGCAAGAAATCGACTTCTGTTAGGTTGAGTCATTATTTTGGAGGACCTGTTACAGAAGCTAACACCATCCTAAGTTACTGTTTAGAATATCAAGAGAAGTAACCTCCCCCCCATATCATGTAACTCAAAAAGGGGAGATGATGGCCCCAGAAAGTGAGTTATCAGCCTCTGACTAAGATGACTGAGCTACTCCCTTGCAGCTCTGCTGGTCACAGAGGACAGAACTACACTCTTCCCTGTCAACACAACGCTCAGTCCCTCCAAGTCAGAGTCAGTTTATGGTAGGCAAAGATGCAGAAAAAAGAAAACGAAAACAAGATAAGACTCTTTTTCAAGTTCAAAATAAGCTTTTAAAGCCCATGGCAGTATCTTTGGGTATAAGGTTTTTTTTTTTTACTTACATGAGGCAGGGTCATTTAAACTTTAAGAGCCAAGGTTCCAACCTCAGGGATCAATTTAAAAGGACATGCATGTGTTTTGCTGGCCCAGACTACTTTAGACCCCAAAGCTTTGGGGATGGGAGAAAAGAAGTTGGAGAGGAAGAGAGGGTGCTAGGGTCTTTAATAAGAAGGGGCTCTGCATGGTCCATCCAGGTTAGCTCCAAAGGAATTTCCCCATGTTGCCATGAGCTTAGGAGCTGAGACTAGGAAGGACCCTGCTACTATCTGTCTGGAGCACTTATGTATGTTCCCTGTGCCATCATGGCAGGGACAGGGGAGTAGATGTTATGACGTGGGGCAGAACCAGAGTGACATGGGAAAGCAAAGGAACTCTTTGTGTTTCTGAGAGTGAGGTTGAAGGTAGCTGAGAAAGGGAGCCAGCGATCCAGAAGGTGTCATGGCTGCAATGAGGAGATGCTGTGGCAGAGAGCGGGTTGCTCGTGTGACAGGAAACCAGGTGGGAAGGACAAACCTGGGCAGAGGGCCTCCCGTACCTGCACGGGCTGGTTCGTGCTTACTGTCTATCTGCTGAGAGGGCCGAACCAACCCCGTGTGTGATGCTGCTGTGTGTCAAGAAGCAGAGACACAGTAGAATGTCTTTAAGATGAGAGAGAGTACACCCAAGGGAGCAGGTGCTTGGGCTTGAATTCATTTCTTGCAGCCCCTCTAGGCTCTCGATCTTGAATTCCTGTGCCTTGCATCCTCATTAACACCTGTGGGCCACCTCTTGGACTCTGGCTGTAGTTTGCACCCTCTCTGGAATCAGATGATTCCCACTGCTGAGTTTGGCCTCTCCCTAACGTGCATTCATCCATGCCCAAAGCCCTGGCATCCCGTCCACATGGCCTCTGCTGTCCGACCTCATTTTGCCTGGTTTTGGCTTCTTTGCAGCCACCTTGGCACTGACAGCTGGAAGGGGCCGCACCCCACTCTGCAATCTGAGACGGAATATTTTCTAAGAGTAGCTCTGGCCAAAGAGTGGGCCAGGAGAAAAGGGAATTATGGGAAGGAGAAGCCCAACGGTGATGGTGTAACCCCTTTGCCAGCCACCCTGGCTTACATGCAGGAAGTTGGAGAACAACAGTAGCCATAGTGTTTCTCTTATTCTTTCCCAGCCGGACGGCCCTCAAGGCCCCTCCCGGTTAGTCCCGGCGGACCCAGGGGCTCTCACGTGTGTGTGCCAACGGCCAGCCTGGGCTGACGTCATTTTCTTTCTTGTGCGCTCTGGCTGGCTCTGGTGCTGTCCCCTCGCTGCTGGCCACCCCTGGAGTGCCATCCCCAACCTTGCAATCTGCCAGGAGCCCACACTTGCTGGAGCAGCGCTTGCCCAAGCTGAACCCACCGAAGCGAGTCCAAGCACGTTACTGTCTGTGCGAGGCCACTGGTGGCTGTGCCGAAGGATAAAGGTGACGTGGATGTCGCCACCACCACTGGCCGTGCTGCCTGTTATGGGTTGAACTGTGGCCCCCAAAGCTACGCTGATGTCCTAACCCCTGGATACCCGAGAACGTGCCCTTATTTGGAAATAGGACCTTTGCCCCTGTGACAAAGATGTAAAATTAAGATGAAGTGATGCTGGCGTGGGGTGGGCCCATGGTGCCGTGAGACTGGTGCTCTCGTAAAAGGAGGGGAGACACAGACAGACACCGGAGGGAGAACATCATGTGAAGATGGAGGCAGCTGACCTCATTCTGCCTCGCTTTGCCTTCCTTGCACCCGCCTTGGCACTGACAGCTGGAAGGGGCCCCAAGGGATGCCAGTGATGGCCAGAAAGAACCGGAAGCTAAGAGAGAGGCACGGGAGCTACCCCAATACCAGCATTGGCAGCTTCCGCATGGCCTGTGCCCCCCGAGAACCCCCGACATTAGAGACAAGTGCCCATTTTGCTTTTGTTTGGTCTTTTCTTCACGCCCTCTTGCTCTACAATCCAGGTGCAAACCGGCGGGGGCTGGGCCAGGGTGACACCTTATGAGTGGTGACCTGCGGAACCCAGAACACCTCCGCCCCTGAGCTTCCTGGCCATTCCAGAGCCCAGGTGGGCTTCTGTCTCCTCTTGAGAGGAGCTCTTTCCCCTCAGCCGCCTCAGCTGTGCTCAAGGGTTGATGTGGAAAATGACAAATTGGGGGTGCTTTTGACATTGCATGTTACTAATTAGAAAAGAATTTCTCCTCTGTGTAAGCATATACCCAGAACAGTTATTATCCCACACTGAAAGACATGTTCAGGACAGATCAGGAATCAAAATATGCAAATAAGAACATAAGAACTTCAGTCTAGCCTCAGCAGGTGCTCAGACCTCTCTAGTCCTCTTCTGTCAAGCGCTTGCCTAGAGCTCTCTTCACAGAAAGGAGGGTACAGCAAAATGCCGGTAGCATGGACCCCTGGGTCGGGCTCCCTGGCAAGGGGCACTCACACATCTCTCCCCTGGCAACTGTGCACTTCATCTTGTCGTCTCAGCTTGTGTGTGAGGCCCTTGGAGGGCAAGGATAGACCTTGGCCACATGGACAGAGTCAACTGCAGGATGAGGGTCAAGGTTGGCAAAGCTGGAGTGCCTCCTGATGGTCCTCATAACAAAGACATTTGAGGGTCTTCACTCAGCTCGCCCTAGAGGCTAATCATGGTGGGGTGGGGTGGGGGTGGAGATGGACGAGAGTGGGAAGGCAACATGGCCAATTGGGCTGGGGTCCAGAACAGGCTAAGTGGTCTGGAGACAGAAGGTGTTGGTCCCAGTTCAAGTATCATTTCCAAATGTCATTGGCTAAGCATTATCCCTTTAAAGACCGTAGGCAAATGTAAGGTAAAGCCAGCAGCCTTCTTAATGGGAATGCTGTGACAAGGGGAGGTCCAGAGTAGCAGCTGCTCCCTGGCTTGAAGGGTAGCTCCTCCCCCAGCTTTCTCTGTAGAATATTCTGGGTGGTTCCCCTCAAATAGAAAATTCCATCCGATAAGCTTAGGACACAGACTGGAGCTAGGCTGGTCAGAAGACACCCTGAAAAGGGAATTGATGATGATGATGATGATAATGACGATGAAGATGATGGTAAGCTCTCAAATGATTCCTCCTGTGTTTCTCTTATCTTTTCTTCTTGTTTTGATTATCCTCCTCCAAAGATGCTCGCTACCCGGAGAGAAAAGCCCTGACTGAATAATAAACACACCCTTGTGCCAAAAAAGAAAAGCATGCACATGTCTCCAGCAAAACCCGCTTGCTGTTCACATTTGCAAACCATCCTATCATTCTGAAACAGCGTTTTTCTGAAACATTTATCCTCAGCTCCTTTCTACTCTAATTTTCTGTTTGCTCTCTCAAATGGTAGATTTGGGAAGTGGTTGGGGGCCGTGGTGGAGTAGGGGAGAAAGAATGAAAGAGGAAACTATAACCCCAAACAGGGATAAAATTATCCTCACTGGTAAAATTATCTTCACTGTCATGATCTATCTTTCAGGGACAAAAGTCACCATTTTGTGCAAATACAGATTTTGCTTCCCTGACTCTTGACTGTGAAGAGCGATTTAAGGTGTGAGTAAACCCTTGAGATGGTTCATAACATGGCCTTTGGCTTCAATCTGCCACCCAGCAGTTGGGCTAGAACTAACCATCCGCCTCCCTCGCTGGCTCCTGGGCCCTGGGAAAGAGGTGCTCTCCCCCCATGTGTCTGATTTTTCTGATAAGATCCCTGTAGGCTGGCTGCACTCTCCTTTTTCTGATAGTCCCCAAAACAAGGATCTTGAGTCTGAGAATATTTGAAGGTCCCCATTCACACCATGGCTTCTAAAGCTCCCCTTGCCCAGGGCCCTCGGATGAGGATGATTTGGATTGTCCTTGTTTTCTTCTGCCTCAGGGCCAGGGACTCGCCATCACAGCATCTTCCCCAGACTGAAGACTGCTTTGTCCCTTTCTCTTTGTTTGAGGTCTGTATCTCAAAGGAATGATACCCATCCCAAATTCCTGGCCACAGGTTTCCACGAGTGGGGTGGGTGGGGGCAAGGACTGTCATGTAAATGAGACTCACACTGGCCTGTCCTGATAGGCCAGCGCTCTGCCGAATAAGCGGTCCAGGGGTGCCTGGGTGGCTCAGTCGTTGCGCGTCTGCCTTCGGCTCAGGTCATGATCCCAGGGTCCTGGGATCGAGCCCCGCATTGGGCTTCCTGCTCGGCGGGATGTCTGCTTCTCCCTCTCCCACTCCCCCTGCTTGTGTTCCCTCTCTTGCTGTGTCTCTGTCAAATAAATAAATAAAAATCTTAAAAAAAAAGAGTAAGCAGTCCACCTTCTCCCAACGTCAGGCTCAGGTATGGAGAAGGGGAGACTTTTCACAGGCTACTTCATTTTTTCCTGATTCCCGTCATAAACTCTTTCAGACTGACACAGTTAGGTAGTAACCCACCAATCAGAGCAATTGTATGTGTGTGTAAAAGAACTAAAAAAGATTTTCGACTGCCTTCAAAAGCTTGTGAAGAAATAACAAATGCATTTCTCTTTATAGTTCTTCATAACCTCTTCCCTCCCCACGGCAATGAGGACCTTGATTCATCATGGCAAGTGGTCAGTTAGACCTGGCAAAAGCCTCTCTGGTCTCAGTTTTACACCCTGTCCTGGGGACATGTGTGCCAATAGTGGGAGAGACCTGGTCAGATTCAAATGCTGAGAATGGGGGTGCCTGGGTGGCTCAGTTGGTTGAGTGTCCAACTCTTGCTTTCGGCTCAGGTCATGGTCTCTGGGTCATGGTCTCAGGTCGTGGGATCAAGCCCCGAGTTGGACTGCAAGCTCAGCAGGGAGTCTGCTCAAGATTCTGTTCCTTTTCCCTTCTGCCCCTCTTCCCACTCATATGCTGTCTGTCTGTCTCTCTCTAAAATAAATAAATAAATAAATAAATCTTAAAAAAAAATGCTGAGAATGAAAACCTCTCCTGAATCCAAACTCCTTATGTTTTAAATTTTATAAAACAATGTTCTTGATAAAAATCAACAGAGAACGGCAAGTATACAGCTAACAACCCCCAGGCCCAAATTCAAACCAACTGTGTTCCATGCTATAGGACCTGCCTTGGCCAACATGTTATTAGTAAAACTCCGACTTCAACCCAGAGAGAATGGAGTTTCTGGGTATAATGCAAGGAGCTCATAAAAAATGAAGCTGGAGATGATTAGGGAAAAGATGGGTATTCACATATATGTAAATATCACATATTGCTAAATAATATTTATGAATAAAATAAATGATATGTTAATACTACATCTTTATCACATATTATTAAGTATTAAACATATATAAATTATATATATACATATGTACGTGCTTCTCCAAATTTCTTCTTTTATTGTTAATAAGCCTTCAGTTAGGATCAGGAAATTAGGTGTCAAGGTTACAATATTAGCAGTCACCTTCGAAGTCAGATTACAGAAAAGATCCCCAGATTGGGCTGTTTCCTGGGACAAGGTTTCCATTTTCCCCAGATTATGTGGGTCAGAGCAGCTGCAGAGACTCCTGGGCACTCAGCATCCTGCCAGGCTTTTCCATGTCCCATAAGGGAAAGGGGCCGCAGGAAGCCCTGGGGGGATAGTGAAGGGGGTAGAGGGTGGCAGCAGTGGGGGGCAGGAGTAAAGCGCATGTCCTGCATAATGGAAAAGAAGAAGAAGGCAGACCCTGGAGGCCTGTGGAGATTCTCAAACTGTGTCCTCCATCCTCCACTCATCCATTGTGACAAAATGCAGGCTAGGCAGTGGCTTCTGTGACCTGAGCCCCAGGAGCTGGGGCCTGGGATAAAAGCCAGGGTTGTCCCTAAGGACCAGTCAACTCCCACCTTACAGAACTGTTGCACTTTCCTTGCAGAGAGTTGCTAATTGGTATTCTACTGATGGCTGGTGTTTTTGCAGCAAGAATCAGAACCGCATTAGTAAAGATTCAACATCCACCCGGAGACTGTGCTCAGCGGTGGACAAGACACAGATGTAAACAGGCACAGTCCATGCCTGCTGGGCTTGGTGCCCAAATGATAAGGACAGACATGAAAGGCTCGCGAAAGACATAAAGACTCATGAAGTCCAGATAGGCGCTCAGAGGAATAACCATCGTGTACTGGGTTGAATTTCTTTGTCCATTTTGGGGGTATCTTGTGATCCACGATTGGGCTTCTGGAAAGAGCCTATCTAGAGGAGGAATCTGAAGGTGGGTAAGATTGGATGGAATCTGAATTCCATACAGACGACTCTAATTTCTGCAATCGACTCGAGGCTCTGTTGCCTGCTCTTGCCACACACACACACACACACACACACACACACACAAACTATGCAGCACAAAGCCAAGTCGGATCCGAAGTGGGTTAGGGTATTATATAAGCCCTTGGCGGGAGGGGAGATGGTCTTTCCTGTGTGTTTCTTTGGCTGCCGCGGCGGCGGTGGCCGCGGTAGCAGCGAGAGTGGCTCAGGTTGATTTAGAATACGGATGACAGTGGCCTGGCGCGAGCCCACGGCTGACGAAAGCTGCTTAGCCCGCTCGGTTTCCATGGAGACAAGCAGGAGCAGCGGCGGCGGCGGCGGCCGCGAGGCTGTCAGCGAGCGCGGCGGCGGCGGCGGCGGCGGCGGCGGCGGCGATCGCGCGTCCGCGGGGGTCTGCAGGAGGAAGGAGGAGGCCGGGGCCCGGACCCTCGCGGCAGACATGGACTTGCATTGTGATTGTGCTGCCGAAACGCCGGCCGCCGAGCAGCCGTCGGGGAAGATTAATAAAGCTGCTTTCAAATTATTCAAGAAGAGGAAATCGGGTGGCACCATGCCCAGCATTTTTGGGGTCAAAAACAAAGGGGATGGGAAAGGCTCGGGTCCGACGGGCATGGTGAGGAGCCGGACCCACGACGGCTTAGCGGAGGTGGTGGTGCTGGAGAGCAGCAAGAAGGAGGAGCCGCGCGGCGGGGGCGACAGCGGGGGCGGCGGCGGCGGGGGTGGCCGCAGCGGGGGGCGGCCGAACCCGGGTCCCCCCAGGGCGGCCGGGACCGGCGTGGGCTCCCTGGCCAACAGCTCGGTGGCGAAGTCGCACAGCTTCTTCTCCCTGTTGAAGAAGAACGGGCGATCGGAGAACGGCAAGGGCGAGCCGGCGGACGCGAGCAAGGCTGGCGGCAAACAAAAGAGAGGGCTGAAGGGGCTCTTCAGCAGCATGCGCTGGCACAAGAAGGACAAGCGGGCCAAGGCGGAGGCGAAGGGCGAGCGCGCGGGGGCCCCGGGCGGCCTCATCCTGCCGGGCTCGCTCACCGCCAGCCTGGAGTGCGTCAAGGAGGAAACGCCCGGACCCGCCGGCGAGCCGGAGAAGCCCTGCAGGGACGCGCCGCGAGACCCAGCAGGTGAGCTCGGAGGGGGAGAGCCGGGGCCGGCCTCCGCCGATAGCGCCCACGTGCCGGACCGCCGAGAGGCCCACAGCCCCGGGGTCCCTAAGGCCGAAAGCGCCCGGGGAGAGGACGCCGCGGGGCATCGGCGCGCCGAGAAGCCCCGGGCACCCCCCGAGCTGGGCGCTGGGGAGGTCCAGACGGCCGAGGATGCCTCCAGGACAGGTGACGTTCCGGTAAAGACCGTCCCCCTTGTCGACTCGGAATGCGGCAGCGGCCGAGCGGCGGCCGTCCCTGACCCTTCCTCTGTTGATCCACCCTCAGACCCATCGGCCGATCGTATTTGTTTGATGTTTTCTGACGTGACTTCACTGAAAAGCTTTGACTCTCTTACAGGCTGTGGAGATATTATTGCAGACCAAGAGGACGAGGCAGGTCCCAGCTGTGACAAGCATGCCCCCGGGCCAGGCAAACCAGTTCTCTCTAAAAAGAACCCCGGCGTGGTGGCCTACCAAGGAGGAGGGGAGGAGATGGCGAGCCCGGAGGAGCTGGACGACACCTATCTCCAGGAATTCTGGGACATGCTCTCCCAGACTGAGGACCAAGGACCAGGGCCCCAAGAGGGAGCGGCCAAGGCGGCGGCAGCCCTGGAAACCAAGGTGGTGGCCGAGACGTCCAAAGACGCCAGGTGTGCGGAAGGGGCCAAGGACGTGTCCTTGGGCAAGCACAAGAGGCTCAACCGGATTCCCATCGAGCTCCATCCCAAGGAGGAGCCTAAACAGCCCGAGAAGGAGCAGCAGGAAGGCATCCCCAATAGTGACGAGGGCTACTGGGATTCCACCACTCCGGGACCGGAGGAAGACAGCGCGGGCAGCGGCAAAAAGGCGGGCATCCCCCGGGATAGCTACAGCGGAGACGCGCTCTACGACCTCTACGCAGATCCGGATGGAAGCCCGGCCGTCGTTGCCGCCAACGAGGAGACATCCTGCTTGTCCCGGTTAAAGCCTGTGTCTCCAGTCACCATCACCTGTCCACTGCGAACACCAGGCAGTTTGCTGAAGGACTCTAAAATCCCTATCAGCATCAAGCACCTCGCGAACCTTCCATCCAGCCATCCCGTAGTGCACCAGCAACCAGTCAGGAGTGAGATGCCCAGAACAAAAATCCCAGTTTCCAAAGTGCTGGTCCGCAGGGTCAGCAACCGGGGTTTGGCTGGGACCACCCTCCGGGCAGCGGCGTGCCATGACAGTGCCAAAAAGTTGTGAGGTCTCCAAAGCCAAGATGGACAGACCCCATGTCAAGGAATACAACTTACCCTGGAAACCACTCAAAAAGTTTTGCTTCTCCTAAAGAAAGGCTTTTAGGACCATCCCAGCTCCAGAGCCTAGACCGAGGAGGTCTCTGTGCCGCCAGCAGGGGCAGGATACACCAGAGAGGGGGTGCTACACATGGGATTCTCCTCTCCAGATAAGTTCCCTGAGAATTATTTTCAAGCACTTTTAGTTTTTTACCTTTAAAAAAAATCACTTTTTTCTTTTTTCCTTTGATGCACTGAACACTTGGAAGTCACCTTTACTTGCCTTTGCAGAAAACAGGACTTAACCAAACCTATGTAAGCATCATGCCATGATATTTGGCGGGGCCAGGGCCCAGAGAGGGCCTAGAGGAACGACTGCCAACACCAGAGGAGCCCTTCCTCTTCCATGACACTTTCCTTCCTTCCTTCCTTCCTTCTTTTCCTTTTTCTTTCCAGGAAAAAAAAAGAGAGAGAGAGAAAGAAAAGAAAAAAGACCTTTTGCTGTATCACTGTGTGGGAAACACCTGCAAAGCTGAAAGAGCCAGGTATTTACCTGATGAGCAGAGGGGATCACTGATTGGCCAAAAACTTGCCTACTTTCAGTTGCTGGGTATGCAAATAGGTCAATATCTACCACTAGGACAATAAAGGAGCATTTTGGTTTGGTTGGTTTAGATCCTCTGGGGAGAAATAAGAAGCTCAGCAGAGCAGGTTTTTTCTTTTTCTTTTTCTTTCCCACCCAGTGAAGAAATGAGGATCAGGGAAAGATTTCACTAAAATGCCAATAGACACAGTATTTTAGCATTTATAAACTATAACATTTTCATGTGTAGATAATGCATATTTTACAGTTTATCCAGCTGTTAACATTTTATAATCTGTCAGTAACCTCGAATTTAAAATCTGGTTTTATAACTAGTTATGATAACTGTCCCGGACCACTGATGTTCTTTTATGTACTGTAACCGAAAGCAATTCTGTTTTTGTTTTATATGGGATCTCTGGCTCTCAATGCAGGAAAAAAAAAAAAAAAAGTCTATTGTGTTGATGTCCCAGAGGAATGATTCTGGCTTGTCTTGGGTAAAAGACTATTTGCTTCTCACTCTCAATCCTGGTTTTCAGAGATTTTTACCTTGGTTATAAAAATTTTGGATTCAACCATTCTACAATATGGGGAGTCCCAAATGAGGAACATATTTTAAAAAAAAAACCCAATAGAAAAATACAGTTTTTCATGTTGTTTGACTTTTGCTTTATAGATTCATGATTGAGACAGGTGTGTTCAGAATATGACACTGGCAAGTGTATATCGTAAACACTTTACGTCAAGATTTTTTTTTGAAAAGTGGTTTCCTTATATGTATATTTTCTATTATTTTAGATGAGACATTGATTTCAGGACGGGTTACCATATGCCTGGATAGTTTGAGTGATTAACTGAAGCAGTTCCTGGAATGTTATTAGCATCTAATGATTATATAATATCCTCTTTGAAATGCACTTGAGTGTGTTTAATCAAAAGACCGGAGCTTCTACTAGGAATGGATTCGTGGTATCAGGAAGATTAGACATTTTCAAGCAAAACTACATGCATACGAATGGCACAAACACTTCTATATAGCTCCCATTTTCCAGAGAGATTGCCTAAGTAATGAACTGATATTATATGCTTTCTACGCTTGTTTTCTATTTTATAAAGGAAGGAAAGAGGCAAGTTAAGTATATGGAAACCTGTTTTAATAGTACAAAAGGAACAAAATAAATGGACATCAAAGGCAAACAAATTTGAGCCAGTAGCATAAAGTAAATCATTCCCCATTTTAAATTTGCAATGATTCAATGAGAAGAGGTGGTAGAGATTTGTTGAATTTCTTTAGTAGTCAGATTACTGGCTTTTATTGCATTGTGTCAGATCCTTAATGTTATTTCAAAGTACTGTTTTAATATTTAATTTCCTTATACAGATGAGGTCCTATAATCAGACATAGCCTTAAGCACTCTGAACCCACCAACAGGAATTCATCAAGCCACTCACACTCACACGTGCTTATGCACTCAACTGTGCACAAACTAACAGACAAAGGCATGTACTGTACACTCGGAAATATTTTACAAATTATTTCTGTCTTGAGAAAGGGATTTAAATTTGATTTAGACTCCAAATGCATTCATCTTACCCCAGTGAATGTAAAGAACATAAATTTTATTCCTAGCCGTAAAACAAAGGATGTTTATTTTCTTCTTGTGCATTTTCTTGTGAGGGTTATCTTCTCCTCTGTGTGAATCCATGACAGAGTTATATTTGTTCATTCGTTCAATTGTACAGGAAAGTTAGGAGTACCTGAAGTACGGATGAGAATATTCTAACAGTAAAGGCAATCTATTGATAAATCTATTTTGTTAGCACTGGGACAAACTAGTTTTGCTTTCATAATTTTGGGGGCTTATTTCTGCCATTATACCACTATGCTGTGTCTTCTTGTTATAAGTAAAGGAAAATGTCAGCAAAGCTTACCTTCATTTCCCCCTGCCTATTAACCAGTTATACAAGATGTAAAATATTTTCTCTTTTCCATATGTTTTCCACTTTTAAAAAACTCTCATCTTTAAGAATTCCACCCACACCAGTCAAATGAAGGATGAAGGCAATTAATTAAATGGCCTCGGTAGCTAGTTGGGAAACCAGGACCAATGCAGGAAGCCTGCATCTTAACCTTTTCCACCCACAGTTGCTTGCTTTGTGTGTGTGTGTGTGTGTGTGTGTGTGTGTGGGTGGGTGTGTGGGTGTGTGCCCCAAGGGCTACTTTCTCTCATTCATGTTCCTGGAGATTGCTTTTTTTTCCCTCCAGCATTTTAATAGATTTATATTCCAATTATTATTAATACATTTCCTAATTTGGCCATATTTGCTGATTTTTTTTAATGGAAGATTAAATATGGGCTGATGATACCTTTGCTGTGTGTGTGTGATTCTGAGATGCTTAGTTGATTAGGTCTCTTTAGTCAAAGAGCTGGACAAATTAGAGAGGAAAATGTCAAATCAGTTGTTGGCCCTGAATTTATCAGTGAGTTTAATAGCTCTGCACAAAGACAGCCTGACTTTAATAACTACATTACACAGACAATGCTACTTGAACTACTCTAGCATCAGTACTAATGGCAGTTGGATGCTTTTATTCTTCCATTAGCACCGACTGGGAGAAATTTTACTACAGTGTTTTCAACAATTGCTAGAGGAAAAAGATTTTTATTATTTCACCTAATGACAACAATGACAGATGGGACATTAAGAACTTCCTTTAGATACGTTTTCCACAAATTATCTGCCTATTTAAATACAAAGTGTTTAACATCTATGAGAGTGATGACTTACTGGGTCTAAAGCCTTTCTTCCTTAATCTCAGAAGTAGTTTTGAAGTATTTGCACTTAAATGAATATTCAAATAACCCTTTGCACAGTTACCAAGGTAAAAAAAACTATATTAGGTATCAAGATTTCTTCGACTGATCTGAGTTTTTGTTATTTATGTCTTTGTCAGATCAGTTCTCAGAGCCTTTTGACTGTTAACTTTGTATGAAGAGATTGATTAAAGTAGCTTTCTGTCCTCTCCCTTTGTACCCACCATGTTTGATGTTTGCTTGGTGCCCTCAGATAGCCATAAGGGGACACTTGTCATGATGGTGGCATTTTTGACTCTTGCATAGCGGAACACATTTCCTGATTGTAGTCATTCCAGATTTCTCTCCTGAATGATGACAATCTGGCCTTGGTCACGTGTGCTGGGTTTTCACGAAGGCATGTTCCAATACCTTCACAGATACTTTGCTCCCCTTATCATTCTTAAGAAATTAATTCAAGAATTTTATACTCTTAAACAAAAGGAGAACACATCACAATTGCCTCTTATCACCACTGGGAATGACCAATTCAAAGTACCTACATGAAATAAGAGGAGAAACCCTAATACCTTGGCCTACCCATTTCCCCTCCCTCTTCGTCAGACAGACCAAGTGATGAACAACACCGTTCTTATTTGTGGAAACTCGGCCTTAGGAATTTTTGATTGCTTATGCACAAATATTCATGACAGTTTGGGACCCAAAGCTAGCATGGCAGACCGGTGGCTTGTATATCTGTGTGGGAAAGCAAGAGGCCAGCATTTACTTTATAAAAGGACTTGTCTGTAACGTTGTCAGGTGGGAAGTGCGGTTCCCCGTCAAGGTCAGTCGCCCGTCTGCCTCTGAGGATTTTGCAAAGACCGTCATAAATTGCTTCTCAAAGCCTTTGCACTGTGCTAATGCTTTAAAGGAGATGCTTTGTTGCAACTATAGCCACTTATAAAGAATGTTATTATCTCACTCCAGATAGTGCTTTTAAGGAGTGATTCAGAGTGATAGTTTTCATGATTATGGAAAAGTGTTCTTTCCCAAACTGAAAAAGGAAAGATTAAAATAGTCACAAAGCCTCCAGAACAGAAACTGGGCATATTTTATGACCGACGTTTAATTCAATGCAACCTGTGTTCTTGGGGCATATACTGTGCTAATACTTCATAAAAACCCCTTCAGTCTAGGCTCTCACATAGCTGTACTGTGATTGGATTTTCTTAACAGTCATGAAAAACATCTTTATTTTATTTTACCTATTTTTTTTTCCATTTGTTGCTTATGGTTTGTGGGGTGGAGCAGAATGGGGCAAACTTGAACAGGAGTGGTATGGATTAAGCCACACAAATTCCTCTCAAAATAATAATAGCAATTATAACAATAATGAACATTTGTTGAGTCCTTGCTAAGTGCCAGTGACCACTAAGAGCTTTACAAATATTGACATGGTCCTCCTAGCAGCCACATGGGTTAGGCAATATTATTTCCCTAATGTGCCATCTTTAATTCATTCTTTTTGTTTGTTTCCATCCCATCTCATCTCCCCCCCACCTCCCCTCTTTCTCTTTCTCTTTCTCTTTCTCTCTCTTTTCCCCTAGCCTCTGGGATGGGAACATAAACTCTTCTGTAACTTAGACTAACACAAGAGCTAAGAACTACTTAATGTCATGACAGTTCACTTCCAATAGAAACAAAGCTAACCCATGCCATGAAGCTGAAAATTGGTTTTTTTGTCCGAGACGATGGTGCTCATATCACTGACAGAGAAGCCAGGCACAGTTAATAGGCAAACACTCTGCTTTCTTTTGGCAGTATCCTCTCCTTCTTGAGATTAACACCAAAAATATAGGCAGAAATCTCTCCTGTTGTCATGGTAACACTTCTTCCCTGTAGGATGTCGTCATTCCAAGCACGTTGCCCTTGTTTTTCCACCATGAGCCCACTCTAGGCTTGCTCTGACTGTTCCATGTGGTTTGTTTAAATAGCGACTAGCTGATGATCCCTTGCCTGGATACAATTCTGAACTTCAGAGATAAGCTCCTGGCTCTTTCCAAAGTAGCGCATCTTACATTCTGTCAACGGCCATTGAATCCTGGCTCATATTTTCCAATTCAGTCATTCATTCAACTAATATTATTGAAGACCTAGAAGTCAGTCATCGTGAATTTGAATATTTTATATTGAAGGAGAAAAACTAACATATACTGTGTGTTTGCTCTGTGCCAAGATGCTGCTCGGTGCTTTCTTTCACGTTCTTATCACGACTGTTCACAAGGACCATGCAGGGTGGGTATTGGCTCCATCCCGCAGAGGAAAAAAATGATGCTCGCAAAGGTGAAATACCTTGTCCCAAGTCACCCATTTCCTAAGTAATGGACAGAATTTGAATCAGAAACCTAACTCTATAGCTTCTGCTTTAATTATATATTTTTTAAGCCATATGATTCAATTTCTATAAAACTTGTTTTAAGTAAGAAACTGATCAAAGTTCTGAACTGCAAGAGCCACCCCAGATTTGTATAATTGTGGGTACCATCCGACTGACGGCTGTTTTAGTTAAAAGTGAACTTGTATTTTTATTTTTAATTCTTTGATGGCTTTTATACATGTAAGCCTAAAAGGGAGAGCTCAGAGACTAGCAGGTTTTTTTCTCACCTGGGCCAGTCAAAATTGTGGACTATATTCATCAATTACTTTAGAGTTCCATACAAGCAGACCTAAGTACAGATTTTGTGATCTGATGTCTGTTTTGCCAATAATAAAACCAAAAGCAATTTCAGTAGTGAATCTAGCAGCGTGCAACCTCTGTTTTATCCCACTCTGATTCTGTTAATACCTCCAGTATTTAGGGAAAATCCATTTGAAATTGCATCATGGTCATAATTAAGGAGGTTATTTTCCTAATGTATGGCCTGTCTACATTAGGTAAAATGCTTTTAAAATGAATTTTAGGCCTCATTTTAATGAGACACAGTGGAAGATTTTAATAACAGGTGGTCATTCTATTAAAATATAAACTGGGGTAATTTGTGGTAATAATAATCGGTAAAGTAAATTTCTGCTTTGTGTGTGAAGATAACATTTTTAATAAAATATAGCCAAGGTGACTGGTTATTGGAGACATATTTAACTTTCTCAGATACCTACCTGGATCATCTAATAAGCTAAAGCAGAGATACTAAAAATACCTGGTTAGATTTCATAGGGGCACAGAGCGGACACACAGTAAATACTTGTAACCTAAGTATTGAAATGGTCCTAGGTAGCCTGAAGGAATTAGTGAACTTTCTAAATATCTACATTGCAACCGTTTATCCCCCACTACACAGTTATTTCTAAAGAAAAGAAAAGAAACTCTCATAAAGTAATACAATAACATTCTTATTGCTTCCAGGACAAATTTAACTGAACATGAAGGATCTGAGAGTGGTCGTTTTATCAAGAACATCAGGGAAAATGGTTCTGATGTTATAGGCAAAGTAAATTTTTGTCACTTTTACTTGACGCCAGCTATCTACCAGGCTCATTGCTAACTTCAGGTTTTTGACCAAGTTATTTATATGGGATATCTCAGTGTAATATAAGGAATTGCAGGTTATTTGAAAATAATGACAAAGAAGACCCAAATGAGAAACTCCATTTCTATAATTAGTTTTCCTGAAAGTCAGGCATGTCTTTGAGGACAAGCTTTTGGCTGTATTATTTTTGTGCACAGGAGGAAAATTGTTAGTAGGTTTATAGATATTATTTTTATAATAGAATGTTAAATTCCCCCCAAACATCAAAAATCACCTCCTAGAACTACTCTATGTTTTTAAAACTTGTTTTAAAAAAGGATTCTAAATAGCAATAGGATCTTTTCTCCTTTCTCCACTCCAATGATTTAATGGGATAAATGAACCAATGTTTATATTTTTAAACCTGTAAATATTTTATTTTGGGTATTTTATATATTTGTTGATATAATTCCATTTTGTGCATATGTATCATTGTGCATGTTGCTGTTTTTGATAGTCACTCTTTTAATGAATGTAAGAAGCTTGGACTAATAGCACTTTTCTTGTTTCATTCAAACATCTTAAAATGAAAATACAACACTGCCATTTTAACTGTTGTGTTTAATTCAGTCAATAAATTTTGTTGCTCCTTTACATTTAAAGTGAAATCTGTTGGTTGTTATTTTTCCAGGAAGAATTTTATTTCCAGTCTCTTCAATTTTTAGAACTGATACTAATGATGGTGATAATGGCAAGGTGATGTGTGTGTATGAAATTGGTGGAAAAACCGATGGGGGTGGCTGTATTTCTTTCCACACTTTGTAAACAAGTGAAAAGTTATTGTTTGGTTTGGGTGGTCGCCTTTCAAAACGCTTGTTGTCCTCACATGGATCTGATTTCTGAACCTTTTACTCAGAAAATCTCCATTCCTCATAAGCGCAGGAACGTGAGGCCAGCTATTCTGCTGCGATTATTAGGAGCGGCTAACTGGAGTCTTTTTTTAAAGAGTTGTTTTCTGGCTTTTATTGTTTTGTTTGGGGGTGGGCAGAGTTGTTAAAAAGCAAAATTCAACCAAGTAAATTTAAAAATCCAGTTGGCTTCGTTAACAATTCATGAATTGGGCAGCATCCCTTCCAGCAAGTAGAGAGATGCTCTGAGGAGTTGTACAAAATAGAGGGTTTTTATAGGAAGGAGGGTGGGGCAAAGAGCTATTAGTAAAAGAAATAAAAAGGATTATTTCAGGCAAGGTCACCTTCCCTGAAGGGGAAAGGCAATGGCTTTCATTAGGTGGTTGACCTCATCTTCCTTTGCGGGTTGGAGAGGGCCCCAGTCACAGATTACCTCTGATGCTGATCAGAAAATTCCTTACTGACCCATTAAAACTTACAATTTCTGGGGGAGGCACAGGTTAGGTACTAAGTCCTGGTTTGGTGACTTGGCCTGAGTGCTGCCATTTTGGACTGTGGTTTTATTTTCAACAGGGGTATGTTTTCACTTTGTATGTCCAGTGGCTTAAATTCATAGTAGTTTGAAACTCAATGTAAAGACTAAGGAGGTTGTGCCTTTTTATATTTGAAAAATAACAATCGATGACTGCATAAATTGTTTTGAAGTATGCCTCCCTTAAAATAGGCTTGTTCACACTACACTTGCTTGTATTTCTCTTAAATGACAAGAAAAATTCATATTTGTCCTTAGAACATGATGAGGGTAAACTTCCAAAGGGAGATCTGATTAGTTACAGAAAGCAGAGTAAATATACATCAATAGAACCAGAAATAGGGAGATAAGAAACTCACAAAGCCTCTACTCCCTTTGTGCTGCCCCTCCCCCTTTCTCCCAGCCCCTTTGACTTGCCCCTCTCTTCTTCTCTTGTCCTAGAATTAGCATGGAAGCACCTCAAAATAACTGAACTTAATTTCCCTTTAATAAGGCGATGAGGAGGCTAAAGCTCATAGAGGCTGGGAGACTCACCCTAAAGTCTTTGAAGCAGAAAGTTGTGGTAAAAAGAGACCAAGTTTGGAAACCAAACAGAATCTGGGTTTGAATTCTGGCTTGGGCACTTATCTGCTCTCCAGGCAATTTCCTTAACTTCTGTGAGCCACAGTTTCCTCCTCTATAAAATGAGGATAACAAGATTTAATTTAGAGGCTACTTGTACCATTATTAACTTTCAGAAAGAAAGGTATCTAAGACATAGTATGTTTTTTGCATACGTTCATATAGTTCTTCTTGTTTAAAAAAAAAAGAAAAGCATTTGTAAAAATTAAAACCTCAAGGGCTGGTGTTGAAACAGTCTTGAACAGAGAACTTGCTTTGATGTACCTAGAGATAAATATGAACCTCTTGGATTGGGGTGGAGGTGTAGAGTGGTGAAGTATGCTTATATGCAAACAAGGAAAAAATGGGAGTCAAGGTGGTCTTAAGTGTCTTATTCTGAGACACATTATTCTGAAATGAAGAGCCTACATACAATTAGGAGAGAGTAGGGGGGAAAAGCTAGTCTTTGTAGAAGAGGTCAAGAACAGTAGCTGAGCTGGTTGGAGAGTTGGCAGCTAAAACAACAATGACCAGACACAATGGCACTGAAATCAGAAAGGAGCTTACTCCCCCAGACATCAACCAACGGGTTGTAATAGCACCACCATAACTGAGGTACTGGGCACCTCAGGTAGCTGGGTGGTTTAGTGCACCCACTTAGTGGAAAGAGACCATTGATGTGTTTAACCTGAAAAAAAAGAAGTAGCTATATGGGTTTGAGAGATAGAAAATAATTTAAGCAAGAAGGCAATTGCCTCTACCATTTCAAGTCACGGACGAGCAAGGCCTATGTTCTGAATCAGTCTCAGTTCCTGAACACTTTTCACAGAGTAAGCATCGCCCTGCCCTGAGTGGGATGTGGGATTCTGGGATTTAATGATAACACCATTTTCATATGACATAGCAGCCAAACTCAGTCAGAGAAACCCATCTATTCTGACACGGAGGGAGTAGTTGGCCACACTGAACATACTGAGATATGTCAGCCTCCATTGTGAGCCTGCACAGGAGAGTTTTAAGGGCATACACAGTTTTCTCCTTTTATGCTGTTTTCACTGTGTGGAGTAATTTAGGCTGAAAGTTTAGAATCCTGAGGAAGCAACTGTGAATGAAAGGGGAGTGAAAGCATGTGTCTCAGAAGGAAGAGGCTAATACCATAAATCTAAACCGAGAGAACAAAGCAATGGAAAACTGCCCTTGAATTTTCCTATCCACCTATGCATTTTACTCACAGACTCCTGCCCACTCCAGATTATGTCAGGTACTCATGAACCAGCAGTGAGATGAAGAAAGGGATATTCCCAAGAAAAAGTAGGAATCTGGGCAAAGACCAGGACCCGGGGGTATAGACACATCCCTTTGTCTTTGTCATTCTAAGTATATACTTTGAAGCAGCAAAGTATATACTTGTGTTCCATCAAGGAGGGGGTCCCCATTTAAGATCATTTAAGATTTTATGCTTTTCTGGCTTCTAGGTGTACGATTTGAGAGTTTAATTTCCTTCTCAGCCCCCGAGATTTCTATATTCCCCATGCCCTGCATAAAAGTGGCCTTTTAGAAGTAATTGAGAGTCCTTGACGGTTGGTCTCGGTGCCTCCACGTTGGCTTTGTTGCCCAGGGGATGTAGGAACTTTCTAGAGGATTCTGGTTCTCTTGGGCAGCTCAGGGACAACTCTTGCCAGGTGCTCCAGTGGTCCCACGTCTTATGTCACAGTCTAGCTGCAGCTTTCCATCTTATGAAAAGGTTACATCCATTGTATATGACAGAAAATAGATTCATGCCATTTGGGTTAGCTCAATAACCATTGACTCTTTAATGTGTTAAGTTCATGCTCAGCTTGGTGGGTATGAGTGAATGAGATATAACACTCTCTGCTAAGGCCACTTAAACTTCCCAACAAATTCCCGGAGTACAGATCTCTGCCCTGGCGTCATTTCCTGGGGACCCTTAACCTCAGATATTATTATTTCCATTTTCCAATGAAAAAATGAGGTTTAGAGATCGTACATGTTTCTGGCAATACAGAAGTTTAGATAGAGTTTTAAAAAATCCTTGTACATAACACTTAAAAATGCCAGACAAAGTTCATTTTCATTTCTCTATATGCATTGTTGAGCTATCACAGGAGGGAGGCCGAAAATCCCTGGATGTTACTACTGATTCCTGAAGCCCTAGAACTTTCAGTTCCATGGTTCAAGAATGGGCTGGGGACCAAACAGGAGACAGTTAAATCCACAATCAGAGCAGAAGAGCTGTTTTGTAGACCTTTTTGGTATTGAAAGATCAAGCAGGCACAAAATCAGTAAGGATAAAGATTTGAGAAACATGTATATAGTTAGATACATATATAATCCTGGATCAAACAATTAGAGAATCCACATTCTTTTCAAGTACAAATAAAACATTTATGAAACTTGGCTACATCCTAAGCCATGAAGTAAGTCTTAAGCTTTTCAAAAAAATCAGTTACATGCAGAACATGTTCTTTTACTACAAGTATGCTAGAAATTTGTAGAAACAAGATAACTAAAACCACTCCATACATCTGGAAAAATTTTAAATGCACTTTTCAATAACTTATGGATCAAAGAATAAATGAAAATGGATACTAGGAAACAATTGGAAGTATGTAATTATGAAAACATATATTAAAACATGGAATATAGCTAAAGGTTACTTAGAAGGAATTTTACAGCCTAAAATGCTTAAAACAGAAAAGATAAAAGGCTACAAATTAATGAGCTAAGAATCCATTTTAATCAAATGTAAGAAGTTAGAAAAAGAATAACAGAATAAGCACATAGAAAGTATAAGTAAGAAGTAATATAAATTAGCAGAAAGTAATGAGACTGGAAACAAAGATACTCTAAAGTGGATCAACAAAGACAAAAATTGATTCTTTTGAAAAACATCTAATAATATTTATTAAGAAAAAGAAAATAGTAAGATTCAGAATGGGAAGATGGGCACCATGTCTGTGTGCCAAAGATAAAAAGATAAAGAATGCTATAAAGCTATGCCGATAACTTTAAAATTTAGACAAATATGCGAATTCCAAAAATATATAAATTGTCAAAAGTGACTTGAGAAGAAATAGATAACGTAGAAAGTCCTAAAACTATTATAAAGACGTGACATTGGTAGTGAAAACTCTCTCTCCCCCTCCAAACAAGACAGTAAAACCAGATGGCAGAACCAATGTTTTACCAAACAACTAATGATCAGTTAATTCCAATGTAACAAAATCTCTTTAAGAGAAAGAAGAACCGTTCCTTGTTGCATATACCTGAGGAAAATTAAAGCCATAGCTCTATTATGGAATTCAGCATTTCCATATAAGCTATTTGAAAATTGAATCTAGTAGTCTATAAAACCAACATTCATCATATCAAGTTGGGTTTATTCCAGGAATGCAAATATGGTTCAACTTAAAAAAATCTATTACTATAATTATCACATTAAGAGGTTAAAGGAGAGCAAATGATGTCTTAAAGCTGTAGATTCACATGCCTGAAGACACTTTTTAAAGTTCTTTAACAATTCTAGAATTTGGACACTTAATCCCTGTCATGTTCTTAAAGCATTCAAGCTATTTAAGACAATGGGGTTCTTTAAACTTTAAATGTTTTGTCTAATAACATTATTTTAAGCAATTGCCCATATTTCATCCAATCTAAGGTTTTGTAGATACACATTCCCTTATGTGTCATAAAGAAAAAAACAATTCTGGCAATTATAATTGTGAGACACCACTGATTCAAATATGTACCCAGTTTTAGAGATGTAAAATTGTGAAAATATGCATCTTAGAATGTATGTAATATTGGTGTATTTGTTAAAAGTTTTAATAATAATATTCTCCACTTATCAGGGAAGTAAAGGTTTATGTGAAAAAAGACAGTTATCTAAATGTTGGGTCTACAGATACCAAGTGTCTGTATGTTTGGAAGCAACTAATATTTAGTGAAGAATATATCAAACAGATACAATCAAGGTCTCAATGTTTAGGAAAATTGTATATTCCTTTTTATACAGAATTATACACTTTTCATGAAATGAACATGAAAAAAATTCACATTTATAGAGGGTTAGTTTTCAAACTTCCCACTTTGAAGAAAATGAAGACCTGTACATCTGACATCTTTGCTTACCAGGCCCTCCAAGTTGGCAGGCAAGAATACAGTGAAAATCGAAAAAGATCTTTCTCTGCTAGCACCTCAGTGTTTCCCAGAAGACACCGATTTCTCATAAATCTATGTCTTGTACTTACTTCCAGATGGTAATGTGTTTTTTAACAAGCTTCTAAATTTCATTTCAGAAGATTCTTGTCACATTTTGTTTTCTCAGTCTGGCAGATATGCACCAGGCCAAAATGATGCATGACCATATCCATCAATTTGTGCCTGCCTGGTGGGTGTTAGGTAGAGTTCTTCTGAGTGGAGAGCCCCATCAACTGGCAAGTCCAAGTCCTACATTTTGTTCAAGAGAATATTGGTCTTGCCATAATGATATCTCTCAACTTGTAGGTCTTTAAATAGTCATAAAAGGTGAAACCTACCTCGCTCTATTCTTTCTGATGGTCTATAGTTTCCCCACCCCAAGGACTTGCACCTTTTAATCTTTCTTTTAGGACTGTGCATTTTGGTTTTAAGATTTCCTTCTTCCTGCTATCTTTGTTTTTTGCTCTCATACTGACATTTAGCCCAGAATTATCTTCCCAACAGTTCATTTGTTCTCTTTTACTGGAAAATCCACATAATACCTACTTTTTCTGGGAGGATTATCCTGAGAATCTTGTATCAATAAACTAATGTTGTTAGAGATTATAATAGAGTTTGTCTGGTCTTGCTTCCTGAAAAATAACTTGGAAATCTTTGGACTTTCCTGAGTGACAGGGGTGTCTTTATTATTCATGGGGAGCCCCTCATCCACACCTGAGCTTATGCTAATGAGGTGACTCAGGATGGGACTGGTCATGCCAGAGAGACCAACCATGTGATTAGAAGCCTGGGGCTCCAAGTCTTGCGACAGTAGCATGACCTCCCCACTTCCAGGGAGGGGAAGGGGGCTGGAGATTGATTGAGTTCAACTTTGAAGCCAATGATTTAATCAATCATGCTTAAGTAATGAAATCCCAACAAAATTTCTAGACACTGAGGCTTCTGAGAGTAGCTTCCTGGTGGTGAATTGTTCTGGGAGGGGTGACAACCCCAATTCCACGAGAGAGGACACAGAAGCTCTGTGTCTAAGACCCTCCAGACCTTGCCCTATGTGACTCTTCACTTGGCTGGTCCTGATTTGTATTCTTTTTCATAACTATCATTGTAAGTATAGCAGCTTCCTGGGTTCTCTGAGTCATTCTAATGAGTTATCAAACCTGAGGGGGTGTTGGGATCCCCCCAAACTGGTAGCCAGTTAGTTGGAAGTGCAGGTGACCAAACCTGTGGCAGGCATCTGAAATGAGGACACTTGGGGACCATGCCCTTAACCTGTGCAATCTATGCTGACTCTGAGTGGCTAGCATCAGAATTGGATTGCAGTATTGCAGGGATGCGGCAGGGTGGGGGCAGGGGGGCGCTTAATTTTATCAAGCCCGAATAACACTTTTAAAAGGTTATTTTTGTTATAGTGTCTATAAATAAAGAAATAAAAATTGATACCATAGTCTCATAACTTACATGCCCCATTGATCTACCAGCTACACTTGTTTCTTAGTTATTTTATGGGGCTGTTTCTCTGAACCTTTAAAGAGTTACTTTCCCACTCCCTCCTGTGGCTTTAACTAGACATTCCTCAGAGGTATGCTTGGAGGAGCTGATCTCCTGCAGGGCCCAGAGTGGCTGGCCATACCCTGGTTTGGGGATCCAGAGAGTGGCTTGGGCAGCGGGGAGAGGGCCCAACATCATCTCACGGTATTCACGGGCCTGGGAACAGATGAAAAAGCCTGGGACTCCCTGCAGTGCTAGAAAATGCAAGCAAGGTGATCCAGCACCTGAAAATCCGCCTCCCCCACTGCTGCCCACTTGATGGACAAAGGGTGGAGATGGGAATGGAATATGTGTTGGAAAAGGGCAAGGGGCAGGGTTCCACAGCCCCAGGTGCTGCCCAGCGTGGGGCAAGGGAGGGTTTGGCTGGGTCCCCATCTCTGTCCTCCCAGTTAGCATGCTTTGGGCCAAGGGCAGGTTTAGCAGACTCGCTGTCCTCTTTCCTCTGAGTGACTGCTCTCGTATATGCGAGATACACAAGGGAGAGCTTCCATTTACAGAGTCATTGGGGTCAAAAAGTCCAATTGGGTCGGAGATCCATTTGCCCTGATGAGAAGAACTTCCACCATGAAAGAGATGGAGCCGTTAGACTCTTTAAACCTAATTTCAACTTTTATAAATGTTTGAAAGGTTTGTAAAACGGTGTTCAATTTTTTATCACCCATTTGGGTGAACACAGTTCCTCCTCCATGGTGACTATCAAGGGGTAGAAAAGGAAGGTGGGACCGCTAAGGCTTAGACCCTTAGAGGCATGCCATGCACAGGGAGAGCCAGCTCCAATTTCTCAATAAAGTTCTTGGAAAGGTTTTATTGAAGAGTTTTATGGAAAGTCAGTATTAAATATTTTGTCTGTTACTTCCTATTTTTCTTGACATAACTGTATGATGTAATATGAAGAAAATGTCATGTTTTTAGCAAGCCCCATAGAGTTGTCCCTGGCTCCCCTCTGCTGCATTAATATCATCATTCTCCATGGGACTGTGAGAGGGAGAGCCTGGGGGCCCCAACTCTTCACATGGTCATGAACGCCCCAGACTCACACAAGATTCACTGGTATTTTAGGCAAACTCAAGACTGTGACCAGTGATTTCAGTTGTCCTCCCTGCTTTACACTGGGAAAAATCTATGTGTATGTTTCCTCCCCCCCAGGAGCCACTAGGTAATCAGAGCAATAGCACATAATAAATCTCAGTGGATTCTGGTGTGATATATAGTAGCGAACACAGGTCAATATACATTTTTAATTTAATACATTTTTAATTTTAAAAAGTCAGAAAGCAACACAGTTGTGTTACATTACTAACATAATGTAAGTGACAGCTGGGATCACCTGGTCCTCCGAGTTTAAATGCCATCCTTCCAATGGTAAGAAATCCAGTTAAGCAAGGAGGTAGTTTCCCGAAAGTTCCCTCAGCCTGATCCCACAGGGAACTTGAGAGAATATATTTCACTGTGAAGCCCATTCACCTCAAGGCCAGCGTGGTTTTTGTACTCCTCACCAGTCAGCCATTAACTGGGGGACCAAGAAGATTTTTCTGTATTCATTGGCCATTTGGGCTTCTTTTTCTATACACTGCCTGCTCCTGTTTTCCCCTTGGTTTCCCCACCTACTAAATGAGCACGCTCTCCCACCATCCCCAGACAGGCTGGCTCAGGGCGTTTCCTAAACAAGTGCCTCCGTGATAGAAATCTGGTACCAGCTACTAAAACAATCCTCCCCACCCCCGCTACCTAAGAAAGAAGAGAAAACAATAAAGGAGTGAAGAGAGGGAGGCTGTGGCAGGTGCTAGGAGAGCCCTGCCCACGTCCCCAGGGAGTCTGTTGCTCCAGGGCTGAGACTAGTAATGACTCAGACCCACAGCCTTCTCTGAAGTTCTGCCTGCCGGATTGGAGCTAGCTCTCCAGGCCTGCCTGGAAGCTGTCTGCCAGGCCACCCCAGTGACTAGAGAGGGTTCCAGTAGCCCTGCTCCCTGGACTGAATATATGTGACTGTGCTTGAAACGTCTGACTTATGAGCTTTTAAATCTCTAGGCATGGAACTCATTACCATGAATCCATCAGTGTCACCTCCAAATGGCACTGAAAGTACAATCGTTTTAATGTCCACACTAATTCCGTGAGATAAATGGGGTGGGGACAGAGTGGTTGGAACTAGAATTCCAGAACTTTTGAGCTGGAAGGGGCTTGGAGATTATAGTCTAACCCCTTCATTTTACAATGAGGAAACTGAAGTCCAAAGAGGGAAAAATGATCTCCTCCTGGTGAGTGAGGTTCCGTGGTGAGGGAGGGGACAGGTTTAAAGCCAGAGCAGAGGTCAGATGCTTGTCTGGTTCTCCTTTCCAGTGAAGGATGGAATGGAAAAGAGCATTTCAGGCTTTTGTTATGAGTCCAAGTTAATTGCCCACAATTCCTGGAAAGGGTCTTCTTCATTAAGGAGGTGCAGGGGAAGACAGAAAGATACAGGTTCGAGAGAGATTCAGGAGGTAGTAGCAATACTTGATAACCAACTGGATAAGAAAGGAGAGAGAGAGAGATGACAGACAACTCAGAAATTTCTGATTTTTTAAAAGATAGATAGTAATTCATTGTAATAGGGAATATTGAACAAAAAGCAAATACTGAAGATGAGTCCATTTGAGATTTATTGAGTTGTTATGTTTTCAGGACCTTGAGATGAAAATGTCTTTTAAAGATAGGAAACTGGATCTGGGTGGGATTAGTGCTTGGGAATATTTTTGGATACCAACAGATAACACTAGGTCATAATTCATTTGTTACTCCATCCCTGGACACATCTTAAGAAACTGGTTTGAAGGTAGTCACCTACTCAAATCTGTGTGCTTCTTTCCCAGAAGATAAACTACACTAAAAGGAAGAGAAAATACAACCCTGACAGAATTGCTCAAAATCATGCTTGCTGGGAATTAAGACAATTGAGGTTAGATATGACCATTGAAACTTCCTTAGATGAGATCAATGAATAATTGAAGATCTCAATTGAAGATCCCAAGGATCAAGAGTTCTGTTCCTAAAGAAGAATAATAAATATATTTTTAAAAATATTCCCTTTGTGGACAAAAATACCCGTGTCCTCCATTTTGACAAAATGAGCTGGATTATCTGACAGTGAACAATTCCATTTTTAGTAGAAGACCAGAAGCAATGAGAGTCATTTCAGAATGTTGTTTAACATGTTTTTAGATAGGGAAGAAAAAAACAGGGTCCTTCCTCCTTCTAAAAAAATCCCTTTTAAAAAATTCCTTTCAAATGGACTATATCTTTTGTTGACTTGAGCTTTCTATTCCACTGGATGAAGATAATCAAAGTAAGGTTTATTCCAGACCCAAGGGTCCTAAGCCAAGGCAGCAGTTGAAGCCACAGAAGTAGCTGAGATTATGCAAAGGGAATCTGGAACAGAAGGCAGGAAGTAGAATTCTGGTGTAAGGGACAGCTCTTGAATTTGTCTTTCCAGCATCCATTCTCCCTCCTTTGGCTAACAACATACTATTTCCTCTGGGGAGCACCTCCATCCCAAAATCCCTCAATTCAACTTGTTCATGTAGAGATGGCCCCACATTCTGGACCCAGCATTGGGCACACCACTCAGAGCCCTGCACCCCCCAGGCACAGTGGTGGATTCAAGGAGGAGCAGCTGATCACTCTAGATCTTCTGCTAAAACCATTTGGGAAAAAGAGCTCTTTGTCTGCTGGAATTGCTGTACTGGTGGGAATATGAACAGGAAATTGCTGTTGGCCAACTAGTCACCGCAGGGAGATCTTGCCTGAGAGAGAAGCAGTGGGAACAGAGCTACGAGAACGAGAGAGCTCCTGAGTGAGCAAACCCTGGCGCCCAAGATCATGGACACATTGTGACAATGCTAGCTCTGTGTTTGAACTTTTTATCTGAGCCAATACATTCCTTCTCCTATTAAAGGCAATTTCAACTGTGACCAAAAAAAAAAAACATGACTAAAGTACTTAAGATTAACATTTAAAATATGTTTCTTAAACTTCAGTCTCTGAATTTTGCATTTACGCACCCATAGTGATACAGTAGATTGATTAGCCTGACATTATCCTGCTTAGCCCCCTTTCTACAGTGCAGAGCTGGAAAGGTAAAAACCACATGTCCCACTCCCTTTGAAGCCAGGATTATGCATGAAGACCCAGGCTCTGCCAGGAAGACGAGCTTGGGAGAGACCCTGATTGGAAACTGGGTCACCCGAAGACAGTGGACCTCATGAGGGACTTGATCCGGTTGGAGTCACATGAGGAGAGAAGCTTGGGCTGCAGGGCGCCACTTTGCTGGCACAGTCCCTGCTAGAGCTGCTATAGTTTTGGGGCCAGCAGCTCGGTGATGGCTTTTCTCTGGGGGCTCTTTCAGCGGGCAGAGGCAGAACAGTTCCATTGTGTGTTTAGGGTTCCTGGAAGTTTCGCACTCCCAACCTTTACGTGAACTGTCTGTGCTCTCAGGAAAAGCCCCTTTTTGACTCCCCTAGCTGGAGTGTATTCTTCAGTTTGTTACGAACAACCTTGATCGATACCATGCAAAGTACATGTTTCTAGGAAACAAACCATAGGCTTTACCCATTTTTCAACAGGTTTTGTAATCCAGAAAAGGCAACACATTTGTTGGCTTGAGGGATGGAAAATGGAGGAGGGACCACTGAAAAGGAATAGGAAGATCTATGAGGGAAGTGTTCAGCAGGCCATTTAGAAGAGGATAAATCAGCAGAATCAACTGTTATAGAGGAGTGAAATGCTGAAATTAGGCCACTGCACTTGGCAGTTTCAGGAGAGTAGAGGGGCAGAATTCTAATTGCCAGAGTGAGTTGAGAAGTGAATGAATGATAAGAAAGTACAGGGAGTATAGAATATTTTTGGAAGCAAACACGTTGTGAAGTGAAGAACAGGGATGACTAATTGATTCTCAGGAAGAAGGAAAGTTGTTTTTCTTTCCTTATTTTCTTCCCTTTTTAGTTCATACACTGAAGATAAAGAGCCACTGGAGCAGAGAGATTGGAGATAAAAGGAAGAGGGAGTAATTGATAAAGCTAAATCCCAGAGGAGGGCAGGGGGGACAGGATCCCGAGCAGAGGGGGCCCAGCGCACTGTGGACAGGAGGAAGCACTGCTTGGAGGATACTCCAACAGTGATGGAGGTGGAGATAGCTGAGAAGTCCTAGAGAAGTTGTGGACTCTGTACAGGCTGGCTTCTCTCTCTCGACGGAGTAGGAGGCAGGCCACCTGCTGAAGGGTGGCGACAGGGTCTGTGGGATGAACTGCAGAGGCTGCTTTGGGGCATGGGGAAGACACTGGATGTGTCGGACTTGGCCAACAGCAGGTGACAGAAAACCTTGCTCAAACTGACTGGAACAAAAAAGAAACACCAGATTCATGCAGTGAAAAGTCCAAGGACAGGGCTGCATCTAGGAGTTCAAACAATGTCATCAGAACTTGGTTTCTTTCCCTCTCTCTGTGAATGTTGGCTCCGATCCTCAGATGCCATTGCCCAGTCCCTGACAATGGGATCGAGTACAGCAAAAAAGGCGAGGTTTCTTCCTGGATGGGGATGCCTGAATCCTGGCATGGGCCTGGACTAGACCAATCTGGGTCTTAAGCGCATCCTTGACCCAATCACGGTGGCCCGGGATTTGAATTACTTTAATTGGCTAGCCTCACGACATGTGACCTCCTCTGGTCCAATCATTGCAGCAAATGCATTTCAGGGGGACTGAAGAGCCAGCCCTAAAGACTGTGCAGGAACCACATTCAAACCAAATTTCCCTGAAGGGGGAAGAGGAAGGTGGGAAAATCACTGTAGAGGAGACAAGGACTGTTAGTGCAAACTACAGGCATTGGTTTAGGACAAGGAGGGCTCATATGCCAGGTAGGTACTTAGGATGACTGACAGTCTGAAACAGCCCTGCGGGGACCCAGAAGAGGAGACAGCGAAATATGAATAAAAGGATTGTGAGGAGGGCCCCGAGGTTAGCAAAATAGACAGACTTACTTGTTGAGTCAGCACCCTTATGAGACTTTTTTTCCTTTTTCTTTTCTTTCCTTCTCCTTCCTTCTCCTTCCTTCCTTCTTTCTTTCTTTCTTTCTTTCTTTCTTTCTTTCTTTCTTTCTTTCTTTCTTTCTTTCTTTCTTTTTCTTTCTTTCTTCCTTTCTTCCTTTCTTTCAAGAAGCACTTGGTAGCCAGTCCCACAGTATAAGGGGAGGAAGCAGAAATGCTAATAGACATACACCCACTGCAGACAGAGTTACAGCCAAGTTGCAGAGCGCTCTGCCTCAGCGACAGTGCATGATTCATGGGAAATTCCTGGCTTAGCCTTGAAGGCACTCGTTTAGGACACACGCAGATGGGATAAGAAGAGCAGACGTGGCCCACAGCTTCTTGTGCAGGCAAATTTACTCCCGGGAAAAATGTAATGACATGCTTTGGAATGATTCCCCAAACAGCGAGGAACAAGTGAGGGATTGTGACATGTGTGCGTTTTTTGATTTGATGTGCTCCTCTTAATCACATGTAGCTAAGCAGGTACTTAAAATAGCTGGGCCACCAGGGAATTGGCATGCCATTCGCACAAACTCTGCTTTGAGTGTTAATTTTAAGTTGCTCCCTTTAGGGTATTCTTAATAGCAGCGATGTTTCTTGATTCCAGAACTTATCCCCACCCTCAGTCTCTATTTTTCTCATTCACTCCTTACAATAACCAAAATCTTCTCTACCACAGATCTGTAGTTGAGTCAAGAAACATCTAGCCTGGTGGTGAAATGGGACAGTGAGGGTTCCCCAATAATCCCTGTGGGACAACTTTGAGAATAGACAGGGAATACATCAGAGTTTACGGATGGAATTAAGTATGTATCATAGAAAGAGCAAGAGAATAAAGTTTTATGTGGCTGGTAGCATAATCTTTCTAGAGCACAGCTCTGACCAGAGTCTGCCCTCTACTCACTCTTTTTTGTTTTTTCAAATTAGGTTTGTGCAAACACTCTTAATATCTACAGAATAAAGTTCAGAACCCTAGGCATGGTATTGTAGATCCTTCAACCTCTGTCCTCAAATTTTCCTTTCATTATTTTAATTTTTTATGTTTAAATATTAAAGATTTCAATGCACAGAAAAGTTCAGAGAAGAGGATAATAGACACCCAATGCCCACAACAAAAATTAGACTGTTCATTGGTTTGTCGTATTTGTTTCACATCTTTGTGTAAAGAAAGTCTTAAACAGACAAGACAGTGGTGGGTGGTGGCGGCGCCTGGGGCCTTGGGCACCTTGCAGGCGGGTCGCGCTGGCTGGCTCAGTGGCTGCTTGCCATGCATGGCTTGGCCCTGGGTGGAGGCTGCCCTGTGATCTGGGCCCCTGGGCTGGGCGCCAGCAGACAGAGGGTTGCCCAAATGAGGGGCTACAGCTCTGAGATAAGGACTGGCTGCAGGTGCGGTACCTGGAGGAGTAGAACCAAGGAATTGTGGTGCTTGGAATAAATAGAGCTTATGCCAAAAATTTGTTCAGTAAAAATCTGATAAAAATGCTCTCAAAAGCTATAGATGCTTTAAAATCTGATAAGAAAGTGAGGACAGTGAGGCGCCTGGGTGGCTCAGTTGGGTAAGCATCTGACTCTTGATTTCCGCTCAGGTCATGATCTCAGGGTTATGAGATCCAGTCCCGCTTGGAATGCTGAATGTGGATCCTGCTTAAGATTATCTCTCTCCCTCTGCCCCCCCACCTCTCTCCCTAAGAGTGAAAGAAAGAAGGAAAGAGAGGAAGGAAGGGAGAAAGAGAGAAAGTGTGGACCATAATAGTCAGGAGAAAAGTCCCAGAGACATTCTGTGCTGGTGTGGACCTTATGGAGAGTGAGAGCATCAAAATGAATCCCAGTGAAGTTGGTCCTTTGTCTCCAAAATAAAAGCAGTGATTAATGAAATCGGTGGGTGCCCAGTGACCATGATGGGCTATCGGGATGTCCCTGGCCAAACAGCTCATCTTCTCTGCACGGGTGCTTGATGGCGAAGAAGCCAAAGCAGTGGGCTTGATCAGCCATGTTCTAGAACAGAACCAGGAGGGGGATGCTGCCCACTGCAAGGTTTTGGACCTGGCACAAGAGTTTTGACCTCAGGGACTTGTTGTGGTGAGAGAGGCAAAATTAGCAATTAATCAAGGGATGAAGGTTGATTTAGTAACAGGATTAGCCATAGAAGAAGCTTGTTATGCTCAGACTATTCCAACAAAAAATAGGCTTGAAGGTCTTCCTGCTTTTAGGAAGAAAAGGTCTCCTCACTCTAAAGGAGAAGAGAAGAAACAGAAATCTTTAAAATGCCAGTGTAACAAATAAATGTACTTCTGGAAGTATCTTTCAGATCCACATATGCTTCAGCACCTGGAATCCCAATGACCAAAGTGAAGAGCCAGTTATCCATGTAGTGAATTAAGCATCTGGTGTGGACCCATATGTGGACTTTGTTCAAACGTGTATCATGTCATATTCATTCAGTTTTATAAAGCTAGTCGTGTATACTGTCAAAAACAGATTCAAAATTTGGTACACATTTTTAAACATCTCCTGTGTACAAGGTTTCTTGTTCTTAATTTTTTGTTTTGTTTTTTTTAATGTGAATAATTTATACATTGCACACTCTAGGAAATAATATTGCTTATATGTCTACTGTGCCACAATATGAAATAAAATTATTTCTATATACCAAAAGAAAGCAAGAAAGAAAGACTCAAAGCACCAAGAAAGTCTTACAGACACGGTGAAAGCTTCTGCCGCCATGCATCCCCATGTGAAGTTCAATGTCATGACCACTGTATTCGATCTCTGCTGTCCTAGAGGGAATCACTATCCTGAAGTTGTTCTGAGCCCTTGCCACCCATGTTTATATGTTTTTGTTAATTATATGTTTCTATAGACACTGTACAGTATTATTCAAGGAGATTTAAACTTCTATATCAAGTAAATTATCCTCTATGTATCATATTCTAACTTGCTTTTTAATTCAATGTTTTTGAGATTTTTCCATGTTCATAATGTAGATCTGATTCATCCATTTATTTCAACTGCTGTATTATATGTCAATGTATGGATATATCAGAATGTATCCATTCTCTTAATGATGAACATTTATTTTGTTTCTGTACAACAGGGCTCTGACAAGTGCCCTTAAGCAGGGGTCCTGCATCAGGCTCCCTGCTCAACCGGGAGTCTGTTTCGCCCTCTGCCCACTTTCCACCCCTGCTCATGAGTATTCTCCTTCTCTTTCTCTCACAAAAATAAGTAAAATCTTTAAAAAAAAGAAAACACTACAGATAAGTGCAGAAAGAAGTGAAACAGAAAACATGAGTGCTACAATTATTTAGCAAATCCCTCAAGAAATTGCCATCATAAGGCATAAGAGAATTTTCTCTCAGGTTTCACAGTTAAGAAACATTAAACAACTGATCCACTTTTTTTTTTCTGTGAACCTTGTAATAATTGGGGTGTGCTTTTTGCTTGGGCTATTAAGAAGCCTGGCACCAAATTTGTAGGCCACCCTGGAAATTCATAGCACCACGTGGCATGTATTCTATGTTCTAATCTCTCCCTGGCTTAATTCTTTTTCCTCAGCTTTATCACCTTAAGTATTCTGTGTGTGTGTGGTATATGTATGTGTGTGCTTCCTGGAAACATTTGTGGAGTGCAGCATAAATGAATCAATGAATAAATAAACAGATTATTACAGCAAGACAGCAAGACTAGACAGGATAGAATGGGCAGATCAAATAATCTGTACCCATTACAGAAGTCTGCCTTAAAGCTGATTTTTGTCAAGACACATTCCTCTTGCATAAATAATGTAGCTTAGAATTTCATAACTTTGGCATTTCCTAGTAGGGAACTCAGCTCATTCTAGCTCAGCCATCTCAAAGATTAAAGGTTCGATTTTCACTTTTCCTTACATTGATCAGAGTGTTGATATATAAATCAAAAGGACAATTTGTGAGCTTGCAAATATCCAGCGGTTAAGGGCAGAAACAGAAAAAGCTGCCATAACTAACATATCTGAAAGAAATACACACCGTTAGTCAACGGATCCTTCTCTTTGAAAAACTAAAAAGTTCGGACCTGAGAATGCCATAAGCTGCCTGCAAAAAGATTGTATGTATATCACATGCAAATCATCCCCACTGTGCTGACAGTGACAGAGAGCAGTTATTGTTTCACATGCCCAGCTAACCAGAAATGCGGACTGTAAGTAGGTCTTTAATAGTATTTTGGGAACTAAGCCATTCTTTGGCCTTTACTGAATAGGACTTAAATGTCTTGCCCTGATTAGCCTTTTGTGTTATGTGTCAGAATCTTTTTCCACCTCAATTTAAGGTCTTCTGATGTTCAGCCACTTCATTTCGTTATAAATGTACTATTTTTTTTTCTTTTGTCCTTATGGAAACTATCTGTCCGATAATGTAGAAGGTATTTTAAGTGCTTGCTTTTTTCCCTCTGACCTACTGTTCTGCTTCGGTTCTGTTTTACACATAGATTGCTTTGGCAGTTTTTAATAACTTGGCAGATCAAAACAGTTTCTGGGAAAAAAAAAAAAAAACTTAAAAAAGGAAAAGCCAGTCAAACCAGAATTTTTTTTGTCCCAAGTGACCTAACCAGTCATGGCGATTGCTGTCATTTTCTGGTTTAGTGAACAATGAAGTAAAAATTAAATGAATATTAAAAACCTTACTTAAATTATTTTCACATGGATGGATTTTCTTGCCCCTCTAAATGTTGATTTCTCTTCGTGTGATTCTACCTCATGCATTTTCAAAGTGCATTGGGTGTGGACAAATTGGCCCACCGGGTGAGTGGAGAGAGTTTGAAGTTCAGTGAGATTCCAAGTGCTGGTTACCTTGTTTAAATTACTAGCTGAATCTTGTGCCACACTCTGGGACAATTCATTTCTTTCCTTTACTTATGGCCCATACCACATTATAGGAAGAGAATGGTCTGAGATCATACCCTCCCAGTAGCAATTCTTGTTTTTCTTTTCAGAGAATTTGTCCACCAACATACTTTTTTTGTTGTTTTTTCTTTTTTTTAAAAGCTTTTATTTATTTATTTGAGAGAATGAGTGAGAGAGAGAGAGTACACGAGCAGGGGCAGAGGGAGAGGAAGTGGGAGAAGCAGACTCTGCTGCTGAGCAGGGAGTCCGATGCGGGGCTCGATCCCAGGACCGTGGGATCACGACCTGAGCCGAAGGCAGAAGCTTAACTGACTGAGCCACCCAGGCGCCCCACAAGCATACTTTTTACATAGTTACCTCCTACAACTTTTTTTCCTCCTTAATAAAAATACCATTTTACCTGTGAGCACATACTTTCTGGAGACAGCATGTTTCAGAGTTTTCTACCTCAGTGCTATCAACATTTTGGGTTGGATAATTTTTTGTTGTGGGGGCTGTCCTGTTGTCCATCATGTGATGTTTAGCAGCATCCCTGGTCTCACCCACCAGATGCAGGTGGCACCCCACCCACCCCCAGTTGTGACGGCCAAAAATGTCTCCAGACATTGCCAAATGTCCCTGACGGGTGGGAGACTTCATAAGATTGCCCCAGCTGAGAACCACTAATCTGTTTTTCTTATCTGAGGAAAGCAAAGGGTGTTGAGAATGAGACCCCATGTCCAGGCACGCAGGAAGGAATGTGGCTCTAGTGTGGCAGGGCCAGCCTCTGAGGAAGGTATGCAGGCCTCTTCAACTGACCCTCATAACGAAGCCAGTCAGATAGGTCCAGGAACCCCCAGTCCAGCTCCGCCCAGATCAGGACCAAATAGTCACTCTGTTGGGGATGTGTGTTGTTTCAGGCACTGGATCTTACCCATAATCCTCTGAGGCAGGTAATACTATCCAAGGTTTACAGGTGGGGAGACTGAGACTCAGAGAGGTTGAGTAAACTGGCCCCCTGGCAAGTTGGGGAATTCAGGATTCAAACACTGAGCAGTAGGATGGTACACTTATAGTCTACCTCCTACCATGACACAGAAAGGCAGTAGGTGGGATCCAGGCCTGCAGGGGATGGCTGGTTGCTCATGGGGTCAAGCCAAGTCTTAAGAATCTGTTTCAAGAGAAAGAGAAGGTGTGAGGTTGATTACAGTCAAGGGAAACTTTCGAAGAAAGAATTGAGGTGTTTAATGGGGAATTTTATTGTTTCTGCTGTATGTTGGATGCTAAGACCTCTCTACCGAATCCTCATAAAATCTCCACTAAAATATGTGTGTCACATTATTGCATCATGGAATTGGGTCAGCCACTGGAGATGGGTCAAGGTGCTAAGGTCTGCTCAGGGTGGGTAGGAGGAGTGAAAGGAGGCAGCCCACGTGGCACTGGTCCATTCAGCTGTTAGGATGATCATAACATTTTATAGGAGAACCTGTTCTAACATATCACAGAAGAGTTGCAACAGAATCGCCAGGGACTTCCTATAGACTCCACACTCTCTACTCACTGGCAGCCAATCCTTCTCACAAGCTTATGAGGTGGGTGATTACTTTTGCCATTCGACAGTCACAGAAACTCAAACTCAGAGAGGTTAAAATGATGCAGGGAGTAAGTAGCAGAGCAGAAATGTTTAATCCATCTGTGATGGGCTGCAAGCCAGCCCTCTTGCCTACTCCATCATGCTATCTACTGAGGAAGAAGAGTAGGACTGGGAATTTTCTTTGTTCTCAGATTTCTTCACTAGGCAAAGGTGTCCTGGATACTCTACTGAGACGGAGACATGAAGATCCCTACAGGGGCTCCACACAAGCCAAGCCCCAGCCTCACTTTGTGGGAGACAGAGCAGGCCCCCATCAGCCTGTATCTGTAATAATTGTTATATTTGTTATAATTTCTATACCTGTTATAATTCTTGTTATAATTCTTATACCTGTCCTAAACCTCTCTGCCCCAGAGTCCAGACAAACATATGACTGTAGTCAGGCCCTGTTTATCTCAGGAACATATGCAATTCTTTTAAAGAGAAAAAAAAAATCAGGGTATAATGACTGCTGTATCAGTCCCTTCAGCTGAAATCTACTTGGGGAGCTACCATGTTGGTAAGCCCATCGATATAGCCAGTCTCCAGGCTTTTGACCAGTTTTGCTTCTGTTGACCATGCCTTAGTGTGCAAAGGATATTACCTACCTACCTACCAGCTAACTTTGTTCCCTGTGAGCTGTTAGTTGCATATATTTGAATATCAGCCACTGGCATCGTGGAAAAACAAGTTATGTCATCTTCAGTTAGTCTTTGGAAGTTAAAAGAAGTACACCAAAGCGAAGCAAAGAAGAAGCAAGGGCCCTTTCCAACTGGGTTTGGAGACACAAGATCTGGGGTAAAGGAGAAGGAGTCCACAGGGCCAGACCAGGACCCAGTGGACCAGAATCAATTTGGAGAAGCTGAGAGCAAGAATCTGATGAGACTAGGAATATGCAGAACTATGAAACAGTGTTCAGCCTTCATGGAGCTTCATGGAGCTCAGGCCCTCAGAAAAAGAAAACTCACAAAGATCTATCAACAACTCTTTGAATTCAAAAGAAGAGAGTGAGAGCCTTCATATTCATTCATGCATGCACGCAGGTGTGTGTGTGTGTGTGTGTGTGTGTGTTTGAAGACAATGTCGGTATTAGAAGACTATATACAGATATAGTCTTTTTTGTGCTAGCATTTTTTCAGGTGGGATAAAACAATGGACAATATAAACCAAAAAAAGAAAAAAAGAAAAAATCCTCGCTTAGGTGGAGATTACATTATATTTCTATATTTCTGTGTGTGTATGTATAGAATGTATGTATGTATGTACTAGCAAATCTCATCCACTTGAGACCATACTGGTGGCTAATAAAGCATGGATAAATCGCTGTTCTTTCTTTAAAGAATAGATGATAAACATGAACATTTCAACTGACCTCACAAATTATGTTGCAAAATGCAAAAGCACTTGCTTCTTACAGATTATTATCCTGTTTATACTACCAATTGATTTAGCAACATTTTTATGAAGAAATTATGCCACAGAAGGTACATTTCAGTTCATTATGTGTTCAAATATCATGACAGAAATCAGACTTTTGAACGATCGCATTTTTACTGCAGCCATTTTCAGCAAAGCAGGGTGGGGCTTTGGGATTTGCTGAGTTTGGACTAGAGTTTATGAATGCATGGATCGCTTCAAGGTGTGACATTCTTTAAATAGAATAAAATATGTACGGGAATGACTCATCCTCTCCATCAAGGCTTTTTTATGGAAGTCAATCTAGTTTCCTATTTCAAGACATGGGAAATAATCCACTGTGGTTGGAAAGGAAACTGTTGCAAGTTAGCAACCAGACTCCCTTTCCCTGAACTTCCTTATTCCTTTCTTGTTACTAAGAAGCAAGAGCACCTATTACTTTGTAAATCCCATTCCAGCGATAGAAAACACCGCATTTTCCAAGACACTGCGAAAACTGACCGTGGGGGGCTCTCACTCACCGATGGTGGGAATGCAAAATGGTGGCAGCCACTTTTGAAGACAGTTGGGCAGTTTCTTACAAAATGAGCAAACTCTTACCGTACAATCCAGCAGTTGCACTCCTTGGTTTTTACCTAAAGGAGTCAAAAACTTCCGTTCACAGAAAAACCTGCACACAGATATTTATAGCAGCTTTATGCATAGCTGCCAGACCCTGGAAGCAACCAAATTGTCCTTCAGTAGGTGAATGGACAAATAAGATGGCACATCTAGACAATGGAATATTATTTAGTACTAAACAGAAATGAGCTATCAGGCCATGAAAAGACATGGAGGACACTTAGAGGCATATTACTAAGTGAATGAAGCCAGCCTGAAAAGGCTACTACTGTATAATTCCAACTATATGACATCCTGGAAGAGGCAAACCTGCAGAGACGTTGAGGTATCAGTGGTGGCCAGGGATCGGGGCAGTAGGGTTGGGGAGGAAAGAGTAGGCAGAGCGCAGATGGTTTTAGGGCAGGGAAAATACTCTGTATGGCACTATGACGGTGCATGTGTGTGTGTCGTTATACATTTGCCCAACACCATAGCACGTACAACACCCAGAGTGAACAGTAATGGGAACTATGGACTTTGGGGGATAATGTGCCAGTGTAAGTTCATCAATTTGTTTTCTTTTTTTTTTAAAGGTATTATTTATTTATTGGAGAGCGAGAGACAGAGCATGAGCAGGGGGGATGGGCAGAGGGAGCGGGAGAAGCAGGCTTCCCGCTGAGCAGGGACCCCCCCACCACCACCACCAACACGGGACTCGATCCCAGGACCCTGGGATCATGATGTGAGCCAAACGCAGACGCTATACCAACTGAGCCACCCAGGCACCCCCATCAATTTTTTTCGTAAGTGCATCAATTATAACAAATGTAGCGCTCTGGCAGGGGGGTGTCAATAGTGAGGGGGGTTGTACAAATGTGGGAAGAGGGGGTATATTAGAAATCTCTGTGCTTTCTTCTCAATTTGGTTGCAAACTTCAAACTGGTGTAAAAATGAAGTTTATTAATAATAAAAAAAAAGGCTTAAAAAAAACTGACTGTGGGTTTAATGAACCAAAACTTGATCATGCGAATATTACCAATCAGGTCTTTTTCAAACATTGTCCGGGTGACTAATAACAAATTTGTTCAGAAATGTTCGTTGGTGGGGCCTTCAGCTCACTCCCTGAACAGGAGTGTCTTTTCTTTTTTCCTCCAGCAAGATGTGCTGGTGCAGCTAGTGGTGTGTCCCCTCTGTTTTTATGCCCTGAAAGCCGCATTGTGTGGGTTCAGCCTCCGTGCCCGTTGGCAATTTGCACTAATTGTTTACAGTGCTCTAATTTTTACACTCTCTTTAAAGGATCTTTGTGTGTGCTGATTGCAGGAGGTAATATTTCGGGCATCAGTAACCATGGTAATGAATCATCTCCGCTCCGAATTGGTGCCAGCCCCACTCCTGTCTAGATAGCAGCACCCCGGTGTTTTGCTAATGAGCGACTTTTCATTTGCTCGTAGGAGGACGCTTCCACTTCTTCGCATGTTTGCTTGTGTTTTGTTAAAGGCTCTTCCTTGAGAACAACATGAGAAAAAATAAATCCCATTTGGTAAAACCTTGATCTCAAAAGGAAAACCTGCCTAGTTCCAGAAAGCAAAGCAGGCAGAATGAAAGCCTTTGAAGGTTCTATGGGGAGGCCATTCCCGCCTGCTCCAGGCTCCAGTCCTACACGGCGCCGCCCCCCCGCCCCCGCCCCCCAAGCATCGATGTTCTCTTTCAGGCATGCACAGAGAGCTTTCCATCAGCATTCTCCTGTAACTACTGGAGAAAAGAGTTTATTTTTATTTTTTTTTTTAAGATTTTATTTATTTATTTATTTGACACACAGAGAGAGACAGCCAGAGAGGGAACACAAGCAGGGGGAGCGGGAGAGGGAGAAGCAGGCTTCCCGCCGATCAGGGAGCCTGACGTGGGGCTGGATCCCAGGACCCTGGGATGATGACCTGAGCCGAAGGCAGACGCTTAACGACTGAGCCACCCAGGCGCCCCGAGAAAAGGGTTTAAATATTTCAAAGACTTATGTTATGAATAATTTAAGAGAAATAAAGAAAGCTCCTAAACTCTCTTTGAATTATGTAATGGAAGCTTTGAAATATGTTAGCATTTTGGCTTATCAGATTAAACTTACTATTTTTTTTTTTTTTTTGGTGGGAAGATCGAAGTGGAACTGTAAGCTATTGTCGCCCTTTATTTCACTGACTAATGATGATTCTAGGAGAGACAGAGAGCTTCTTAACCTTGGAAGAGATAAGAGCCCTGTGGTAATGGACCCTCTTTCCATCTACTCTACACGCTATTTCCACGAACAATTGACAGGATACTCTCACTAGCTTTTAAAACATTTGAATCCCATAGTGCTGCTACTTCTAGCCTAGGTGGCATTTTGACTGAGAGCTAAGGAAAACTGATATCCAGAATACCTGCTGAGTGTTCTTCCTTCCTAGTCACTTAAATACAGACACCTGATCCTATGATTCTGGTGTGGATAGTTACTCAATGCTGAACCTTCACTCACAGTGATAGCTTCACGAGAGGCAAACGCTTGGTGCTTTCCACGGAGTCTTATGTGCTTTACGTGTGTTAACTTATTTAACCTTATAATGACTCTACAATGTACACATTATTTTTTTTTTAGATTTTATTTATTTATAGCACAGGGTGTCGGGGAGAGCCCAAAGAGGAGCTTAATTTCACAACACTGAGATCATGACAGGAGCTGAAATTGGGAGTCGGACCCTCAACTGACTGTGCCACCCAGGCGCCCATGATGTACACATCATTATTTCCATTTTACAGATGAGGAGGGAGGCACAAAGAGGTTAGGTAGCTGGTCCAAGACTACCTGGATGGTAAACGGCAGGACCAGGATTCACATCCAGGAAGTCTGAGTGTAGAGCTCTTGGTATTATTCACATACCTGTATATCTATAGATCCATCGCAACACTCTACCATACAAGGAAGCACACAGGAGGGTTCACTGAAATCTCAGCCCTGGGGTGCCTGGGTGGCTCAGTCGGATAAGCTTCTGCCTTTGGCTCAGGTCATGATCCCGGAGTCCTGGGATTGAGCCCCACATCGGGCTCCCTGCTCAGTGGGGAGCCTGCTGCCCCCTCTGCCCCTCCTCCTGCTGGTGCTCTCTCTCTCTCTCAAATAAATAAATAAAATCTTAAAAAAAAAAACCTCAGTGCTGCCACTTGCCATTTGCCCCATATAAATTCTTTTCTCTTGCTGCATCTCAACTTCTCCAAGAAATGGAAATCACGGGGCGCCTGAGCGGCTCAGTCGTTAAGCGTCCGCCTTCGGCTCGGGTCATGATCCCAGGGTCCTGGGATTGAGCCCCACATCGGGCTCTCTGCTCAGCGGGAAGCCTGCTTCTCCCTCTCCCACTCCCCCTGCTTGTGTTCCCTCTCTCGCTGTGTCTCTCTCTGTCAAATAAGAAATAAAATCTTTTAAAAAAAAGAAAGAAATGGAAATCACAGCGCCTGCTTCACAGGGTTCTTGGATGATCACATGAGATTAAGCATCTGAAAGCTTTTTAGAAATGCTACAGGTGCTATGCAAGTGGGTATATAAGGATGAGGATGAAGAAGAAGATGATAATGATTACTGGAGAGGTGGATCATAATGAAAAAACATATCCTTAAAGAATATTAAAATAAGTGATAATTAAATCATTCAAATTTCTCAGAATTGTGTGATTAAGAACTCACTTATTTCAAAATATTGTTCCTGTTGAATTAACTTGGAAGTTTACAACACATGGATCCGGAACAAGTATGAGACTGACTACTTAAAAACGGGATGTTCTTGGGGGTGCCTGGGTGGCTCAGTCGTTAAGCATCTGATTTCAGCTCAGGTCATGATCTCGGGGTCCTGGGATTGACATCATTTGGTGTCAGGCTCTGCGTTTAGCCAGGAATCTGCTTCTCCCTCTCTCTCTGCCCTTCCCGCAGCTTGTGCTCTCTCTCTCTCTCTCAAATAAATAAATAAAATCTTTTTTTTTTAAATGGGATGGTCTGCCGTCATTGTTAATTTTGAAAATATCCATCTTTTTTGGGGAGATTAACATGTCACATGAGAAAACAAAGAGCAAATCCCTTGAAATGACTCCGAGTATGGACAGAAACAAGTGACCCCCAAGTGACCCCGGGACATTGCAATTGGGCCATTCACATCAAGGGTGACACAGGAAGACGAAAGAGCACAGCTACAGCAGAGGAACCTGATGAAGGATAAAACTAAGTGGCATAAATGTTACCAAATACATGTTTTAATGCTTAGTTAGCAAGATATATTTCAGAGAGGGAGAGAGAGGAGAAAGCAAAAGGGAGAGAGGGAAGGAGAATCAGAGACCGAGAGAAATGATGGATTTCATCTTTGAGTCTCGATTCAGGTCTAAGAGTCCAACCACAGGAGGTTCAATTTTCTTCCTTCCAGAAACGATAACCTGACTCTTGATTTTTCCCTTTAGACATTTTCCCAAGTAGAAAAAACGAGCTGCAAGAATATTTAATATACTTACAGAATTCTCCAAGTGGACTAAAATAATCACTTGCATTAAAGTGGAGATTTGTTTTTTGAACTTAGCTGTGCATCACCAATCATGTTAAATCTCTTATTATTGTAACTATGTTCCAGAATCCAAGTGACAGGTGGGAAATATGGAGGCTTTGGTCTTTCCAACAGTAAACCACAGTGGAACCAGTTTTACTGGCATTTTCTTTAAAGACAGCACGACCATATTCCCTTAAAAAGTCCACTGTGGTGTCGCACCCATGAGTCATGAACTTTCCTCCTTCTGAGAAGCAGTGATCAGGTAAGAACATGCTTGCTGGCACTGGGGAGGGTGGGGAACAGAACAGCCCTCCTGGTAGTGAAGCGTTTTTTCGCGCATTTATCCCACTTCAAAACCTGTGACCGTCTTGGAAGGGATCCATGAACGCACACTCAAAGGGACAGATGGTGAATGAAGGAGAAAATGTGATAGTAGAAACGAATTCGCTTATGAAGGAGTCAGCTACTTGATATAATGTGGCAGGTTTCCATGGAGTACTGCATGGGCTTTGACTCAAAGACGAGAGGGCTTTCCCAACAGCTCGCTCCAGAGCAAGGACTGGTGTTTGGATCACCACTATTTACAGTCATTTCACAAAAGCTTCCCACACAGAGTCTAGGATTCCTGTGGCGAGTACTCTGCTCTCCCCTCCCCGGCCATTCCTCCGGGCCCCCGGCTTCCCTCTCCGCTCCTGCGCAAGGGCGCCCAGGCTGAGAAGCATCCACGATAGCTTCTCAACCCCAGGCACGGCGCTGGGCTCAGAAAGCGACACAGATGCCTGAAAGAGACACACATTCTCCTGGAGCTCCCAGTTCGGAGGATGGGGTGAAACAGGAAAGATGTCATTTCAGGGAGACAGAGTATTAGGAACGAATGAAGCAGCCAGGCATGAGGCTTCAGGGAGCTGTGGGTACTGTGGCCATCTGGAGAGAGCAATGTGAATATGCAGATTTTTGTGTGAAAATGTCTGAGTTTTCTAAAACACTTATGGCGAAGCAAAACACACTGAATTCAGCCTGCAGCCTGCCAATTCGTGACAGGTGGGAGGGCAAGAAGCCGGAGTATGAATGGCCCCGAACATACCAGTACCTTCCTTTCTTTCTCCTTGGAACAGTAGAGTTAGGACTGTTATCTTAAACAAAACAAAACACTTCAAGGAAAACAAGAAGAACAAACAGCTTAAGATCCTACGAGGCGTTAAGAGCATGGCCATAAAACGCTGGAGTCAGGGAGGGCACCGCCTGGGTTTAAAGCCTCGTTTGGAGCTTCCGAGCTGTGTGGGCTTGGGGCGGGGGGTCACTTCACCCCAACACCTCAGTTTTCTCATCTATGCAACGGGGAGAATAATATTAGTCACCACCTTATGGGTTGGGAGGATAAAATTAGTTGATACAGATAAAGTGCTTGGAAGTGTGTCTGGCACCATATAAATGTTAGCTATTCTTATAGTTACTTAGACAGATGACTTCAGACCATCAGGATCTCAGAAAATGCAGTGAAGAGGTTTATGTGACACATGATGGCTTCACCCTCCAGGCAGTCCTTTATAGCAATATCCCCTCCAACCCTCATCTCTACCCTGTATCTTTTTCCCAGCTGTGTCCTGGATCATACCTTCTTTCCAGATCTAGACTTTCCAAATCTACCTTAGGCTGTATCTTCTCTTCAGACCTAGATCAGCACTGCAGAAGCCGTTGTGTGCATGTGAATCACCTGAAGATCTTGCTAAAAATGTGTACTCTAATTCAGTGCCTCTGGAATGGGACCTGAGATCCTGCACTTCTAACAAGCTTGAGGGTTTCGTCAACTTTGAGAAGCTACAAAACTAAACAAGCTGCCTCAACATCCTCTTCCAAACCAAGTTTTATATCAAAGCTTGCTTTTTATTCATTTATTTTTAAAGATTTATTTATTTTTAGAGAAGGGGGAGAGAGAGAGCAAGAGAGCACAGGGAGGGGCAGAAGGAGAGGGAGAGAGAATCTCAAGCAGACTCCCTGTTGAGTGTGAAGCCTGATGCGGGGCTGAAGCGGGGCTCGAGCTCACAACTCTGAGATCATGACCTGAGTTGGACACTTAACCGACTGAGCCACCCAGCCTCCCCTCAAATCTTGTTTTTTAAAGTTTGAAGTGTCCTTTAGCCCAAGATCTAGTCTATATGATGATACCCTCTGTTGCCACTTCACAGCTCTCTTGAATGGCAGCCATGGAAAATGGACCCTAGGCCCATAGAATATTCCAGCCCTTGTTATTAGCTCCATCTGCCTCTTCATGTTTTCCATGGCTCAGGCACAAACTGCCTCCAGTGGGAGTGTTCTAGTAGGTGTCTAGTATGAATAGAGTTTTCAAAATCATTCTCCAATCTCATGACACTGTGAGGAAAATCATTTTTTTCCCAGAATAAACACAACAAAACAGAATGTTGTGCCTGTGGATTCATCTTCTTTCGAGACAGTAATTTCATAAAGGTGAGGACTTCTTGGTCACTTTGACTCCTTCCACCCTTGCTCTGTTAGATCCCCTGCATACAGTCAGTCCTCAATAAATGTGAGGAGGACATGAATGCATTTCCACACTGCATGAACAATTTGGCCACATTCCATACCACTATATTGTTCCAAAATGCCCAAGCCACAGATATCCTATGAATTTATGAGGATGTCCCAATTCTCTTGGCTCAAACTTCCCCCAAAACCCAGGAAAATGGAACCACCAGGCTTCTCTATATTGACTTGTACACATCCCAGACACAAAGTAGCAGAAAAGAGTGTTATTAAAAGAAAGAATAATCTGTGAGCATGTATTTTAAAATGAGAAAACAATGGGGTGCCTGGGTGGCTCAGTCAGTTAAGCGTCTGACTCTTGGTTTTGGCTCAGGTCATGATCTCAGGGTCCTGGGATCGAGCCCCACGTCAGCCTCTGTGCTCAGCATGGAGTCTGCTTGAATTTCTTTCTCCCCCTCCCTGTGATTCTCCCCCCTACACTTGTTCTCTCTCTCTCTCTAAAATAAAAAAAATAAATCTTTTTAAAAAAAGGGAAAATGACAATAGCTTAAAGCATGGGAATATTTCACAGTCTTCCCAAAGCTCAAATGTAACTAGCCCCCAGTGCCATTTATTCTTTACACTACAATTGAGGGCACTCTTGGGGGAGTTTTATGGTGGTCTCTATCCCCACCGTGAGCCCACACAGCTCCAGGCTCAGATACCACATCAGTGACTCTCCCCTATCAGTTTCATTCACTCATTCATTGACTTGTCCATTCAGCAAATGTTTATTTCAGCCTGTTCGCTGGCTGACATGTGGGAGCAGGCAGCATAGTGGATTTGTGTTAGAACAAGAGGAAAAGGTGCGAATTCTGTTAAACACAGATGATGTGTGTACCGTGTATTGCGGAGTCTGGGAAGGACAGAATTGAAGTCTGGTGTAAGTCTCATTCCCCAGCCAGCTCCTTTGGGGCTGCTGCAAAGACAAGCCTGAAGGTGTGGCCCCATGTCCCGTGTTGAGAGGCTGGCAATGGGTGATACCAACTCAAGCCAGGGTCAGAGACAGTTCAAGAGCAGTGAGTGCAGGGGCGGAGGTCGGGGGGAGGGCAGGAGTAAAAGCACCAATGGCCCAAGCTAGGACAAGTCCTCGGACCCAGGTGAAGTCCCACTGGGGACTCCGTATGGCTGGGGTGTCCCACATCTCTTGCAAACCTCTCTACTGATACTTCTGTCTCTGTGGGTGAGGGGTTTCTTGAGATTGACAGAGCAGGAACTCAAAAAGAATCTGTTGAAAAGAAATGTAACCGAATTGAGATGTGGCTGACAAATACCACATGGAACCAAAATGCAAAGGAAGCATTTGACTTTGGGAAAAATAGAGAGAAAAAAACCACATAAAGAAGATAATGGGCATTAGAATACAGAGAGTAACAGAAATCACAAAAGACTCTGTGCCCACATCCTCTGAACACATCGTGAAGAATCTAAACCCTTTTAGTGGGGGACACAAAAGGTTTCATAGGGAATAATAGATGCTTTACTCACAGAATGATGTTGGAGTTCAATAGCACCTTCAGTTCACTCCACGGTTTGATGTCAAGGGTCTCTCTTCCTCCCCACCGAGGCCCTGGGAGGGACCCAAGGAAGGTGTTATTCTGAGCTAACCCGTGAGAAGCCAAACGCAAGCTTCTCAAATGCTGGCCCACAGATCACTCACATCAGACTCACATGAGGAGCGTTGGGTTCCTGATCTTTGTCAGAATCTCTCAGGAATTCACATTTTCAACAACCTCGCCAGGTGATTTGTAAGTGCACTCAAGGTTGAGAAGCTGTGGCTCCAGAGGTTTAGGAACTTCACACACGTGCACACACACACACACACACACATGGCCAAGACCAGAGCCCAGCTCCCTGGTCCCACGGCTTTCCTTCTCAGCCCTCTGTCTCTCATGAAATCCTGGTGCCCTTTGCCATCCATTCCACACTGGAGTTTCTGAGTTGCTTATCAACACTCAAATCTATCTTTTTTCTTTAGAGAGCAGGGTTCAGATGATTTTTTTGGAAGGCATATGAGTAAAAGATGAATGTCTCTCTCTTTTTTTAAATTTATTTTTGTTATAGAGAGAGTGAGTGGGGAGGGGCAGAGGGAGAAGAAGAGAGAGAATCCTCAAGCAGAGTCCCTGCTGAGTGTGGAACCTGATGCAGGGGACTTGATCTCACCACCCTGAGATCATGACCTGAGCCAGAATGAAGAATCAGACACTTAGCCGATTGAGCCACCCAGGCACCCCAAGGTGAGTGTCTCTTAAAAGCAACTCACTATTCATTCAGAACAGCCCTGCAGTCTTTATCATTTGGTGTCTTAGAGCCTGACCTTCCATCCATCTTTTACCCCAAATTGAAAGGGCCTGGTGGGACACAAAAGTTAAGCTATACATTTGTAGTGAAACTCTTGTTTTACTTATGAAACCTGCACATTCTATGTTGGGATGAGGGTCCTTCTCCCTCTTTATATGGAGGGGGTGACTTCGTGCAAGCCTCAACACCTACTTTGTCCTGACAGGGGATGTGGGAAGGCACAGTCCAGCCTTCTCTCCTCCTCCCCTTGATGGCTGGCTCCTTGGTGGGAGAGCACATTCCACAGGGTTCCTTGTGCTGCAGGTTTCAGCAGGGTCTGCCAAGGAGATGGATGGGGTGGGTCAGACATAAGGAAGCCCACTCTTCCATAGGCATAAGCCACATTCTCCAGTAATGGCTTTGAATGTAATAAAGGTAACGTTCTGATGTCCCGTCCTCCTGACTCTGTTTGAAATGCATTGCCCATATTTAGTTGAATTTATGATTCTTTCCACTAAAAATTTTCCAGAGCTAAGAGGAAACAGAAGCTCGCCTCACTATTTGCAAGAACCCCCAAAACGTATCTGCTTTAATGGATATACTTAAACAAGGAATTTAGCTGGGCAAGACTTACTCTTGGACATTATGTGCTGTTACCGAGGCAACCGGATTGTGGCAGCCCCGAGCCTCCCTCCTGTGTGCAGAACACACAACAATAGCCCTTATAAAAAACAAAACAAAACAGTAAGTCCAAGAATTCGGGCCAAGATGACAACCACAGTTCGGAGGACTTTTGGAAAGCACTGTATCTGTGGTGGTCTGAGAATTGTCTTCATTGCCTCTCTTCCCCGTTTTGTTACTGTCCGTGACTTCTTTTACTGGAAATCAACCTAAAAAGTGATGTGGTCTCCCAGTTTTGCTAACAAACTCAGGACATTTGAGTATTGATAAGATCATAGTACATGAAGAATGGCTAAGTCAATCACGCCCTCATAACTGAAGCAAGTACTGTATCCTAATTTTCGAAGCATCGGACATCCTTATGTTGCTTTCCTGACTCTGGGGCTTTTGTCACTTTGGGCCTGAAGTCCCACTGGGAGGTCAGAGACTTCAAAAATCAGCCAGGTGTGAGTTACCCGATTCTCAAAGACTTCCTGGCCCCCTCTTCAGTCTCAAAACTCCTAGAGGGTCCCGGCTGTCCAAATGTTCAGGAAAGTCCTCCATTTAAACACACATCTGAGTTTAGATGACATATGGCAGAATGTGGAAGACGCACATACAGTAGTTAGAGAATTACAGTAGTACATAAAGAATTAATAATAATAGAGGGGGACTGAGAATGATCAATAAACACTAAGAGTCAAAGGGAAATTATGACAATAAATATTTGGGGGGATTTGGGATTGGGGGGAAGATCCTGTAAAGCTGGAGGGTTCAGAGAAAGATTTTAAGAACGGGCCTTGCAGAGTGGATAAAATGAAGATTTACCTATAGAAAAAGGAAGGCAGTCCTAAGCAGGGGCATGATCATACAATTCCTGACTAACTGGTTTCACCTGTATCCCTAGGGGAGCTTGAAACTGTGAGCAGATGAGGTATTAAGCCCCAGTTTGGGATCTCGGGTCTCAGTGGCCCCCATCTGGGGCCCGTGGTTTTCTTTCTCACGGCAGCATGTCCTGATCAGGGCCAACTTCCGCACTTCTGGGAGGAGAAGTCGTGTCCGACGTGGCCCAAAGGACAACACTAATGTTACCACTTCCTACCCGGAAGGCCTGAATTGAGTGAATGAACCCCTTTGAGCCTCAGTGTTCTCCTCTGTAAAATGGGACAATAATTTAGAGTTGCAGACTGTGGGAGTCAGGGAGGTCCTGGAGCCAGTCCCCTGGGACCATTCCAGTAACTTCTGCCCAGCCAGCATTTTGTGGTGTACTTTGTACGACTGTCTCCCCCACATAACCAACTCTTCCCTGTCTTTGAAACCTCAGCGTCCGACACCTAGGAAGGGCTCAGGTAAATGTTCGCTGAGTAAATAAATGAATATGAGAAGAGAGAGAGAAAGGAGTAAGTGAAGTATAATACAACCTTCACCAGGATCTGTGATGTACTTTGTTGTGTTGTTGATGGGTTTCTCAAATCCTATTCATGTGTTGAACTGCTGGTGCCAAAATCCTGAGTGTTTAGAAATTACTTTTAAGAGGTGGAAATCCAACCTGTGGATTTTATTTCCTGACCTAGAGAAGGAGGTGCCTTCTGAGGGCTCTGTTAGTTAGAGGGTGGATGACTGTCTCCCCGGCACAGAGAGCTGGGGTGGTTCTGAAACGAGAAGCTGTTCCCAAACTGGGGAATGGGTGGGAAATAGAGGGAGAGGGTGATTGAGGTCTGAGCCCATTCTGAGCAAGCTCCTGGGTGTCAGTGTTGGGCCCAGGGGATAGCCCTGCATGGGAATCAGGACTGCTGTGGGGAAGCCATGGCCAAGCTCTTAGAAATACTTGGACTAGAAGTCTCTGCTCATCCTAGCACAGGCCCACCCTTAGGCCAACTGCTGCTGTTAAGCCAGGGTCACCCTCACAGCGGTGCTGGGGACCCTGAATTGTGTGAGTCGGAGCAGACACCCCCTTCCCTGGGTCCAGGACTCACTTGGAGGACTGCCTTTTATTTCTCTTAAAAGTGCCTTTTCAAGTTCTGCATAGAGAGTTTGCTGGGGAAACGAAGCATGGATGAAAAAAAAAAATGTTAACTCAAAAGTGAGGATAAGCCACCGTGGAATTTACCACACTACCTTTGGCTAATAAATAAAAATAAAATTCTTCCCGAGTGAAATAAGAGGCCACAGGAGCACCTAGAACATCACGACCTTGCTAAAAGAGATGACGCTATCCGCAGATGCTCCAGCAAAGCGCTTCCTGCTTTGACATCTCCATAAACCACAAGATTATCTGCAAAGCTGATCCGAGGGGAATCGGTGTTCCCATTATTAACACCTCAAACAACAATGTCAAATAGGAGCTGGGGAGTTCATAATCGCTAAACCGTATCACCTAAGAAGGCAGCGATTAAAAAAAAATCTCAGCATGGTAGAACCTTAGCAAAAAATCTAGTCCAACCTCCCTATTTTCAGACAGAGTAGAGGTGTGGAAAGGCCCCCTGGTCTTGACTGGCAGAATGGGGATTAGCATTCCTAATTTGGGCTTCTTTCTGCTATACTGATGCTTCCCTGAATAAATTGGATAGCAAAATATCTATTTCGTGATTTCTAGATATATATCTAGACATTCCCATAAACCTGTGGCTTTTTAAGTTTTGCTTACAAGTTGCACCTAATAAATTTTGCTGAAATGAGATCATTTATAGGAACAGAGTCTTTCCTGAAAGGGATTAACCCTGACACAAAACTTGTGTTTGGGGGGAGTTCATCTGGAGCATTTAATCAAGAATGGAAAACTTGGGGCACCTGGGTGACTTAGCTGGTTAAGTATCCAACTCTTGATTGAAGTGCAGGTCTTGACCTCAGGGTCATGAGTATAAGCCCCACATTGGGCTCCACGCTGGATGCGGAGCCTACTTAAAAAAAAATTCCTGAGAAGTAATTGAGACCAAGAAGCATCATCAAGGGGTTTAAAGACAAACGTCCACTGGAGACTGTGCATGGCCTTGCTTCGGAGGCGGCAGGAAGTGGGCTGAGCGGTCTGCAGCTACACTGAGCAAGGGGACTGAGCAGCTCCAGCAAATTGGCTCCAAAGTGTGTGGGGAGTGGAGGCCAAGCGGGGCTGCAGGGTGGCAGCTCATCTATGACAGAGGACGCAGGTGATGTCTGCGGAGTCACAGGCTTGGTGTCCCGCTCCCCATGCTGAGATTGCTCAGGCGTTCAGCTAGCACTGATTGCATTGGATTGAAAGACAGATGCCATGAAGCCGAACCCAGTCGTGGAGGCACGAAGGGCAGCCTGGGGCGATAGGGAAGAGCTGAGCAGAGAGCTGCAGACTCTGAAGGAAAACGAGAGAAAATGAGAGTCCTGTGTGACTGGCAGTGCTGGGTTTTCCAGAAGGCAGATAGGGCTCTCAGTTGGGGCATTGGCAGGATGAAGGGCACAAGAATGATCATCCACCAAAGTCCTGATATGGCAATAAAAATACAGAAAGACGCTACTTTGGTTTCAAGAAACGTGAACCGTAAACATGCACCCCAATGTTCATAGCAGCAATGTCCACAATAGCCAAACTGTGGAAGGAGCCGAGATGCCCTTCAACAGATGAATGGATAAAGATGTGATCCAAATATACAATGGAATATTACTCAGCCATCAGTAAGGATGAATACCCATCCATCAACATGGATGGAACTGGAGGGGATGATGCTAAGTGAAATAAGTCAAGCAGAGAAAGTCAATTATCATATGGTTTCACTTATTTGTGGAACATAAGGAATAACATGGAGGACATTAGGAGAAGGAAGGGACAAATGAAGGGGGGGAAATCAGAGGGGGAGATGAACCATGAGAGATTATGGACTCCGAGAAACAAACTGAGGGTTTTAGAGGGGAGGGGGGTGGGCAGGATGGGTTAGGCCGGTGATGGGTATTAAGGAGCATGGAGCACTGGGTGTTATACGCAAACAGTGAATCATGGAACCCTACACAAAACCTAATGATGTACTGTATGGTGACTAACATAACATAATAAAAGAAAAGAAAAGAAAAAGAAAAAGAAAAAGAAACGTGCACCTTGTATCTTGTGTGTTGAGTTCTTTGTCCACTTAGGCAGTTCTGCAATGTTTTCAGTGCTTCGGGCTTTGAACACCTCAGGGCCTGGGACTGAGGCTCCGTGAGTGCTCCCCGAAGACAAGGAAGCCAAACCACATTAGGCTTTGGAGGGACTCAGGAGAGAATGCCCCTCCTGAGCTGTGGTCAACTGCGGAGACGCTCCAGTTTATGTCAGAACTCCCCCTCCCCACCTTTTCACACCACCACCCCCTTCTCCAGCGTCATTGCTCAGAAGGAAGGATTTGCCCCAAGAGACCTTATTCTGTGTGGACCACGGGTGTTCGGAGCAAATGACCTTTTTCTACTTAATTAAATCATGGCGCATCTTTTCTTATCTCGTGTTCTGCTGATTTAATTCCCCTTCCTACAGATTGTTCCCAAATCCCATCCCTCGTCTGACCATTCACTCTTGATCCAAACCCTCTCATCTGAAGGTGTGCCAATCAATTACACTTACGTCTCCCTGTTACTTCACATCATTGCCTCTCAAAGTGCACACGCCACCGTCCCCATCAGACTAGCCCTGCCGACTACTCTATTTCCAGTATCGGCACCCCCAGCTCCTCGTCATCTGGGTTTACAAGCATAGATCATTTTTTATCCTATCTTCTCTCAGTTTAGGGTTTGTGCCCTGTCAATCTTTCTTTCCATTGTCCTTTCATATCTGTACTCTCCTTTCTAGAAACAAAATCGCCTGGAGAATTCAGGCCGGTGCATTCAGAATTAGTTCACTTTCGGCAATTAACAGTTTCAGTCAGTAAATGTTTGCTCAGAGAAAGGACGCAAGAAAGAATCCAGAGTTTGCAAGCCTTCATGAGACGTGAGTCATAGGAAGGTGGGAGCAACGTCTGAATTATCCCCGGCGCCCAGCTAAGTAATGGCACAGCTGACTGAATGCTAGTTAGAAGGAAGATACAAACAGATGGTTCCTTGGTCTTTCTTCCAATCTCTGTGCCTGTTAATCCAGCCTATTAAACTTCCATAAATAATTTATATTATTAGGTTTCTCCTTTCTTCAAAAATTTCAGGTTCCTATTAAAAACTTCCTTTGTGTGTCATTCAAGAACTTATGCATGTGGCTTCAAGCAGAGAAGAGAGAGGAGTGTACATGTGTGTCTGTATGTGTGTTTGCATTTGTGTGTGTTTGTGTATGTTATGTGTAGTGTTTGTATGTGTTTCTGTGCCTGTGTGCATTGGTGTGTACGTTTGTGTGTTTGCATTGTGCATATGTGTGTGTACATTTGCATGTGTGTGTTTGTTTACATGTGTGTATTTCTGTGTCTGTGTTTGCACTTGTATGTGTGTATGTGTTTGTGTGTATGTTTCTGTAGTTGGGGGATAGAAAAGGGGTGAGACTAGAATTGATGAGGAGGGTGGAGGGAAGAGAGCAAATTATCCACCAATCCCACACATGTCTCTCCCTGGAATGCAGGTCATTGAGGTTCTGAACCTTGAGGACGAGGACTCAATTGACCAACAAGCATTTCCTCTGTTTATTTCCAGGGCAAGTCCTCTCTTGAGCAACCTCCTCTGATGGGATTTTTACTCAATATTTACTTTTGGTGGCGATCTGCCTTCAGTGATTGCGAGGCTTTCCAAGGTGAGCGGGTGACTCCCGGCTGGGCCTCTGAGGACATCTCCTGCACGTGCACTGGGTTGAGACAGGCCACACAGGAGGGCGCAGTCCCAGCTGGCCCCTGGAGCCAGCCACCGTGCTTTCTCCCTCCCGAGTTGCGCTCCCCTGAAATAGGCTGGAACCCGCACAGAGGCAGGCGGGGAAGCACCACAGCTGCTGAGCACGTCGATGACCTTGACAGCAGAACCCTGCTGAGCAAGCCCGCATCCAGAGAACTGTTGTCCACGTCTGCACCTGGCAGACTCACTCATGCCGGGAGCTCAGGTGGCATCCGGGAGCAGAGGACTCGGCCAGGGGTGGCTTCAGCGGCTGGACACAGAAAGAGAGGTGGAGGAGGGGCCAAGACAGGATTTCTGGCCTCTGATCCTATTTATGAGTTCAATGGCCAAAGGGGAGGGGATGGCGGGATGGTGTTTTTTTCAGGATGGGTTCATTAGCTATTGCAGTCATTTGTAAGACAGCAGAAACAGTCCTTACAGTCCACAATCGATTCTTCACGATTTTCTTTTCATATATCAGAAAGCCAGTCTTTTCTCTCTGTAAACACACCTGGAGCAACAAAGGTAGCGATGTTGGCTTTTTCAGTTAGTGAGATTAATTATTTGGAGGCCATTTGAGTTTTGAAACCATCCGGCCAATATTGCAGAGACAGAAACCTCCAGCAGATGGCAGCACGAAGACAGTAGCGCCACATAGTCCCCGACTCGCAAGTATTCACCTTGTGAGCAGGCGCACTCTTCTCATTGGAACCTGTGTTATGACTGGCTACCACCAAGTGTAGTATAGTCATAACAGGATGAGTCATTCATTTAATATTATTGAGTCATAAAATAAGAGAAATAGGAAAGGCTATTTTGCCGGCAAGTTCTAAAGCAAGGGCTATGTGTTTCTATCCCAATTTCCAGAAAATAAACATTGCAAATACTGTTGAAATTCATTGCTTCAACAAGGAATAATACCTGTTGCTTGGAAATTTGCTTTTGCTACAAGATCTGGAAAACTGAAATTCTGGATTTCTCCTATCTAATATAGACTTTTGGTAAAAGGGAGTCTCAGGATTTTGGCTGTCTCTGAAAGGCTCCTGGTCTTTTTCCTAGACAACAGAAGACTGAACTTAGCTGTTTTAGTGACAGTTTAAGAGTTAATTGTATTCTTAGAAAGACATCATTCAGTGGCACTGCATATGTTCTTTTGGTCAAAACAAGTAGGCTGAAGTATAAACTTCATTATTATTCAAAAAGAAATGCAGAGTTTCTTAAATATGTCTATGAATCTATGTAGTTTGTAAGTGTATATATTTATAGTTTAGCATCTTTTTCTTATTTAAGAGATATATATCTGCCATGAATCTCTGATATATAGATATAGACCATAATTCACACTGTAGGAAAATGCTTTTAAGTCTAATTTCATGTTATAGTAAGACTGTAGACGGCTGCTACCGTTGGAGGTCTGTACTTGAGCCAAGTGGTATTTTTAAAAGCAAGCCAGTCTCTATCTAGCTGCTTGTAGCTGGCAAATCCTGGAGCCAACTGCAAAGCACGGAGCACCTTACCTTAGCAGACTGTCCTGAATGATGGAAATTGCATTTGGGATAAATGCCAGCTCATCTGGATGTACCTGAAATTCCTTAGATGGCCATGGTGGAGAGAGTTAGTTGTTCTCTGAAAATGGAAGATGCTGACTCTTGCTGTCTATAATCCTCTGTGTGTCCTGTGCTATTTGGTTATCATACATCTAAGAAAAATCATTCTTACATTTGCTTCGATTCCATTGCTGAGGACCCAAGTCCCCAGTCCCACCAGCGAAACTTCCAGACGTGTGCTAGAAATGGCACCCATGGCAGAAGGGTTGACAAAGGGTCTAGAAGCTTTGACAAAAGTCACATTCAATCTTTGTCTCAGTCTCCTTGTCTGTAAAATAAGGGCTGGGGATGGCACGGCTTCTAAGGGCTCTTTCAACTTTAACATTTCAGTATTTCTTCTTCTGGAGGTACTAGGAGAGGGTTACGGATTGACTTATTTCTGTGCAACTCTGCCAGAAGTAAGAGAGAACATTCTCTTGGTGTCAGCACCTTCAGATAAGCTGGCTCAAAGGACAGTATCGAAGAAACAGGCCTTGCGTGATTTCCCAAAATCGCAGTCCTTATTTTTAACATACAGCTTTTAGTACTAGCTCCCTAAGTCTCCGATCCTTACAAAGGTAAATATTGTGCTTTCTGGAACTACATTCAGAAAAGCAATTCTCTATATCTGTGTGTATTGCCTCCTGGCAGGAAGCAAATGACAGCTCACTCCTGTGTAATTGATCTGCGGCATCTTAGTTTCAAGGCTTAGCCAAAGTAGTTACTAATAGATTTTAGATGACAGATATGGAATTTTCATCTCTCATCCTTCAGTGGGAAAATCAGAAGGACAGAACTGTGATGGTAGGTTTTGATGCCTTCATGGTAATTTTGGGAAAGCCTAAAACAATGTTAAGAAAAAAATATTGGAATATGTATATATCAGTGTCGTTTCAGTCGTCTTTTTAATGAACACAAATTTATTTATCTGGCAGGTGAGCTCAATTATTTGCATTATTGTCAAATCTCAAACTGGGGACCATGTATAAAAGCACCAGAACAATGCATGGAACAGTCACTCAACAAATGTTAATGCCATTTTGTACAGAGTGTACTTGAAGGGTGATTATTTGTAATCATCTCAGGGATATCTAGATTATTTATATGACAGCAGCTCACGTTAGGAGACTGAAGATAAACAGATTATCTTAAATAAATGTTGGCTAGTTTCACACAGTATTTTCTTAGACCTTAGTCTAAGACCTAAGTCTGATAAGGCCTGAGAACCTTTTTTTTTTTTTAAAGATTTTATTTATTTGAGAGAGAGACAGACAGAGATCGCGACAGACACAGTGAGAGAGACCACAAGTGGGGAGAAGAAGCAGGGTCCCCACTGAACAGGGAGCCCGACTTGGGGCTCGATCCCAGGACCCTAGATCATGACCTGAGTGAAGGCAGATGCTTAACCCCAGGCCTGAGAACTTTGAAGATGAATTATCCTGAAATATCCAAGATATATGTGCCCATGCAGCCCATTTTATCCCCTCTGGTCTGCATTCCTTTAATTTCAGCTACAAACGCTCAAAGACCAGTGTCTCCAGGAGGTTTGGGTCTTGAAGGTTTCCTTGTAAACTCTAGAAGCCGTGGGAAACATTGCATTAGGTACCAAGTGTTCACTAGATTTTCTAAAGTTGAGAAATCTCGAGAAGAAATAAAATGTACTAGTACCAAGTGTTCACTAGATTTTCTAAAGTTGAGAAATCTCGAGAAGAAATAAAATGTACTACTGCAAGAAATGGACCTGCCTATCCCAGTAGTTAAGGATACTTGCTCATAGTTGTTATATTTTCACAGGATCTGCACCATAAGAGCCTATCTCTTCATTGATAGCTGACACTCCTCTTGGTGATTACTAAATAGCAGGGCCTCAGCGTTTATGAGGTGGCTGAAGAGACAGCAGAGATACTCTATTCATTCTCAAGGTGCTTCAGGATGCAAATGATAGGAGCGAATACTGGGCACAAAGATTCTAGGGACTTGGGTGCTCATCAATTATGACCAAAGAAAATTTTGTTTGCGAGATTGCTCTGACAAAGAACATGTCAGGGTAACACAAGTCATAGCCCACGCTATCTTCTATCACCATAGTTACTGATTTACGGAGTCATCTTAACTCTCTGAAGTATCAATATGGAAAGACTTTATGTTTCCATTAAGAGCCATTAGCTGTGCTCTGTTGAACACCCCCATCCCTTGCTCTCTGGCCAAGCCTTGCTTAATTAGTCCAATTATATAAACCTTTAGTATTTCCAGTTATTAGCACAGTCTCATTCTAAAGGTAACCAGTCTTGTTTATTTTCTTTAAAACCACATTTTTTTTTATTGAAGTAAGCTTTATGCTGTAACATGCATTGTATCTTACATGCAAGATTCAGTGACTTTCAACAAAGGTATACACCTGTGTAGGATGCAAAACGAATACACAAAAATCAATTGTATTTTGTACACTAACAGTTAAAAATCTGCAAATAAAATTTAGAAAATGATTCCAGGGGTGCCTGGGTGGCTCAGTAGGTTTAGCATCTGTCTTTGGCTTGGGTCATGATCCCGGGGTCCTGGGATTGAGCTCTGAATCGGGCTCCTTGCTCAGTGGGGAGCTGCCTTCTCCCTCTCCCTCTGCCTGCCACGCCCCCTCTTGTGCTCTCTTTCTCTGTCAAATAAATAAATAAAATCTTAAAAAAAAAGAAAACGATTCTATTACAGTTGCATAAGAAAAAGATAAAATATTTAAGAATCAATTTACAAAATAGTGTAAGACTGGTACCCTCAAAATGATACATTGTTGAAAAAATTTGAAGAAGATTAAGTAAGAGAAGACATCCCATGTTAATAGATTGAATGGCTTGTTAAAATGGCAATATATGGGGCGCCTGGGTGGCTCAGTCGTTAAGCGTCTGCCTTCGGCTCGGGTCGTGGTCCTGGGGTCCTGGGATCGAGCCCCGCATCAAGCTCCCCACTGGGCGGGAGGCCTGCTTCTCCCTCTCCCTCTCCCCCTGCTTGTGTTCCCTCTCTGGCTGTGTCTCTCTCTGTCAAATAAATAAATAAAAAATCTTAAAAAAATAAAATATACAATTTAAAAATAAATAAATAAAATGGCAATATACTACAAATAGATCCACAGATTTAGCATGACTCCTATCAAAATCCCAGTTACCTTTTTTTTTTTTGCAGAAATTGACAAGCTGGTCCTAAAATTCATATGGAAATGCAAGGAACCCAGCATAGCCCAAACAATCTTGAAAAATAATAAAACTGGAGAACCCACACCTGCCAATTTCAAAACTTACTTTAAAGTTCCAGTAATCAAGACAGTATGAGACTGGCATAAGATAGCCATAAGGTCAACAGAATTAAATTCAGCCCAGCGATAAACGCTTACACTTTTGGTCAATTAATTCTTGACAAGGGTGCCAAGACTATTTAATGGGGAAAGAACAGTCTTTTCAACAAATGGTGTTAGGACAACTGAACATTAAAATAAAATGAAGTTTGACTTCTACTCACACCACATACAAACATAACTCAAAATATATCATAGACTTAACTGTAAGAAAAAAAATGCAGGAGTAATCTTCATTAACTTGAATTAGGTTTCTTAGATATGACACCAGAAGCACAAGCAACAACAACAACAAAAATAGAAAACCTGAACTTCATCAAAATCAAAAACTTCTGTACTTCAAAGAACACCACCGAAAAAGAAGGGAAAAAAGATAACCCATAGAATGGGAGAAAAAAATACACAAATCATGTCTTAAAAGGGACTTGTTATATAAAAAAACACAAGTTAAAATGAAGATTCAAATAGACATTTCTCCAAAGAAGATATGCAAATGACCAATACTGAAAAGATGCTCAATATCATCAGTTATTAAAGAAATGCAAATCAAAATCATAATGGTGTGTGCAGCAAAGGATTCTATCAAGAAAATGAAAAGGCAACCTATGGAATGGGAGAAAATATTTGCCAATTATGTATCTGACAAACGGTTAATATTTAAAATATATAAAGAGCAAATACAACTCAAGAGCAAACAAGCGAACACATTAAAAAATGGGCAGAGAATCTGAATAGACATTTTCCCAAAGAAGACATATGTGTGGCCAACAGATACATAGAAAGATGCTCAACACCACTCGTCATCAGGGAAATGCAAATCAAAACCACAAGGAGATATCCCCTCATACCTGTTAGAATGGCTAGTATCAAACAGACAAGGAATAACAAGTGTTGGTGAGGATGTGCAGCAAAGGGAAACTTTGTCTCGTACACCGTTGTTAGGAATGTAGACTGGTGCAGCCACTGTGAAGAACAGTATGGAGGTTCCTCAAAAAGTTAAACCTAGAGCTACCCTATGATCCAGCAATTGCACTACTGGGAATTTATCCAAAGGAAACAAAAACACTGACTCGAAAAAATATCTGCACCCTCAGGAGGCACTGCCGCATCATTTACAATTGCCGAGACCTGGCAACAACCTGAGTGTCCATCAGTAGGCGAATGGATAAAGAAAATGTGGAACATATATACAGTGGGAAATTATTCAGCCATAAAGAAGAAAAAAGACTGCCGTTTGTGACAACATGGATGGACCTGAGGACATTATGCTAAGTGAAATAAGTCAGAGAGAGAAAGACAAATACTGTATGATCTCTCTTATATGTGAATAATCAATCAATCAATCAATCAAACCAAGCTCATAGATACAGAGAACTGATTGGTGGTTACCCGAGGCAGGGATTGGAGGTAAGAGAAATGGGTGAACTGTTTTTGGGTTTGTTTTAGGTTAAGTAAATTGAACTTTAAAATAATTTCTCCCCAAATATTATAGTCATTACTTCCTCCTCTACCTCTATCATGTCTGCTGCATTTGATCATTTCACCTGCTATCATCCTAGCTCAGAAACATACACTGCATGATTGCAATAATCTAACTCAGTGATTCGCAACTCTGGTTCCCCATTAGAATCACCTGGAAGAGCTTTAGAAACATCCTTATGGGGGCTCCTGGGTGGTTCAGTCATTAAGCGTCTGACTTCAGATCAGGTCATGATCCCAGGGTCCTGGGATCAAGCCCCACACCGGGCTCCTTGCTCAGCGGGAAGCCTGCTTCTCCCTCTCCCTCTGCTGCTCCCCCTTCTTGTGTTCCTTCTCTCTCTGTCTCTGTCAAATAAATAAATAAAATCTTAAAAAAAAAAGACTTTGGAGTAAAAGAGCCTTACAAAACCTCTTACACTCATAGTGTCTATTGTTGTTCCTTGAACATAGTAAGTGTTCAACATGCTTATTTAGTAAATAATTTTTATAGATAATTCTAAGTATATCAAAGGCAATTTAAGCCTGGCTGTAGTGCCCTTTGGTGGTGGATAGACTATATATAATATTCTGATTAAAAGGTTTCTTTTGGGGATGCCTGGCTGGCTGGGTCAGTACAGCATGTAACTCTTGATCTTGGGGTTGTGAGTTTGAGGCACACATTGGGTGTGGAGATTACTTAAAAATAAAATCTTAAAAAAAAAAAGGTTATCTTTTTATAGTGTAGCTTTAGAAAGAGATACAAAAATATCACAAAGCATTTAAAAATATTTACAACTCCCTGGGTATAGTTCTAATGTCACTCTTTCCTAAGTATTTTTTTCTAAGTATATACTCTTTCTAAGTATCCTAAAATTCTGCTAAATATATTTGGTCTATCCTCCCCAAATTGAATGTTTTTATAATCCTAACAAAAATGGACCAGCAAAATGAGGTGGAGTTCTTTTGAGGTCTATTTCCTGATTTTTATGTATTCCTTGCCTAGGGCAGCATTGGTATAAAAAAAAAGTGACTGTATTATCACTGGGCTTTTTTTTTTTTTTTTAAGATCTTATTTTTAAGAAATCTCTACACCCAAAGTGGGGCTTGAACTCACAATCTTGAGATCTAGAGTCATATGCTCTTTCAACTGAGCCAGCCAGGTGCCCCAGCATTGGTTTTTAAATTTTAGATTTAAATTGATTCTCACGGGATGCCTGGGTGGCTCAGTTGGTTAAGCGTCTGCCTTTGGCTCAGGTCATGGTCCCAGGGTTCTGGGACCGAGCCCCATGTTGGGCTCCCTGCTCAGCAGGGAGCCTGCTTCTCCCTCTGCCTGTTGCTCCCCTCCTTGTGTTCTCTCTCTCTCTGACAAATAAATAAAAAAAAATTTTTTTAAAATATAATAAATTGGTTCTCACTCGTATCAAGCAATACAACTGAGTTTTAGATATTGACCTTGAATTGAGTGGCCTACTGAATCCACTCATTATTTCTATTTGTTTATGGACTCTTTTAGCTTTTTGATGTATGCAATCATGTCATCTATGAAAATACAGATTTACTTTTTCTTTTCCATCTTTATACTTTAATTTCTTTTTTTAGCCTCATACAGGTTAGGTCTTCCACTACAAAGTTGAATAAAAATGGTGATAATGGATATCCTTTTTTTATTCCCTATTGAAAAGAAAGCATTCAATATTTCATCATTAAGTATGATATCCTAGATTCTTTGTAAATATACTTTGTTCTAGTTTCCTGAGTGTTTGAGAGAGAGAGAGAGAATGAACCGGGGGAGGGACAGAGGAAGAAGCAGACTCCTGACTGAGCAAGGAACCCGATGTGGGACTCGATCCCAGGACCCTGGGATCATGATCTGAGCCGAAGGCAGACTCTTAACTGACTGAGCCACCCAGGTGCCCCTCCTGAGTGTTTTTTATGACTGAGTCTCAAATTTTATGAAATGCTCTTTCAATATATGCAAATATATGGCTTTTCTCTTTTATTTCTGTTATTATGATGAACTACACTGATTTTCAAATGTTAAACAAACTTTTCATTTCTGGAATAAGGCCCAATAATCCTTCATTTTGACAACATTCCTAGAAAAAGGAGGTTTCTATATAAATGAAGTTTATTATCACCTTAAGAACAAAACTCTTCTTTAATACTTTTTTTGAAGGAGGTGGAAATATTTTAAAATTGTTTTGCTGGCTTTTATACCCTTTAATCATAACATACTGAACACAATTACATTTTTTTCCTACCGACTGAGAGTTATCATTGTCATTGACACTTATTCCACAAATATTTACTAGATGCCTTTTATTCTTTGTTCTGGTTAATGAATTAATGACCATTAGGGGTGCCTGGGTGGCTCAGTTGGTTAAGCATCTGCCTTCAGCTCAGTCTTGATCTCCAGGTCCTGGGACCAAGCCCCACCTCAGCCTCCCTGCTCAGCAAGGAGTCTGCTTCTCCCTCTCCCTCACCCCTCCGCTCTCCCTCTGCCCCTCCCCCCTCCTCCCTGTTGGTGCTCTTTCTCAAATAAATAAGTAAAATCTTAAAAAAAAAATGTGCAGTGATATATAAAGGTTATGAAGTGTAGTCAATATCTACATGACACACTAGGTTTGGTTTTTATTGTTGCTGCTGATGTTATTTCTGTTGAGTATTTATCCTGCTTTTTGCCTGTTTCTTGCTATTTGACTGCCAAGTATTTCTTGCTGCTTCTAATGTACTTGTTTCTGGCATTCTGTCCCCACCTCTTAATTTGTTTTTTTAATAAGAAAGAAATAGCTAACCAACCTTGTTAGACCTATATGCAAAGTAAGAGTAACTTGGTTCTGAGTGTGGGTATACCCACTGTTCTGGAAGAAACAAATTCATGGTCTTTGTACTTTTTCTGACTGCCTGAGACCTTGTTTGCTTATTCATACATTCTGTTAGTCCATTCTATATTAAATAATTGAGATCACTGAATAAGCGACTGTTATGATATTTGAGTATATCACAGACCAAGCAGCATGGACTCAATTCAAGTTTGAATAACTGAAAGCAACAATATTCAAGTCAAATGCCAGTAATATACATATTTTATAGAAATTATAAAAATTTTGTATAAGATATAAAATCAACATTTTGTATATAACATAACTTTTAAAATAGTTTATAAATTCAATTAACAAGTTCTACTTACTTATAATAACAACCTACATCAGTTAGAAAGATTTTTTAAAAATACAACTCCCCAAGAATAAATTATATGCCCTTGTCACCAAACTTAACCATCACCTAGTGCTGCTTTCTTTATATGTTTGTTTTCCTTTATACTTTGCTTTACCTACAGCTCTTGGTAGGTCTCCAACCTAATCATTCAAGCATTTATTAGACACTATGTCTAGTTTTTGTTTTAGTCACCAGGAACACCAAGTTGAAAACACGCCTCCAATTGTCCACAGTCTAATGTGACGGTGCACATCTGAGGGGATTCCGTGTGCTCCCTCCTGCCCTTGGGACATTTGGCAATGTCTGGAGATGTGCTTGGTTTCGGTTGTCACAAGTTTGGGAGGCGTGGGCCATGCCCGCTCATGATCTACTGGCATCTAGTGGGTAGAGGCTGGGACTGCTGCTAAGCCTCCCATCGTGTAAAGGACAGGCCCCCACAAAGATATCCAGGCCCAAATGTCAGTAGTGCTGAGGCTGAGAAATCCTGCCCTAAAGTGACAACCATCATGCAAACAAATAGGTATAAAACAAAGGGATATAAGTGGTAAACCAATGAAGGGCTGTTTTTGAAGATACCTTTTTTCATTTACAGGTACATTAAAACTTTGTTCATCATAGAAAATTTTAAACATACACAAAATAGAGAGAAGAGAATAATATACCCCATGTATCATCTCCAACCATTGTCAACACTCTGTCAATCTTGTCTCAGATATACCTGGCCCCTCTTACTCTGACAGATTATTCTAAATCAAACCCAGACATCATATATTTGCATTTGTAGCTACTTCAGTATGTACCTCTAAAAGATAAAGGGTTCTTTTTAAAACTATAACTCTTTATTTTTAATCACAGCAAAAAAAAAAAAAAAAAAGGTCCTTAATACATAGATGCATTCTTCACACGAAAGAGACACTACTCTACAGGTTTTGTTTTGTTTTTTTTTTGTCCAAAGTTATTGATAGATATCCATATTTCCGGTATCTTTCAGTCTTGAGGTGAACAGGAGGAGAGTTGAAATCTTTCTTTTTTGTGTACCTTATCAATCTGCACAATCCATCATTCCATGTTGGTGAATGTTACTAGAGCAATGATCTAACCTGCAAAGTTTGCCCATTCTTTTTTACATTGGCATGATCCATAGATCTGATGAAAATTCTGCTGCATATCCAAATTGTCTGGTTAAGACAAGATTAACAACTAACCGTGTCCTTATTCCAAGTTCATTATTCATGCATCAGAACAGGATGTAATTTCTCAAAGTGCTTGGCTGTCTTCACTAGGAATAAATTAGTCCTCACATAGAATTTCACTTGGCTCTTGCACTGGGGGGTGGGAGGGGTGGGGTGACATTTGTATTTGGTGAAAGACGCCAACAAGGGAAAATCCACAATGGAACTCATGAAAATGAGTCAGGAGAGGCCGAAGACATTAAAATGTCTCCCGATTCCCTTTTTGTGGAGTGTGTCTGGGGAATCTGAGTGTAGCAGAGAGCTCTGAGTGCGTCCCAAAGGTATGGCACCCATGGCTCTGGAGTGAGGGGTCTTGGGTTTGAGATCTTTTTTCCTTGCTCAAGTAACTACCACTCTCACGTCCATTTCCTTACCTCTAAAATATACAAAGAAACATTACCTGGGGATGAAACGAAATGAGAGAATTAGCACAGCATGCTTACTATAATCTCTGATGAAATAAAGGCTTAATAAACAAAGTAGCCATTATCATCTGCTGGAAGAAGGTCTTCGTGTTCCTTCTAGAAAATGGATGCCGGAAGTAGCCGTCTGGGCCTGCGCCGTCCGACAGGCGCACTAGCCCCACGTGACTGGCGAGCCTTTGAAATGCGGCCAGTCTGAACTGAGATGTGCCATGTCGTTACCACCCGACTTTGAAGACTTAGTTCGATTTTTTTTTTTTTTTAAGGATTTTATTTGAGAGAGAGTGAACGAGAGAACAGAGCAGGGGCAGGGGCAGAGGAAGCAGACTCCCAGCTAAGCAGAGACAGCTGGATGCGGGGCTCAATCCCCGGACTCTGGGATCATGAGCTGAGCCGAACGCAGACGCTTAACCCACTGAGCCTCCCAGGCGTCCCTGAGTTTGATTTTTTAAAAAAGAATGTAAATACCTTGTTAATAGTCTTTATATTGATTACATGTTAAAATAATGATATTTGGATGTTTTGGCGTAAAGAAAACCAACTGTTAAAATTAATTTTACCTCTTGTTATTTTTTTAATGTGGCTACTAGAAAATTTGAAAGGAAACAAGGGGCTTGCATCCTATTTCTGGACCACAGCGCTGTTTTGGGGGCACTTCTGAGTCGGGGTGCTCAGCTCTGGCGCCGCATCACCAGAAGCCTAAATATGTGCTCTTGCGTCACGCAGTGTTCAGGAGCTAGAGAATCCATTTTTTCCGTCTTACTGCCGTGAAGGTTTGGAGAGTGCTGCAGCTGACTTGGGAGATGGACATTGCTCCAAAGGACCAGCAGGAACCGAGGGCAAGGGGGTAGGGAGATTAAGTACTCTAATAAAAGACAAATTCACGAACTCATCAGAGGTTTGCTTTCAGCATACCTGCGATCAGTTTTGGGTCACAAAGCATCATTTTCCAGTCGCACGGCTCATCCAGTGTCTTCCTTTTCTCTGCAGCAGTTCTGAATGCGCTCCTGAAGTGCATAGATGCACACCCCAGCGGAGGAACCGCAGATTTACCTTCCCAGCCAGGACAGCGCCCCCATCCGCCGCGCCCCGGGGGTGCTGCTGCTTGGCGCCTGTGCCCATCCCCAGACACTTGTCCTCAGGAACGCGGAGGGTTCCATGAATGTAACCAAGACGAGACCTGATGCAACATTTTGCAATATTAAAATGTGTGTGTGTGTGTGTGTGTGTGTGTGTGTGTGTGGTCTATACATAAGGTGTGGAGCATTTATCAACTCTTTCCACAAGCACCTACATGGGAATTGAACACTAGACTGAGATGTCTTTATTTTTATAGCTATATTATATATATATAAATATATATATCCTTGATAATAATATTTAATACTTAATGAAATTTGGAAAGAATATGATTTTTAGCTTTACTTAAATAATTTTGAATTTAAAATTTTGATATTAATTAACTGTAAGCTGTATTTTGCCTTTACGTTGGAATAGGTAATTTTAATATATTTTAATAAAACTAACTTTTTGGAAAATGTATATTAAAAACAATTTAATTTTTTCATTTACGTTTTAATATATTGAAAGTTCTCATACTTCTAATACAATTAAATTTTGTTTTTCATACCTTAGATTATCATTGCCAAATAACAGAATTTTATGTTAATGTCTTTTTTTTTAAGTAATCTCTACACCCAAGGGAGGGCTTGAACTCATGACCCTGAGATCGAGTCCCATGCTCTTCCATCTGAGCAAGACAGGCCCCTCTATGTTAATGTCTTTCTTTTTAATAATTCTTTTTTTTCCCCAAGATTTTATTTATCTATTTGACAGAGAGAGAGCGAGCACAGGCAGGGGGAGCGACAGGCAGAGGGCGAAGCAGGCTCCCCACTGAGCAAGGAGCCCAATGCGTGGCTTGCTCTCAGGACCCTGGGATCACAACCTGAACTGAAGGCAGACGCTTAACTGACTGAGCCATCCAGGCACCACCCCTATGTAAATGTCTTAATAATAAAAACCTAAATAGTGATTTTTGGACTTGAGTCATATAAAAATCATAGCTTTACACAAATTTTCCTTTTCCTCTGTTATGAAGCTATACCTTAAGGTAATAGATATATTTCATTTGACTGTTGTGTTGATTTATAATTTTTAATAGTTAGACATAGGTTGGCCTCTGTTCTCTTGACTATGGATCCATAAATATCAGCTGGGCTAGTGCAGGTGTGGTGGGCTAGGTAGACTTCCAGCAGCCTACTGAGTCTTAAAGTCTGTAACATAAACTATTTTATAAAATGCATCAGAAGGAAATAGCTCATTTTAAAATGCTGTGATATATCCTTGGCTGATTGGCGCTTTTCTCCCCAACTTCTTGCTTAGATCCACCTGCCTGATGACTGCAGTCAGACTCCTGGTCCTAGTTCACATGTGGGTCCTGGCGTTATGTTAGAAATATCAAAGTCTATTTCAAAGTGTGTGCAGTGCCCAATCTTAGTGCTTATGTCATCTTTCTAATAAATTCCTCTGGAAGCTGCTTCGTGGTTTCCCTGCCTCCTGACTTCCTGCCCCTTAAAAGCACAGTTGTGTCCCTTCCTCGAATACTGTTAGCAGCATGAGGTAGAAAGCCCACAATACCTGTACTGATGTTGTTAGAGGACCTCATTTCACTTTGGCCCAAATGCATTCATGTAGGCATGGTCTGCCTCTTTAGGCGTAGGAAGTCACAGCTGTCCTTGATCGAGGCCCCAGATTTCTAGCTACTTGGTCCATAAAACTCATCCCAAACAGATAGACAAATTTCGTTCTGATACACACAGTTCCTTGCCTTTTATAAGAGAATGCTATCTCAAAATCCATGCAGCCCTCTCCTTAAAATGATACCCATGATAAGTATTTTTTTTTAAAGATTTTATTTATTTATTTGAGAGAGAGAGAGAGCACATGAGAAGGGGGAGGGTCAGAGGGAGAGGCAGACTCCCCGCTGAGCAGGGAGCCTGATGCAGAGCTGGATCCCCTGGGATTCCAGGATCGTGACCTGAGCCGAAGGCAGTCACTTAACCAACTGAGCCACCCAGGCGCCCCATGATAAGTATTTTTAAAAAGGTAAAGCCAATAATTCATGAAAATACCCCATCACATGGCAAATCATGGTTTAGGCAGAAACAGCGACAAGCCCTTAGTAAAGTGTATCCTGAGTCTTTTTCTCAGATTCAGCTGCAGCTCCGTTCTGGGCAATAGGACTCCAGTCCTCCTTTAGACTGACCTACTGTGTGGAAATGTCCAAATGTAGGGGTCCAGTTTATGTTTTGTTCGTGTGACGGTTCAGTGCAGGTGTTCCTAGCTGGCAAACAGCTTTGTTTCTGGGTGACTTGGGGACCCAGGATTCTTCCATCTCTGGTTCCTCTTTCTCTTGGAAAAAGAGGGATTGGAATCCCCAGAGGGATTGGAATCTTCTGCCTCCAGGAGATTAAGAAAGGGAGGATGGAAAATAAACCTTTCTTTCTCTCTCTTTTTTAAAGACTCTCTCTCTTTTTTTTAAGATTTTATTTATTTATTTGAGAGAGAGTATGAGCATGAGAAGGAGGGAGGAGCAGAGGGAGAGGAAGACTCCCCACTGAGTAGGGCAATGGATGCGGATGCAGGAGCGATCCCAGGACCCTGGGATCATGACCTGAGCCGAAGGCAGACCCTTAACTGACTGAGCCACCCAGACGCCCTGAAAATATGCCTGTTTCTTAACTGCCTTGCTTCAAATGACACATATCACTTCCACTACCATTCCCTGGGAGAGAACCAATGACACGCCACATCTATATGCAAAGGAGCTGAGAAATACAGACTTTGGAAAGGGAGCTACTTTCCAGAGACAACTGTATTCCGTGGAAGGAAAGGGATTGTGAAATCTGGTGAGTAAAGTTGGTCAAATTCCCTTGACCTGTTAAGCCTATTTTCCTCTTTACTCTCTATCAAAATCCTACTCATCTTTATTTTTTTTAAAAGATTTTATTTATTTGACAGAGAGAGACAGCAAGAGAGGAAACACAAGCAGGGGGAGTGGGAGAGGGAGAAGCAGGCTTCCTGCTGAGCAGGGAGCCCGATGCGGGGCTCGATCTCAGCACCTTGGGATCATGGCCTGAGCCGAAGGCAGATGCTTAACAACTGAGCCACCCAGGCACCCCCAAATCCTACTCATCTTTAAAGGCTCAGCTTAAATGCCACCTTATTCACAAAGTGCTCCAAGATCTCACTGCTGGAAATTAATTGTCCTTCTCCTATGTATGTGGCCCATGCCTCTATTATTAAATAAGAAGCTACTTGTTTCCCTGTCTGCCTCCCCAACTACGGAGGGTGCTCTGTAAGACTGTAGACTGGAAGTTATTTCTTTCTATGCTTTCCCCATCACCTAGACTACCTCTGCATACTCAAATCAGTGTTCCCTCAGCTACTCTGAGAAGTGTTATTAGAATTTAAGCACTCGAACAGTAAGTATATAAAATTCCTCAGGAAGTATATTGACCAACCAATAAGCATTTCTTAATCACCTGCTACACAAAACCCAGTTCCTGTATTTAAGATGCTTATAATCTAATAGAGATGTCAGATATAAGCCCTTTTTTAAAAAAAGAAGAAAATATTTAAACTCTTGAGGTACTGCTGACAAGACGACCAGCAAAGTGGTATTTAGCACCTTGGAAACTAGTCACATCTTAGGGTTGAAGTGCTCTTATATACACAATATACACATGAAACATTATCTGTCAGGGAATAAATAGTAAAACTCAAATCCTTTTTTCAGATTTTTTCAAATATAAATATTCTGATTTTATGAGTTTTAAAAATCATTTAAGTATAATTGTACCGTATATACAGAATATATACAACCATAATGAAGTTCTCTGTGAGTTGCCTGTAGATTGAATCCAAAAGTTAAAATCAATAAACAGCATTTATATTATTATGGCTACACATATACACGACTTCGTGCAAATGTTTGTATGTATATGCATACACACTGTGTATATAGTGACTCTCTTTATATATATATATAGCATATTGCTAAGTACTGTAATACGATTACACTTCTCCCTATGGTGCAGTGTCATGGGCTCTGCTCTTCTCAAAGGAAAATGCTTAAGTGGGCTATCCTTGTACACATTTCACCAGATGTAACATTAATTAATATAATTATAGTATGAATGTTTATATTAACTTATAATACCATCTAAAGAATGAAAAATATTGATAGCTAGGGATAGGTGGGAAGGAATAAATAGAACATATTCTCATCTATCATAGCAAAAAAGTCAGTAGTTATATTGCCAGGTTGATAAACCAAGAATAACTGTGTACAATTATTACTAATGAAAACCAACCAATAGAAACACTAAAAACAAATGGCTAAGTATCTCATAAGAAGTTAATATCCAACATATATGAGGAGCTTCTACTAATTAATGCAAAAAACCAAAAAAACCCTCTGAAAAGATGCTCAACATTGCTAATTTATCAGGGAAATGCAAATCAAAACCACAATAAGATATCACCTCACAGCTGTTAAACTGGCTATTATCAAACAAAACAAAACAAGTGTTGGTGACAGTGAGAAGAAATGGGAACCCTTGTGCACTGTTGGTGGGAATGCAAACTGGTGCAGCCACTATGGAAAACAGTATGGAGTTTCCTCAAAAAATTACAAATAAAGTTACTGTGTGAGCCATCAATCCCACTTACAGGTACACATCCAAAGTAATTGAAGTCAGGATCTCAAAGAGATATCTGTACTCCTGTGTTCATTGCAACATTCTTTCAGGATCCAAGAAATGGAAGCAAACTGAAAGTCTGTTGATGGATGAAAGGATAAAGAAAATGTGGGATATACATGGATTTTACTCAACCTTAAAAAATAAGGAAATCCTACTATTTGAGACAGTGTGGATGGACCTGGAGGACACTCTGCTAAGTGAAATAAACCAGGCAGAGAAGGACAAATACTGCATGGTTCCACTTTTATGAGGACTCTAAAATAGTCAAACTCATGAAACCAGAAAGTAGAGTGGTGGTTACCAGGGGCTGGGGGGAGGGGGAAGTGAGGAGATGTCAGTCAAAGGGTACAAAGTTTCAGTTATGTAAGATGAATAAATTGGAGATCTCCTGTACAACATGGACCCTATAGTTAACAATACGGTGTTATATACTTAAAAATTTGGTAAGAGGGTAGACTATATGTTAAATGCTCTTACCACAAAAGGAAAAAAACTAATTAAAATAAATAAAAGAAGCAGAAGGAAACTTTTGGAGGTGATGAATAAGTTAGGGTCTCAACTGTGGTGATAGTTTTAGGGGTATATATTTACCCCCAAACTCATCACGTTGTATACATTAAATATATATATATATCTTTTTGTATGTCTATCATACTTCAGTTAAGTGGTTTTTAAAAAGCAAATGGTTGAAAGTGAATATCTTTGTGATCAGAAGAAGACATAGCCACCTATTCAATTAGACTTTTTAAATTATGCATTTTATCTTTGACTAGTCATCTTTAAAAAAACATAGAATTTAAAATTATGTTATAATTTTTAAAAGTGTTGCTGAATTTATAATAGCTATTTTATTATTATATAATTTACATAATTATATCTATTTTACATATTATATAAATATATAACTATCTAATAACATAACTATAGAAAATATATAACAAATATATAATGAATAATATAATATGATATATTTATATTCTCTTGAGGTCAGGCTGGAAATTCACATGTTAAGTATGAGGTTTATACCCAAAGGTACATAATCTTAATCTTGGGATCTAATGTAGCTACATATCTAAGTAACTGACAATCTGAAATAATTCTGTTTGAGAAAATCCCTCTTAAAAGGTCCAGCCCTACAAAGAAGATTAATTGGGAAGCTCTGTTCATATTAAAAAGAATTCAGAACAGGGCTTCTTTAAATCATGGTCTTCACTAATACAAGATTCATTAGAGGTTTAAAAATTAAATCAATACACAGCTTTTTAGGAACATATCATCATTTCAAGAATGCAGTCTTGTAAAAAGCAAGTGCTAGGAAGGGTGTGATTACTTACAAATGTGTGGTGAATTTTCTGCCTCATTAGCAAATGCAAAGTGCTCTTTTCTTTCAAAGAAAGGCAGCATAGCAAAACCATTTCAGTGTGTAAATGGATAGGAAATCAGATTCACAAGGATGTGAGTATAGACTGGCTTTTATTTCCTAAAGATGCTGCTCATGGACTATCCACTTGGATGGAATAGAACTGGGATGGAATCACCAAAATTCTGGGTTGGAGACTCATGATCTAATCTATAACTTCACTTTCAAATTTTCCCAGAAGTTTTGAGGATTGTAATCCCAAGCCCAGTGAGACTAGGACATTTGATACAAGGCTAGACCATGCATTAAACGGTAATTTCCACTGGACAACTCATCTGTCCATTGTGTTATGGTTTATGGAAAATCTTGATTGTGGGTGGCAAACAAATTGATTTCTGTGGGAAAATTTTGCCTGGTAGGAAAAGGAACTGAATAGATCAAAAGGATATATTCATTCCAAGATGCTTTGGAGTCTATATTGGCATATTATGTGGTTTAATCAAATCTCTCAGTCACCATTGTTTCCAAAATAAGAGGGAAAATAAATTCACTTGTCTAAATCCTACCCTTTTCTCTCTTCCCTATTGTGGAGTTGTTTTTTTTTTTTCCTTTTCATCATTTCCACCAATTACAGATTTGAATGCTCATCTGCTAAAGAGCCAATGATCTGTAGTGAACATCTAGTCTTAGATGGTTTTGTAGATAAATTTAAGGTTGTCTTATGCACAAATAAGGCAGAAGTAGGTTCTTACATAAAAAAAAGAAAAAAATGAAAAATGAAAAGCATCAAGCATGGGTTGTCAGGCTAAACTAATGTCATTATTATCATTGTCAATGGGGTTGAATTGTACGGTGGGGTTGCAAATGTTGCAACTGCATATTTTAACTTGTCCAAATCAAGAAGTACAAAATTATGCTTTTGTACTTGTCCAAATAAGGAAGTACAGAAATGCACACTTTTGAGGCTATGAAAATCAGTGTATGTGAGGACTCAAAGCCAACGAACAGAGAGAGGATCATACTTAGGGCAATTCTCATGGGTCAGGGTCCTGTGGGGTTTAGGAGCAGAAGAATAAGTGTATCTAATCACATCTCATTAACGAGGCTGGGATGCAAAGGTTTCAAGACCTGCTCTTGTCTGTTTTCTCTGAATGAGGACAGAAATTGCTCATTGTACAACTTGGGGGACGGTGGGTGTGATGAACCCATTGTAAGTTAGGGAGTATTTCTGAAGTAATATACTAATATCCATCATTCTGGGGTTTTGCTTTTAAGAATAATATGTCTTTATATTTTGAAAAATGTGGATAGGGAATATAGTTACAGGGTTCGACACCTTTCCAAATAGAAGAAGGTAAATGATGACAAGCCCCCTTCCCCCTTCTGTCCCTTACCCCTCACCTTTGTCCCTCAGGTAACCACTGTGATTAGTTTCTTGCCTATTCTTTCAGTGTTCTTGTTTATAAACAAGCAACTGCAAATATATATATTCTTTCTTTCCTTTCTTGTTTACCCATTCTACTCCCTCTTCAGAACCTTGCTTTTTTTCAATTAGCATTTCCAATTCACCTCATGCCAGTGAGTACACAGAGCACATTTTCAGTGTTTGTTTAGGCTGCAAAGTATTACACTCTATAGATACATCATAATTTATTCAACAGGTTCTCCATTGTTAGATATTTAGATTGGTCTTGGGTTTTGCTATTAAACACAATAGTGAGGTGGAAAGCTTATATAGACATAATTTCTCACTTGTGCAAATATATCTGCAGAGTAAATATACAGGAATAAGATAGCTAGATCAAAGAGAAAATGCATTTTGAATTCTAATAGATATTGTCAACAGCCCTCCGTAGAGCTGATAACAATTTACACTCCTAAGAGCAGTACGTGGTAGAGCCTGTTTGCCCACAACCTCGCCAGGAATACTTTATCGTATTTTTGAGTTTTCTTACCTGATAAGTGGACAGCGATTTCTCAGTGTTGTTGTAATTTGCATTTATTTTACTATGAGAAAAGTTGAATATCTTTTCTCTGTTTAAAACTCTTTTGCATTTATTTTTCTGTTAACCGTTCTGGTAATTTTTATATTGGGCTGTTGGTCTTTTTTTTTCTTAGGGATCTCTAGGAGCCTGTTGTTTGATTCCCACTTCACATTTTAGCATTACTTCCAATGTTTTTTTGTGGTAATACAAGACTTTAAAAAAATGTTTATGACTTCTGGATTTTAAGTTATAATTAGAAAGGCTTTTCCCATTCCACAATTATAACACATGTGCTCATATTTACTTCTAATACTTTCTGACTCCGCTTTCACACTTAAATCTTTGATTCATTTGGAATTTATCCCTATGTATGTTAAACTGCATGGATTCAATGATATTTTTTTCCCAGAATGCTCCCTGTTGTCCCCAAAGCATTTATTAAATAGTCCTTTTCCCCACTGATTTGAAATACAATTTTCTTTTTTAAGTAGGCTCTACTCCCAACGTGGGGCTTGGATTCACCACCCCGAGATCAAGAGTTGCATGCTCTACCGACTGAGCCAGCCAGGCGCCCCTTGAGATGCAATTTTTATTGTAATGTCTCATAAGTATTTGTGTATATTTCTGGGTTTTTTGTTCAACTACATAGCTCTTTCCCGTTCATGTGCCAGTACCACAGTTTTTTAAAACATTAATGACAATTTTATGTTTCAGTATTTGCTTTTCTTTTTCAAAGTTTTCTTAGATAATCTTGTTTCCTTGTTTTTCAACATAAATATGAAAACTGATTTGTTAATTACAGATGAAACAATAACAATAATAGCAACAAAATAGTAGAAATACCTGTTGGCATTTGATTTATAAATTAACGACAAAAGAATTGACATCTTTACCATGTTAAGTCTTTTTGTTCAAGTACATGGATATCCTTCCATTTGTTTAAGTCTTTTTGTTGTTGTTGATTTTGAAGTGTTTTTACACAGCTCCTGCAATTTCTGCTTTGCTAATTCCAATGGAATTTTTATTTTTTTTTGCTATTGTGAGTGGGCTCTGTATCAGTCAGCGTTCTAATAAAGAAACAAATGACACCATTTCAGTTGGATAACTTGAAATAAAAAAGAGAAAAGTGGTATTTACAAATATCTAAACAAGGTATAGAAGAAGCAAGAAGACAGAGTAGTACCTTTGGGATAGTAACAGCAGTTCTAAGGTCCTTCATTTTCATACCTAGGGTTGAATAGTAAGGGCAAAGAGTTGCTATAACCCATACACACAGCTCCTGTTGGAGATAGGAGTTATAACCTTGGTCCAGGAATATCACTAGCCTGCTGTGGTCCCAGCAGAGAGAACAGAGGTAGAGGAGGAAATAAATATACTACCTCCTTCTAATCCCTTCAGATCTCCTGTTGGGAGTTTTCCATTGGCCAAACCCAATAAGAGGCAAGAGGACAAGAGAGCCCATTGATAGAGTCAATAGGCAATATACTTAAGCCTGTCTGGGTAGAGAACAGGGTGGGATCAGGTGGAGAATGAATCTGGTGAGTAAACAGAGGATATCCAACATATTGTCCTTTTTTCCACTGAGTGTTCTACTGGCTGATTTTTTAAAAATTTATATATGTAGGGAACCCTCCTACACTGTTGGTGGGAATGCAAGCTGGTGCAGCCACTCTGGAAACTGTATGGAGGTTCCTCAAAAAGTTGAAAATAGAGCTACCCTATGACCCAGCAATTGTACTACTGGGTATTTACCCCAAAGGTACAAATATAGTGACCTGAAGGGGCACCTGCACCCAATGTTCATAGCAGCAATGTCCACAATAGCCAAACTATGGAAAGAGCCCATATGTCCATCAACAGATAAATGGATAAAGAAGATGTGGGGTATGTGTATATATATATGAGACATATATGAGATATATATATAATGGAATACTACACAGCCATCAAAAATGAAATCCTGTCATTTGCAACGACATGGATGGAACTAGAGGGTATTATGCTAAGCAAAATAAGTCAATAAGAGAGAGACAATTATCATATGATCTCACTGATATGTGGAATTTAAGAAACAAGGCAGAGGATCATAGGGGAAGAGAGGAAAAAATGAAACAGGAAACCAGAGAGGGAGACAAACCATAAGAGACTCTTAATAATAGGAAACAAACTGAGGGTTGCTGGAGGGGAGAGGGGTGGAGGGATGGGGTAACTGGGTGACGGATATTAGGGAGGGTATGTTTTGTAATGAGCATTGGGTATTATGTAAGAGTGATGAATCACAGACCTGTACCCCTGAAACAAATAATACATTATATGTTAATTAATTGAATTTAAAGAAAAAAGGGGAAAAATAAATTTATATATGTATTTTAAGTAATCTCTATGCCCAATGTGCGACTCAAACTCATGACTCGAGATCAAGAGTAGCATGCTCTGCCAACTGAGCCAGCCAGGCACCCCTGATTTTTTTTTTATTTAAAGGATACTGATTTTTTGCATACGGATTTTTTTTGCAACTTTTGAGATAAATTTCTATTCAGTAAAACTCATAGATTTTAGGAGTATAGTTCTATGAGTTTGTGAAATGGATACAATCCTGCAAGCCCCACCAAAATAAAAATTCCTTTGTGCTCCCCTACAGTCAATCTCTTTTTTCCAGCCCTGGACCAAGACAATCACTGATCTGCCTTTTGTCAGTATGATTTTGCCTTTTCTAGAACTTCATATAAATAATGTGTTGTCTTTTGTGTCTGGTTTCCTTCAGTTTGCATATTTTAGGATTCCATCCATGTGTTTTGCATGTATCAGTAATTCATCCCATGGTCTTGCCAAGCAGTTTTCCATTGTCTGGACATACAACAACTTGTTTACCTATTTACTAGTTTATAAATACATTAGTTGTTTCCAGTTGGGGGCAATTAAGAATAATATTGCTATGACCATTCGTATATGGTGTCTTTGTGTGGATATATGTATTCATTCTTGGTTATCTAGCCAGGAATGGAATTGCTGGGATGAATATTAAGTGTGTGCTTAACATTTTAGGAAAACGCCAACTTGTTTTTCAAGTGGATATATCATTTTGGTGTAACCACTAGCAATATGTGAGTATTCCAGTTCTCTACCTCCATGTGGATACTGAATGTTGTCAGGCTTCTTAAATTTCAGCCATTCTAGTGAGTATATAGCAGTATCTCTTTGTTGTTTTAATTTGTTTTTCTTTGAATAACTAATAATGTTGAGCATCTTTTTATTCCTTAGTGGCCTTCTATATATATTCTTTTATGAAGTGTCTGTTTAAATCTTTTGTCCTTTTCTTGACTGAGCTGTATGTCTTCTTATTGGTAACTTGTAATAGTTCTTTATATATTCAGGAACACAAGCCCCTTGTTGGATGTTTTGGAAATTTTTTTTCACATTTTATTTTCTGAAGAGAGTCTTTTGAAAAGCAAAAGATTTTTGATTTGATGAAATCCAATTTATCAATACTTTTCTTTGGTTTCATGCCTTTATGTCTTTTAAAAAATTTAATTAATTAATTTATTTATTTATTTATTTTAGAGAGAGAGTTTGCGAGCAGAGGGAGAGAAAGAATCTCAAGCAGACTCGGTGCTGAGCTCAGAGCCCAACTAGAGACTCAGTCTCACAACCCTGAGATCCTGACCTGAGCTGAAACCAAGAGTCAGATGCTCAACTGATTGAGCCACCAGGTACCCCCATGCCTTTATGTCTTAGTAAATTATTGCCTAATCTTATATTACAAATATTTTCTCCTATGTTTTCTGCCTAAAGGTGTTAAGGTTTGAGTTTTTAAAATTAGGTCTATGATCCATTTTGAGTTAATTTTTGCATATGGTGAAAGATAAGAGTCAAGACTTTTTTTTCCAACTGGGCAACGTGGCATGATTCCAATGCCATTTGTTGCCTTCCCGTCATTTAATTACTTTGACACCTTAGTCAAAAATCATTTGGCTCTATATGTTTGGATCTATTCCTGGACTATACTCTGTTCCACTGATCGGTGGGCCTTTCTTTACACCTGTATCACCTATATTACTACAGTTTTACAGAGTCTTCATATCAGGTGGTTTAAGTCTTCCAACTTTTTTCTTCTTTTTAAAATTATTCGGCTATTTTAGGTTATTTGCATTTCCATGTCAATTTTTTAAAAGATTTTATTTATTTATTTGAGAGAGAGAGAGCATACAAGCAGGGTGGAGGTGGTTGAGGCAGAAGGAGGGAGAAGCAGACTCCCCGCGGAACGGAGCTTCCCAACCAGGGCCTCTATCCCAGGACCCTGGGATCATGACCTAAGCCAAAGGCAGACCCTTAACCAGTTGAGCCACCCAGGCATCCCTCCATATCAATTTTAGAATCCACTTGTCAATTTCTAAAAGAAAAAAAGCCTGCTGTGCTTTTGATTAAGATTGCATTGAATCTGGGGCAGCTGGCTGGCTTAGTCAATAGAGCATGTGACTCTTAATCTCAGCGTTGTGAGCTCAAGCCCCACACTGGGTGTGGAGCCTACTTAAAAAAAAAAAAAAAGATTGCATTGAATCTATTGATTAGGAGAAAATTCCTATCTTAATATTAAATCTTCCAGGGGTGCCTGGGTGGCTCAGTTGGTTAAGCGACTGCCTTTGGCTCAGGTCATGATCCCAGGGTCCTGGGATGGAGCCCCGCATCAGGCTCCCTGCTAGTCAGGGGGTCTGCTTCTCCCTCTCCCTCTGCCGCTCCCACTACTTGTGCTCTCCTGCTCTCTCTCTGTCAAATAAATAAATAAAATCTTAAAAAAAAAATTAAATCTTCCAATTCATAAACATGGCATACCTCTCCATTTATTTAGGTCTTCTTTAATTTCTCTCAGCATTGTAAAAATCTTCTACACCTTTCATTAAATTTATTTCTAAAGATTTTTTATGCTGTTATAAATGTATTGGGTTTTTTAAATGTCATTTTTAATTGTTTGCTGTTAATATATAGAAATGAAATGATTATTGCATATTGATCTTTTATTTTGGAGTCTTGCTAAATTCATTTATTAGTTCTGGTAGATTTTGTATATTCCCTCAGGATTTTTTATATATGTGATCAAGTTGACTGTAAATTCAGTTTTACTTCTTCCTTTACAAATTCTATGCTTTGTATTTTATGTTTTCTTGCCTATTCTCCTGTTTAGGACCTCCAGCTGAATAATAATGCTAAATACAAGTCCCAAGAGTGTGTATCTTTGTCTTGTTCATGTTCTAGGGTAAAAGCATCTACTTTTTCAACATTTAGTATGATGTTCATTCTAAGTTTTTCACTGATGCTCTTTTATAAGGGTGAAGATATTTCATTCTTTTCTGAGTTTCCTGTGAGTTTTATCAGGAATGGGTGTTGAACTTTGTCAAATACTTTCTCTGCATCTGTTTAGATGATCATATGGTTTTTCTCCTTTATTCTATTAATATGATGAATTACATTAATTGATTCTCATATATTAAACCAATACTACATTTCTTGGACAAACCCCATTTGATCATGACTCATGATTCTTTTAATATATTGCTGGGTTCAGTTTCCTAATATTTCCTTAAGGGTTTTTACATTTATATCCATGATGGATATTGGTCTATAGTGTTTTTTTTCTTGTTATGTCTTTATCAGATATTAAATCAGAGTAATGCAGTAAAATATTTCCTCCTCTTTTTTCTGACATAATTTGTGAGAGATTGGTATCATTTATTCCTTAATGTTTGACAGAATTACCATGAAATCAACTGGAACTGGGGTTTTCTCTGTGAGAAGGCTTTTTTTTTTAAGATTTTATTTATTGAGAGAGAGAGAGAGAGCGAGCTCGCACGTGCACATGGGGGGGCGGGGGCGCAGTGGGAGAGGGAGGAGCAGACTCCCCACGGAGCAAGGATCCCGATGTGGGACTTGATCCCAGGACCTGGGGATCGTGACCTGAGCCGAAGGCAGATGCTTAACTGACTGAGCCCCCCAGGCGTCCCGGCTCAAGATATTCTATATTGGTGAGTTTCCACGTGCACTTGAAAAGAACATATTGCCATGTGGCATGGTCTATGAATGCCAATTAGGTCAAGTTCGTTGATGATGTTGTTCAGGCTTTATCTATCATTACTGATTTTCTGCCTACTTTCTCTATCAACATTGGTTGAATTTTCTCTATACCGATTTTCTGTCTACATGTTCTTTCATTAACTGAGAAAGTATGGTTTCTTCTCTAGCTAAAATCATGGATTTGTCTATTTCTTCTTTCCTTTTTGTCATTGTTTAATGTTTTGGAACTCTGTTATTAGGTTCCTATACATTTGTAGATGTTCTATAGTCCTGCCTTTTGATCTTTGTATCATTTTGAAATTTTTCGTCTCTAGTAAAACTCCTTCCTTAAAATCTGTTTTTCTATAACAATATAGCTACTTGGGCTTTCTCATGCTCACTGTTTCCATGATATGTCTTTTTCTGTTCTTTTACTTTCAACTCATTTGCATATTTGCATTTAAAGAACATCTTTTGTAGACAGCATATAGATTGGTTTTGTTTTTATATTCCATCTGCCAATCTGTCTTTTGATTGGAGTGTTTAATCCACTTAGATTTAATTCTTGATATGAATTATTTTAAGTCTGCCATTTTCTATTTGTCACATCTCTTTTTAAAATTACTCTAGTCCTGCTTTTTTTATTCTGCTTTTTATGTATTAAACATTTTTTTAGTATACTGTGTAAATAATTTCTTGGTTAAAAACCAAAACTAATTTTGTCAGTTTTTAGTGGTTGCTCTAAGATGGCAATATTTGCTTCTTAAATGTCATTTTCAGTCATTTGCTGTTCATATATAGAAATAAAATGACTATTATATATTGATCTTTTATTCCTGGTGATATTCTGGAAATTTTTTGCATTCTTTCTCACCATATAGTCTTCTTAGATCTTAACTTTATTGAGCACATGGGTGGTGGTCAGTGTTTGTGTGGGGTGGTATCATTTTCAGGGGTCATATGCTCTTTTAAACAACTGTATATATATTTATTTCCAAAAAACACATTCTTAATTTTTTTAGGGCAAAAATTTCCAGTTTTCCTCATTGTGTAGCTGCCTTCATTTGCAATTCATCCGCAGAAACACTTCCCACTCTCACAATCTGTCAACATCAGCTAAGCTTATAGAAGCTTTACCTTGTAATGGAGATTTAGTCTCCTATCAGATAACAAATTGAAGCAGATGGACTTAATTATCAACAATGGGGAGCTGAACCCATCAATTAGTGCCCACAAATCTGGCCTAGGGTATTGTCAGTATGTTGATGAGTGACTAGGAGAAAGAAGATACTTTATATCTTAATTCTACAGTCTACATTGTATAAAAGAAAGAAGATCACAGCAAACATATGAGGAACTTAAAATATGAAGTTTCTGTGTGTGTGTAAAAAGATGTTTATTACAATATTATTTGCAATTGTGAGAAATGGGTACAGCTTAAATGTTCACTAGAGATATGGTTAAATATATTATGATAGAAAATATGAAGTTCTTTCAATTGAGAAGATATTAATAGTGATATGCAAAAGCCTGCTAAAATCCATTAGCCATCTATTTATTATTTTTTTTAAAGTTTTTTACTTTTTAGGGCGCCTGGGTGGCTCAGTTGGTTGGGCGACTGCCTTCAGCTCAGGTCATGATCCTGGAGTCCCGGGATCGAGTTCCGCATCCGGCTCCCTGCTCGGCAGGGAGTCTGCTTCTCCCTCTGGCCCTCCCCCCTCTCATGTGCTCTCTCTCATTCTGTCTCAAATAAATAAATAAAATCTTTAAAAAAAAAAAAAGGTTTTTACTTTTTAATTTTTTTAAGATCTTATTTATTTATTTGAGACAGAGTGAGAGAGAGCATGAGCGGGGGAGGGGGCAGAGGCAGAGGGAGAAACAGGCACCCCACTGATCAGGGAGCCTGATGTGAGGCTCCATCCCAGGACCCTGAGATCATGACCTGAGCCGAAGGCAGACGCTTAATGACTGAGCCACCCAGGCGCCGCCACTAGCCATCCATTTAGACATGATTACTACTCAGCAATAAAATGGAGCAAACTCCTAACACACAACATAGATGAAACTCAGAAATACTATGCTCAGCAAAATAAGCCAGGCACAAGGGAACACAAACTGTAGGATTCCATTTTTGTAAGGCTCCACAACAATTGACACTAATCTATGGGGATAGAAAGCAATATAGTGGCTGCTTCTGGGGAGAGGAGGAGGGTCATGAGGGAGCTTTCTAAGGTGAGAGAAATGCTCTCTATGTTTATTAAAGTGGCACTTACACAGGTGTATACATTTGTCAAAGCTTACCAAACTACATTTAAGATTTGTGTGTCTTACTATATGTGATATACCTTACTTAATTAAAAAAAAAAATGCTGACTACATTAACTCAGTTCCCTTAAGGCTTTATCAAGGAATTTTACATTTGCTAAGGAAATGCTTCCATAAGAGCAAGCTTTTCTTCAGAGAGAAATGTTTGCTTAATGTATCTTCTACTAACACATAGAGAGGTCATGAAAAAGGTGCAAGCTTAGAGGTAAAACAGTTTCAACCAGCTGTGTGGATTTGGCCAACTTAATTTAAACCCCAGACAGTGGTTTTCTGAAATGTAAATTGGAGATAATGAACAAGACCTTTTTGGGTTGCTGTGTGAACTTGGAGCTATTATTACACATTAAGGGCCTAGCAGCTCATGGTTGGTGATCAATAAATGGTAGCTAATCCCATGTACAGTAAAGGGATCACATACACTACACTTTTCTTAACCTTACAAGGGTAAAGTCTTGGCTCTAAAGAGTTCTGTCTTGCATCTTGAATAATCACACACAGAGGTATTGATATTCTATCCACTCATGCAAGTTGTCTTCTTAGAATGTGGTGACCCTTCTTTTTGTAGGGCTTAGCAGAATGTGGGAATGGAATCTTCTCTCTCCCGAACTATTTCAAAAGCCTCAGGGGTCTACTTACAACTTCCCTGACCCCTCTCCACACTGCGCTGGACTGTTCCTTCAGAATACCTCCCCCTCCAACCCCAGTCCTCTTCACAAAGAGTTCAAGCTAAGAGGGTAACTCTGTAACACTGTCTACTCAGTGCGCTGAGCCTGCCCACCTCTCCTGGGTCACTGCCCTCTCAACCGTAAAACCATACTTGTAATTTCTGTATATCGATGCTGTAACATCTACAAAAACGGCCACTAGCTGGTCCCAGGTAAGCCCACCCCAAACCATTTGGAGACTTTAGAAAGCCCCAAACCATATGTTCTAACAGTTGCTGTGACCGTGAATTTCATGAGGGCTCCACTTCCAAACATAGCTAGCCAATCCTCAGCCCACTTATCCTGCTTTACCCGTTCCTTCCCATGGAAACCACAAGAAAGGCCCCTGCCCACAGCTGGCTCTCTCCCTCTTTGTCTCCAACCCCAGGGCTTCACCTGAGTGGTCCTGCCTGGTGTGCCGAGAACACAGGGCACCCTGAATCTAATCACCCGTAAAACTCCTTCTGGTCTCTTGCTTTGCAGTCTGGCCTCACCATACCCATCTCCCCAAGGTAATACAGTGAAGGCACCAACTTCCTCTGAGACTTGGCAGAAGCTGCAGGCTTTGTCATGAGCACTCCTTCCTCTCCCCTTTTAGCAGGGAAAGCCCCAGCATCCTGTGCTTCTCAGCTGCAGCATCACTTACCCAGGGAAGACTTTCCCAAGTCCCTTCTCTGCCCAAACCACCTGCCCAGAGTCCACAGGCACCGTGTCCCCTCCTTCGGCACTTCCCACCAGTGTGATTTCACAGCTGTTTGTGTGACTAATTAAGGAGTCTATCTTTTCCAACAAACCGTAAGCTTCAAGAAGACAGAAACCACATCTATTTCTGCTGTTGGTTGTGTGGCCAGCCCCAGGCTGTGCGGAGCCTGTACAAACTAGTGGCTCATTACCTGCTTGTTGAGTGACCCCTCCTGAGCCTTTGTGCCACAACGTTTAGGGCATGAAAGAGATCGAGGACCTTTGCGTGAAGATGCTGATGCTCATTTATAGAAGAGATCATATGAGAATCTGAGGGCAGATAAAGGAATTTTTAAAAAGTAAATGAACATTTATCTGCCCAAGAAAGAGTAGAAGATTAATTCAAAGACAAAGGGGGTAGGAGAATTAGGTTTAAAGAGATTTAAACATTTTTCACTCTTTCCTTCTCAATTCCTCTCTTTCTTAATTTCTTTCCCCATTCTACTCCCCCCTTTACATGTGCATGCTTATGGGCACACAAACAAACATATTACTTTTTTTTTTTAAGATTTTATTTTTAGATAGTCTCTACACCTAACGTGGGGCTCAAACTCACAACCCCGAGATCAAGAGTTGCACACTCCACTGACTGAGCCAGCCAGGTGCCCCACAATATACTACTTCTTTTGCAGGGGGGAGGGACAGAGAATCTTAAGCAGGCTTCATGCCCAGCGCAGCCTGACTCGGGGCTTGATCTCACCACCCTGAGATCATGACCTGAGCCGAAATCAGGAGTCAGATGCTTAACCGACTAAGCCAGCCAAGTGCCCCAACATACTACTTTTTATACATTTTTTTTCTTGACAGGTAGCCAATGATCCTGTCCTGTAGATGACAGATGCTCTTGCATTTGTCACTTATGATGTTTTCAAGAAAACCTTTCCTTTTTAACTTCTCTTGGCTGATGTGACGCAAGAAAAACTAGAGTCATGGAATTATAGTACATATATTAAGTCTCAAATGAAATTAGTTTATAGTCTCTCTTGAAATGAAATCTTCTTACACCGAGAAGTTTGGATTTTAAAAAAAAATGTTGTATTGCAACACTCAAAACTTGTTAAAATCATATCGTATATTATATTGTCTAGAGACATTTTTATGGGCTCTTTTAGATCTTATGACCTCATTAAAATCTTATGAAAAGTATAGGGTCTCTGGATAAAATACACTCAAAAATTTTGCTTACAACTCTAGGAAGGTCACAAAACTAAAGTTCATTCATTAACAACAAAGATCCAATGGTAAAATTCCCTATTCAAGAGTGACCTAAATCCTACCAAGGAATATAATTACAAACTCTCAATTTTGCAAACATTACCTCAGTAAAAAACATTAGTATTCAAACATGAACATTTTGTAACAGCGCGAAGAATACTCTGCAAATGTCTTTCACATACCAGTACAGAGCTCAGAGTAGTGCAGGGCACAAAGTAAGTAACCAGTTGCATATTTATTTGGACCACCTCCTGAGCTGATACCAGCAACAATAATGACGATTGTCGTCACCATGATTGCGTGTCCTTCTGTGCCAGTCCCCGTGCTAAGCACTTTATAAATATAGTCAGGAACCCATGTAACAATCTGGTAAAGTGAGGATTTTAAATTAGTTTTTATTTTTATCAAAGTAATGTATGCATATAGCTTAAAAATTCAAATGTGGAAGCTCAAAACAAAATAAAGCCATTCTCTGCTTTTGCTTTTCCCCATTGCCGTTAATCTGCCCTTTTCAGAGGCAACAGTTTTAACTCTTTGAGATGTTTGTTCTGACACTTAAACATGCCCAGAGTTCTAAACAAGATATGTATATTGGTTTTTTGAATCAATGTCAACATGATTTATTGACTTTCTATACTTCTGATCCACCATCATGTTCTCTGCCTTTTCTTCTCCTTTCGTTCAAAATAGTTATACTTTTTTAAATTTATTTTTTACTTTTTAAATTTTATTTTCAAGTAATCTCTCCACCCAACGTGGGGTCCGAACTTACAACCCAGAGATCAAGAGTGGCATACTCTACCGACTGAGCCAGCCCAATGGCCCTCAAAATAGTTATAATTTTAAATTAAATCTATGTTTACTATCCACATTTTTCTGCTCATGCAACTATTAATCAGAGTTAAATATTTAGTGTACTGTGATGATTTCCTTCCTTACTTTTTGTTTTCTGGAAGTCAATAATTCCCTGGCTTATCAATCAATTATTGATTTCCTCATATTCTCCAATAGCATCTCCCAGGGCTAAGGAATTCCAGGGTTCCTTGGCCGTGACCCTCCTTAGGGTCTCTCTCCTCCTGCAGGGGTGACGGCTGTCCAGTGTGCAGCCCGCTCTAGCTTTTCTGCCCTTCTCCTCCATGCATTCCCCACTCCCTGGGTCTCTCGTCTCCCTCTGTCTTGCTTCAGTCCCTTGTTTTGCAGGAGCTCATCCCCCAGTAGTTCACTCATTAAAAGTTGGCACAGAGGCAGGCACCGTGCCCTAGGCTCCATGCTTGAGGCTCGCTGGTGCACCAGGCGGGGCTGATTGCCCTCCACACCCAGGGATCAGTGGTCCTCCTGCATCAGCCCTCCCTTTGCTGCTCTTCTCCTTGGACCCCCTGTCTTCCATCTCACTTTTCTCTCTTTTCCAGTTTATTTCCTCATTTGAGTAGAAGACTTACCTTACAATACTTACCATAGGTACCTGTTTTAGAAAAAGGCACAGAGACCAAAGGAATGACCTCAAGTCTCAAACTTGCTGGACTTCTGCTAACCTAAGTGCCTGCTCTTACTGTGGCTTCACAAGGAGTAGGCAAGGGGGGGACCAGGGGCATCTCGGTCTGCGACGAGTAGAGGCTAATGGCTCCTGCCCAGGTCCCCTGACAGTGGGAGGGGAACCTGGGCATTTGGGGCAGGTGCCCAGGCTCTGGGAGATCTTATCTGATTTGGAAAACAAGATTACAATAGAACCCAGTTTCGGTGCTCAGCCTTAGACTGGTCAGGTCCAAAACTGAGCCTGACTTAGCTTCCTGCTTTGGATCAGCCCACAGCATTGGCTCTCCCTCTCATTTTGCTCCCTCCGGGTTCATCATTGTTATGGGTCTCTGGAGTGCAACCAACACTACTTCTATGTAACTTTTGTTTATTTTTCAAAGGAAAACAGCTGAAAAAGGGGGCAAGACATTGACATACAAGTGACTAAAAAGCAAAGGAGTTGGACTAACAAGGGTTTAACTGAAGTTATTAAGGAAAATGTAGGTGTTCTATTGTCTACTGTATGTCTACTATTATAGTCTTTTATATTTACATCTCTCCACATTAGTATATTTTTCTCTTGTAATTTTTGTGATCATGTACATGCAAATGGGGCTTACCTCAACCAGGACTTTTAAAGAAAAAAAATAGCAAACGGGATTTGCAACAATTTAATTTAGCCAGTTAGGGGCGTCTGGGTGGTTCAGTCCATTAAGCGTCTGACTTCGGCTCAGGTCATGATCACAGGGTCCTGGGATTGAGCCCCACGTCCAGCTCTCTCTGCTTAGCCAGGAGTCTGCATCTCTCTCTCTCTGCCCCTCCCCACACTCGTGTTTTCTCTCTTTCTCAAATAAATAAATAAAGTCTTAAAAAAATAATTTAGCCAGTGTATATATCTCATGTAGCCATGATCTTTAGAGAAATATGATTTGGCTTCTCTTATTACCCTAATGTGTATGTGTATATATGTGTTTACTGCTTATATAATTTATCTGTTCTCTTCCTTTTTTTTCAATTAAGGATGAAACTGAGAGGAATTTTGCCTGGTGTCAAAATACAGATTATTTTAGAAACTTAAAGAAAAAGATCCAGTAACTTCTTTATGAGGTCACAATGACCCTCTTGTTCTCAACAAAATCTTGGAATAGACTGGCAACATTGGAGTACCCTGTTTGAAAGTGGCATGGTCAGAAAAATCTAGAAGGTTGGGCTGCCAAAAAAAAAAAAAAAGCAGCACCAGCAGCAGCCAGGTCTGTTCCAGATCACTTTTCGTTCTTCTGTCTCTGAATTCCTGCTACATTTCTTATTTGTACTTATAATGAAAATAGTATTAATAATAGCTGATATTTACATAAAGCCTTACTATATGCCAGGCTTTGTTCTAAGCCTTAACAAATGTTAGCTCATTCGATCCCCAGAACACTGTGAAATAGATCCAACATTATTCTCATTTCACAGACAAGGAAACCACCGCACACAGGGGCTAAGTACTTGCTCAAGGCCACACACACCTGGCAAGAGGCAGGTGGCCAGGAGGGCTGCCCTGTCCAGGCTTTCTTATCACACTCTCTCCTCTCAGAGCCCCCTCCCTCTCTCCAGTTTCCACCTGCTCAAATCCAATCTCATCTTTCATGGCGTAGTTCAAATCCTTGAGAAACATTGGTGGAAGGTCTTTTTCTGAAATTTCTTAACAATCACATGGACATATTTCTCTTTTCACACAGCCATTCAACGTCCATGTACTAAATGCCTTTGTATATCAGATCTACAACTCCCGCGTAATTCCTGCCCTGAAGTAGTTCAGTCTGGGGAGCAGGGAGGTGGATAGGTGAACCGATAGGTCATTAAACAGTGAAATTACTGCTGTGTGGGAGCAGGGCCAGAGATGCTCGGTTGAGCAGGAGATCCTGGGATGGGAGGTCAGAGGATGCTTCCTGGCTACAGTACTAAGCTCAGCCAAGCCAATGAGTCAAGGGAGCCAAAGGGCTCTCTTGACAGAGGGTTTGCAGTACCCCATGAGAAACTGCAGTAAGCTCAGCATACTGGAAGTTCAAAGTGAGACCCTAAGGGGTGTATTCAGTGCACAGGACTGTGATGGGCTGGCTGGGGTTTTATTCACACCACAGCCCATTTAGCCTCACTAAAGCTTTACTCAGAGTGAAGATCTCCCAAGAGCAGGAAGCCAAGGTCACCTTTGACTCCTCTTGGCTGGGAACCAGATGGGGAAGGGGCTCACTGCTATGGGAGAAGGACAGCTTAGGGTACAAGGGTGTCAGGGATTTCTGGTTGGGGTCAAGGAGGGGTGTGCACTGTTGCTCACTGACCACTTCAGTCCATCAGCTTGACTTGTGCCCTTCTTCATCTGAATCCATTTCCTCCCCCTCCTGGGACTCAGGTGTGGCTTTGAGGCTGTCTACAACAAGGAAAGCTGTTTGCACAAAGTAGCAGACATGACGTCTTACTAGCCTCACCTCAGCCTTTTTCCTCCCTCAGCCTTTGTTTCCCTGCTGTCTGGGCCGGGGTGGGGAGTGCCCTGAGAACAGTAACCGCTGTGCTCCTCCTCCCTCAGCTCCTGAAAGTCAAGAGACCTCAGAGATCCAAGGAGGTGAGGTCTTGGCAGCAGGTCCACACCTGCATGCATGCTCGTTCCAGAACATGTCAAGTCTGACAGAATTTGATCTGCAAATCACAACACTCAAAGCTGTTGAAATTTTCTCCTTTTCACATCCTTGTCTTCTCTCCATGACATTTACTGCTCCTGAATCCACTATCAAATGCAACTTCCTTTAACGATGAGTCATCTCAGATGACTTAACACAGGGATCAGGATCTGGCATTAA